>NW_006408601.1:9039632-9046869 GCF_000296735.1 Chrysochloris asiatica | reverse complement strand
TACATGGAGGGGATTATAATTATTGTAATGAAACAAGGTATATGATTGTTAAATGTAAAACTGATGATCTGCCCTGTAAACTTTCACTCAATTCACAATAAAAACGTTTAAAAAGTCAATACTTGAAAAAAAGGAAAAAAAGATGACAATGTAGAACTAGGGTTATCATTGCTGATGTCAGATGGATCTTGGCTAAAAAGCAAAGAATACCAGAAAGATGTTTACTTGTGCTTTATTGACTATGCAAAGGCTTTCGACTGTGTGGATCATGGCAAACTATGAATAACACTGCAAAAAATGGGTATTCCAGAATATTTCATTGTGCTTTGAGGAAACTACACGGACCAAAAGGCAGTTGTTCAGACACTACAAGGGGATACTGAATGGTTTAAAATCAGGGAAGGTGTGTACCAGGATTGTATCCTGTCACCATACTTATTCAATCTGCATTCTGTATGCTAAGCAAATAATCTGAGAAGCTGGATTATATGAAGAAAAACATGGCATCAGGTCTGGAGAAGACTCATTGACAACCTGGAGAATATTGAAAGTACCAAAGACTGCCAAAAGAACAAACCAATCTGGGTTGGCAGAAGTACAGGCAGAATGCTCCTTGGAAGCCAGGATGGTCAGACTTCATCTCTCATACTTCAGACATATTGTCAGGAGGGACCAGTCCCTGGAGAAGGATACCATGTTTGGTAAATGGAGGGCTGGAGAAAAAGAGGAAGACCCCCAATGAGATGAACTGGCATGATGGCAGCAGCAGTGGCTTCAAACGGCAATGATTGTTAGGTTGGCGCAGGAGCAGGCATTATTTTGTTGTGTTGTGCATAGGTTCACTATGAGTCAGTACTGACTCAATGACACCTAACAACAATGGACTGTTCTGAAAGAAATGCAGCCAGATTGCTCCACAGAAACCAGGATGGTGAGACTTCTCTTAGACTTTGAATATTTTATAAGGAGGGTCTAGCCCCTAAAGAAGGACATCATGTTTAGTAAAGTGGAGGGTCAGCAAAAAAGAGAATGACCTCCAACGAAATGGATTCACATCGTGGCAGCTGCACTAGGTTAAAACATTAATTAGCATCAATTGTGAACTTTAATTGTGAGGATTGTGCAGGACTGGGCAGTGTTTTGTTCTGTTCTGCATAGGGTCACTATGAGGTGGAACCCACTTGAGGGCAACTAACAACAACAACTTATCTGAAATAATACACACCTAACAAATTATAAAATGTAGAACAGTTTCTCAACCTTTTGTCACTGTTAGCTCCTGCCTCACCTTTGTAGAGTTTGCTTTTATTGTTCTATCCTCACACCACCATGAAATAAAATACTAATGAATATTTTGTCGGTAGGGTTTGACTTGGACATTCAACCCTTGTAATATCTAAGATTTCTTCTCACCAACCCCACAAAAATTCATTTTCACCCCTTGAGGGTAATAATGTACCTATTGAGAAACTTCCTTGAATATTCCCTTTATAAACGATTTCTTTTTGAAGCCTTTCAATTCTGCAAGGGTTTCCTAAAATGAAGTTTTAATCTGGTGTACAAACAGTAGCTTTAGAAAGGGAAAAACCCATCAAAGATTTCCTTTTAGTTCATTTCCCTAACTAAACTCTCATTCACATCTATAGTTTATGCATTTAAGGGAAAGACTGAAGCAAAATGAGGACAAAATAAGGAAAAACTAATGTGATTCAGTAGTCCAGGACAAGTTAAGATAGTAAAAATAACAAACCAAATAGCAGGTACTTCATGTTAGGACATCATGTTTGGAAAAGAAGAGGGTTAAGGAAAATGAGGAAGCCCCTCAATGAGATAGATTGACACAGTGGCCGCAACAATAGGTTCAAACTGAGTAACAACTGTGAGAATGTAGACAGGATGGTATTCGAATGAACTGTGACTCATCAAGTGAGTGCCTTAGTTAAAACTGTGAGTCCTTAGGGAAAACATTTATATGAGCACAATTATACTTCCAATATTTCCCACTGGTGTGCCCCAGTCTAATTTGTAACCTACCATAGTCCAGATTTCTTAGGTGTTCATTAAATTGTTGATGCTGTTAGGTGCCATTGAGTTGGTTCTGATTCATAACAACTCTGCATACAGCAGAATGAGACACTGCCCAGTCCTGTGCCAGACTCACAATTGTTATGTTTGAGAGCATTGTTGCAGCCATTGTGTCAATCCATCTCACTGGGGGTCTTATTTTTTACCTTTTGCAAGTATGATATCCTTCTTTAGGGACTGTCTCTCCTAGTAACATGACCAAAGTACATGAGACAAAGTTTTGCCATCCTCACTTCTAAAAACCATTCTGGCTGATAGATTTGGTTCTTTTTCTGGCAGTCCATAGTAATCTCAAGATTTTTTGCTAACACCCTAATTCAAAAGCATCAATTCTTCTTCAGTCTTCCCTACCCATTGTCCAGTTTTCATGTGCATATCAGACAATTGAAAATACCATGGCTTGGGTTAGGTGACATCTAAGACCTCAAAGTGTCATCTTTGCTTTTTAACACTGTAAAAAGGTAGTTTACAGCATATGTGCCCAATGCAATACGTTGTTTTCTTGACTGCTACTTCCATGAGTATTGATTGTGGATCCAAGTAAAATTGAATTCTTGATAAGGTCAATCTTTTCTCCATTTATCATAATATTATTATAGGTCCAGCTGTGAGGTCTTTGTTTTCTTTACATTGAGTTGTAATCCATACTGAAGGGTGTGCAGTTTTCGATCTTCAGCAGTACATGCTTCAAGTCCACTTCACTTTCAGTAAGCAAATTTGTATCATCTGCATTTTGCTGATTGTTAATGAGCTTTCCTCCAATCCTGATGCCCATTCATCTTCAATATAGTCCAGCTTCTCACATTATTTTCTCAGGACACAGACTGAGTAAGTATGGTGAAGGGATACAACCATGACACATAATTTTCCTGATTTTAGACACTAAGTATCCCCTGGTTTTATTTGAACGACTGCTTCTTGGTCTATTCACAGGGTCTGCATGAGCATAATTAAGTGTTTTGGAATTCCCATTGTTTGAAATGTTATTATACACAAAGTTTAATGCCTCTGCATAGTCAATAAAAACACAAACATCTTTCTGATATTCCCAGCTTTCAGTCATGATCTATAAAACATTGGAAATTATATTCCTTCTTCTGCATCCTCTTCTAAATCCAATTTGAATTTTTGACAGCTCTTAGTTGATGTGCTACTGAATGTGTTTTTAAAATTATCTTTAGCAAAAATTTACAAGTATGTGATAATTTCCTAATTCTACTGGGTCACCTTTCTTTGAAATGGACACAAATATGAGATCTCTTCCAATCACTTGGTCATGTAGGTATCTTCCAAATTTTTTGGTATACTTGAATCAGTGTTTCTGGTGCTGCATCAGGTCATTGAAAGACTTCAATTAGTATTCTTTCAATTCTTGGAAACTTGATTTTTGCCAATGCTTTCAGTGCAGCTTGGACTTCTTCCTTCAATACCTCCAGTTCTTGGTCAAATGTTGCCTCTTGAAATGGTTGAATGTTGAACAGTTCTTTTTGGTACTCTGTGTATTCCTTCCATCTTCTTTTGATGCTTCTTGCATTGTTCTATTTTAACCATAGAGTCCTTCATTCTTGTAAGTCAAGGCTCAATTTTTCCCCCCACTTCCTTTAGTTTGAGAATTGTCAAGCATATTCTTCCCTCTTGATATTTTAACTTCAGGTTCTTGCATATCTCATTATAATACTTTGTTTTCTTGAGCTGCCCTCTGAAATCATCTGATCAGCTTTCTTACTACATCATTTCTTTCATTCGCTTTAGCTACTCTATGTTCAACAGCGAGTTTCGGAGTATCTTCTGACATCCAGTTTGGTCTTTTCTATCTTGTCTTTTTAATAACCTTTCCTTTCTTCATGTATGATGTTGTTGATGTCATCTCACAATTCATCTGGTTTTGGGTCATTGGTGTCTAATGCATCAAATTTTGCCCATTGTTGTTGTTGTTGGTAAGTAATGTAAAGTCAGTTCTGACTCACAGTGACCCTGTATAGGGTTTCCAAGGAGCTGCTGGTGAGCTTGAACCACTGACTTTGCAGTTCAAACCGACTTTGCAGTTTAGAGCATTAATTCACAGAGCCACACCAGGACTCCTAAAATTTTTGCCCATAGAATCCTTCAATATTGCAAATTGAGGCTTGAATTTTTCTTCAGTTCTCTCAGCTTGAGAAATGCTGAGTGTGTTTTTCCTTTTTGGTCTTCTAATTCTAGGTCTTTGCACTGTCTTATAATACTTGACTTTGTCTTATTGAGCTGCCCTTCGAAATTTTCTGTTCAGGACTTTTACTTTCTTTTTTCTTCTATTTGCTTTAGCTTTTCTATGCTCAAGAGCAGAGTTCAAAGTTTTCTTCTGACATCCATTTTAGTCTTCTTTTTCTTTCTTGTCTTCTTAATGACCTTTTGCTTTCTTCCCATATTATGTACTTGATGCCATCCCATACCTCTTTTGGTTTTTGTTCATTAGTGTCTAATGTATCAAATCTGTTCTTGAGAAGTTTCTGAAATCAGATGGGATATACTCAAGTTCAGATTTTGGCTCTGTTTTTCTTCAGCTTCAGCTTGAACTGCATATAATGTTCTGTTCCCCAGTCTGCCCCAACCTTGTTTTAACTGATGATATTGAGCATTTCTACCGTCTCTTCCCACACGTGGTAAATTTGATTCCTGTGTATGCCATCTGGTGAGGTCCTTGTGTATGTTGTTCAAAAAGGTATTTATAATCCATAAGTCAAAATTTGATGCATTAAACACCAATGACCAAAAACCAGATGAATTATGAGATGACATCAACTTACTAAATTCTATCATTCAATCTCCAGCATCATTTCTATCATCAAGGTCATATTTTCCATCTACTGACCCTTCCTCTTTGTTTCCAACCTTCACATTCCAATCACCTGTAATTATCAAGACATCTTAATTGCATATTTGATCAATTTCAAATTGAAGAAGTTGGTAGAATTCTTCAATTTCATTATCACTTGCTTTAGTGGTTGGTCCATAAATTTGAATAAGCGTGATATTAACTAGTCTTTCTTATAGGCGTATGGATATTATCCTACCACAGACAGCATTGTACTACATTCAAGACAGATGTTGAAATATTCTTTTTGATAATGAATTTGATGCCATTCTTCTTGAATTCATCATCCTCACTATAGTAAACTATATAACTGCCTGATTCAAAATGGCCAATACCAGTCCATTTCAGCTCACTAATGCTTAGGATATTGATCTTTATGCATTCCATTTCATTTTTTACATCATCCAATTGTTCTAGATTCATACTTCAGAAACTCCATGTTCTGATTATTATGTTTCAGCGGTTTCTCCTCATTTTGAATTATGCCCCGTCAGCAACTGAAGGTCCCAAAAGCTTTGTTCCATTGATATCATTACGGTCAACACTGAGGAGGCATTTTGAGTGCCATCCAACCTGAGGGGCTCCTCTTCTGGCACTGTATCTGACAATGTTCTGCTGCTGGTCATAAGGTTTTCAGTGGCTAACCATTCCAAAGTAGTCCTTCTCTTTTCCCTAGTCTGCCATAGTCTTGAAACTCCACTTTAATCTGCCCACCATGGGTGACTCTTCTGGCATTTAAAATACCTGTGGCATAGTTCCCAGCATTGCAGCATCATGCAAGCCACCAGAGTAAGACAAGCTGACAGATGAGTGGTTAAGTAACCCCGTTATTGTTGTTAAGTGCCATTGAGTCAGTTCTGACCCACAGTGACCCTGTATAAGGTTTCTGAGGAGCAGCTGGTGAGCTTGAACCACGGATCTTCCCCATAGGACAAGGTAAAACTACTCCACAGGGTTTCTGAGGCTGTAAATCTTTATGGAAGCAGAATGACAAATCTTTCTTCTGCAGAGTGACTGGTTGGTGTGAACTAGTGACCTTTTGATTAGTAGTCCCACACTTAACATGCTGCACCACCAGAGATCCTCAAATATTTTATGTTGTTGTTGTTAGGTGCCATCAAGTCAGTACCCACCCATAGTGACCTTATGCATAGCAGAACAAAACACTGCGCAATCCTGGGCCAACCTCACTACTCTTGCCACGCTTGAGTCCATTGATGCTGCCATTTGGCCAATCTGTCTCACTGGGGGTCTTCCTCTTATAGATGCCTTAAATTCTTTGTGGAATCAAGGAAATATATATGTATTTAAAATAAATGTATTCCTATCCTGTACGGTTAAAGCATCTATTAATATACTATCTGTGAGATCCTTGAGGAAAGAACCATGTCATAAGGACCTCCTAACTGTAACATAGCGACACAATGGTAATTTGATGACCCAGAGATTGCTTTAAACTCCCTGTGTGGTAGTTAGAGACACTAAATCAATTATTTGAGTATGTACAAATTGGTGGAGTCCTGGTGTGGTGCTGTGGGTTAATGTGCCAGATACCAAATCATTTGAACTGCAAGGTCAGTGGTTCAAACTCACCAGTTGCTCCTCAGAAACCCTATATAGGGTTCACCATGGGTCGGAACCGACTTGATGGCACTTAACAAAAACAAATACAAATTGGTATAAGATTTGCAGAATTTTAATTTTTTTACATCATAGTGTTATATACATATCTATTTTCTTCCTGATATATTTTTGTTGTTGTTAAGTGCCGTCGAGTCTGTTGCAACCCATAGCATCCCTGTACAGGGTTTCTGAGGCTGTAAATCTTTATGGGAACAGAAAGCCTCATCTTTCTCCCACGGAACTTCTGTTAGTTTAGTTTCGAACTGCTGACCATGAGGTTAGCAGCCCAACTCGTAATCACTACACTACCAGACCTCCTTATATATATGGTGGTAAAAATATTTTGTAAAGATTATACACAAATACATGAAGCTAATGAAGCAATGTAAACTGAATATGCTGGAAGAAAGTAGATGAAATTTCAATACTAGTAAAAGTGTTTGTTGTTTTGTGTGAAGAATCATAAACTCTCTATTATAATGTTGTTGTTGTTGTTGTTAAGTGCTGTCGAGTCGGTTCCATCCCATAGAGACCTTGCATAGGGCTTCCAAGGAGCAGCTAAGGAGCAGCTGGTGAGCTTGAACTGCCAACCTTGCAGTTCAAACAACCTTGCAGTCTGGTGTATTAACCACAGCGCCACATTAGGACTTCCTCTATTATGATGTTGTTGTTGTTGTT
>NW_006408601.1:9031877-9039402 GCF_000296735.1 Chrysochloris asiatica | reverse complement strand
TATATATTCTAAAAAGTCCTGGCGGCACAACAGCTAAGGTCTTGGCTGATGAAAAGTTAGCAATCTGAACCCATCCAGTGTCTCCATGGGAGAAAAGATGAGCCAACCTGCTTCCATAAAGATTGCAGCCTAGATAATTCTATGGGGCAGTTCTACTTTGACACATGGGGTCACTAAGAGTTGGAATTGACTCAATGACACTTAACAACAACATATATATTCTGCTCAACCTGAAAGCAATTCTGCTCTATATGACATACCTTAGAGGTATAGTTTAAATCTGTACAGATGTGTGTCATTAGTAGAGTTACAGGGATCGGTAATGGGGAGAAATATCTTTACCATTCCCCTTTTCTAATCTTGAAACTAGAGTCATGTCAGACATTTCACATTTTTATTTTTTCATTTTTTACAGATCAGATAAAAATGCTTTCAAAATGTAAGCTATCGTCTGTTCTACAAATGAGGAACATTAAAAGGCTTCAGAATATGAGGTCCTTTTGGACATTCCAAAGTGTGTTTGCACTCTTCTTAAAAAGGGCCTCCTCCTCAGGATTCAAGTTAACCTTCACAATATCTGATACCCCATTCCGCCCTAAGATACAAGGGACACTGAGGAAAATATCTTCTTTTATTCCATATAAGCCCTGAAAGACAAAATTCAACATGTGATGTGTATGTGAGAGTGGAAAGCAGGAATGAAAGAGAGCTTAAGAAAGAGGGTTTCAGAATAAGAGTATATAAATGATTCTGCTTTTAATGTCACAATGTTTAAACGTTATCTCTAAGATATAAATCATGCTGATTTTACTAAGTAAAGGCTATGAAATCCCCATGCTACTCATTTGTTCTCACAGCAACTTGATACCTCTGAGACATTTTCTGGGCGCACTCTAGGAATAGTTGCTTATTTTCTCACATACCCTGTATAAGGGCTCCTGGTGTGGCACTGTAGGATCAGTACTGGGTTGCAAACCACAAAGTCGGCAGTTCAAACCCACCAGCTGTTCCATGGAAACCGTATACTGGGTCTCTATGAGTCAGAACCGACTCGACGGCACTTAACAACAACAAACCTGTGTTATGGATTGAATTGTGTTCCCCCCAAAAAAGACATTTTGAAGTCCTAACCCCTGTACCTGTGAATGTGATCTTGTTTGAGAAAATAAGGTCTTTCTTTAACGATATGATCAGTTAAGTCATACCAGAGAAGGGTGGGTCCTAGTCCAAATTACTTCTGAGTGATGTTTTATAAGAGGGGAGCAGAGATATAGAAACAGTGACACACAGGAGGGAGATGTCATATAAAGATCTACAAGCAGCCAAGGAATGCCAAGAATTGCTGGCAGAAACCAGAAGGTAAAAGAGAGTCATGGAACTGTTCCTCTTTCACAGGCCGCAGAAATAACTGATGGGGCCAATACCCTGAGTTGGATTTCTAGCCTCTAGAACTATAAGAAAAATACATTGTGTTATTTAAAGACACCCACTTTGCAGTACTTTGTTACACCATCCCTAGGCAACGAAGACACCTTGTATCCTCAAAAGAGAAGGGAGGGAGGGGCATTGTACTCTTCCAAAATCATAGTTTTATAAAAACAGAAAAAGCTATTCTATTTTTTTGAGGTTCATCTTATTCAGCTCTTCTTCCATTTCTAATTACCATCATCTACTGCCCTGGTGTGGTGCTGTGGGTTAATGATTCAGACTGTAAAGCCATTTAAACTGCAAGGTTGGCAGTTCAAGCTCACCAGCTGCTCCTCAGAAACCTTATACAGGATCGCTATGGGTCGGAATCGACTTGACAGCACTTAACAACAACAAACAACAAACTACTCTTCTGGCTATACAATCTCATTCACAAAAGATTCTGACACCTGGCTCACAATCTCTTCTGTCCCAATTTCTGCCACTGTTCATGCAGATAAGCCAACCGATTCCCATTCCTTCCTGTTTCTTAACTTCTTTAGCTCCTGCGGCCTCCTCCTATCATTCCAATGATCCTATGGTGGACCCTGATATGGGGTTCCTTAGATTCCATGGTATATTATTCAGGAACCCTTTGGCCACACCTTAAGCACCCCCCCTTTGCCTCTTTTACTTTCTTTCTTATTTCTATAAATATTTTTAAATGATTATCTCTATTATGTTTTTTCTTTTTATAATCTGTTTCTGTGTATATAGATTAGAAACAAAGGCAAAAATCTGGCACTTTCCTGTGGTCCTTAATTAAAAGATTAAACCTGTTTTCAACATATACGTAAGACAAAACTGCACCTCGATTCACTCTTTCTTCCCTCTCTTTTCTAACTCCTCTCTTCTTCCTATTGTTCTTTTCCTTTTCACACTCCTCAGCTAATACTCAAGTCTAGATTAATTCAGCCAACTTATTTCTCTATTCCTGTGCTCAGGTCATTAGAAAAAAACTAAACAACCAAGTTGATCTTTAACTTACATTACAAATTAACACCAACATCAACTAAGCGCCCACACTAGAAGTAATGTTTTTTTGAAGGGTCAAATTCACTTTCCCATTACCCACAAAGACTATTTTAAATCTTCTCTAATCTCTGGCTTTTCCTATATCTTTCTTATCCCCTAGCAGATGATTTTTTTCTCCTTTCATTACAAAGACAAAAATCACTACAGGCTTCCAGTGCCAACCTTACAAATCTACATGCCAGTACACCTTCCCTGCTTGCTATCTCCTGTTACAATAAAGTAACTGTCTCCTTTCTAGTTAGGATAAGCACTTGACCACAAGGTTGGTTTTGATCATTAGGTTGGCCCTTCAAACTCACCAGCTGCTCCTCAGAAACCCTATACAGGGTCCCAAAGAGTCAAAACCAACTTGACGGCAGTTAACAACAAACAACAACAACCTCCCACCTATGATCTGGATCCCACCCTATTTTGCCTTTTCAAAGGCCTTACTGGTATTACTTCTATCTTCAACCCATTTCATACCTGATCTTTACCATCAGTACTTGATCTTTAAAAAACAAAACAAAAAACTTTCTTTGACCTAATTTCATTTCTAACTTCCATTACTGCTCTTTCTCCTTACCTTCAGAACCCAAAACCTCAAAAGAGCTGTCTATACGTGTCTGAATTTTCTCAATCTATTGCCCTTCTGGAAATATTTAGTAATCTCTGGAGACATTTTTGGTTCTTGTGATAGGGAGGGCACTCCACTACAAACTAGTGGAGAGAGGCCAGAAATGCTGCTAACAGCCTATAATGCCTAGGCCTGTCTCACAAACAGAGAATTCTTTGGCCAAAGCTTAATAGTGGCAAGGTTCCGAAAATCTGGTGCACTTGAATCAGGTTTCCAATCCCATCACTTCGTTAAACAGTTCTTACCAAGATCATCAATGACCTTTGCTACTTTATTCTACTGGAAGTTTTAATCCTCATCTTACATGACTCACATCAATCAACAACAGAAGACCAATCCCTTAATCACAAATCATTCTCCTTTCCTTTGTTGACCATGATCCCATCCCATCCCATAGACTCATTTCTTTTCATCTTCTGCTGCCACTTCTTAGTCACCTTTGTGGACTCACATTACTAATTCAACTTTTTTTTAAAAATCTTTTTTATTGTGAAGTTTACAAAGCAGATCATCAGTTTTATATTCAACAAATTTCCATGTAACAACAGTTATCTCTCTTTCTGTACTTATTTATTCCTTCCCACCCTTCTGAACTCTATCCTGAGGTAAATGTTGCTCTTTTGATCTTGAAGGGTGGACAACTCCATGGTGATACCTTACTAGCTGTTGTCCACTTACATACCTAACTACTGCTTGGCTGAAAATTGGGCCATGAGGGTTTCAGAACTGAAGGGTGGCCAAGGGCCATAGTCTAGTGTTCCTCAAAGTCTCTTGCTGACCAGTAAACCTGGTGGTTTTTTTTATAATTTTGAGTATTGTTCCATATTTTCTCTCACACTCTCAGGGTCATTCTAATGAGATCCCTTTCAGAGCAGCTGGTAGGGGTAGTCAGGCACCATCTAGTTCTCATCTCAGAGTCTTGGAGACTCACTGGACTAATTGAATGAATTCAATGTTTAAATATTGGAATTCCTCAAGACTCAATCTTTATTGAATTTTACACACTCTCCCTAGGAAAGCCCATTAAAATTCTTTACTTAAATTTATAATCTGTAAGGGATATTGTTGGCCTTACCTATCTAGTGTCTCTTTGTATGGTAGTGTTCACATTTATAACTCAAACTCAAAACTCTTTTGAGGGCCAGAAGTGTGGACCTAATGATCATATTTCTCCTTGAATATTCCTAAAAGCATTTCTCAAGCTGAAAGAACTGAGGAAAAACTTCTCCAAAACTGCAAACATGATCTTTAAAACTGGTTTTCTTCAAGTATTTTCTTACTTAGCGAATGATATACCACCATCTAACTGGGAGTGTAAGGAGCTCTGGTAGCATAGTGATTAAAAATCAGGCTGCTAACCTCAGGTTCAGCAGTTCAAAACTATCAGCTGTTCTGTGGGAGAAAGATGAGGCTTTCTGCTCCTGTAAAGATTTTTATAGCCTTGGAAACCCTGTACAGGGTCGCTAGGAGTCAGAACTGACTCCACAGCACATAACAACAAAAACAACTGGCAGTGTCGGAGTCCTGGTGTGGTGCTGTGGGCTAATGTGTCAGACTTCAAAGTAAGTAGTTTGAACTGCAAGCTTGGTCAAGCTCACCAGCTGCTCCTTGGAAACCCTATACAGGATTGCTATGGGTCGGAATCGACTCCACAGCACTTAACAACAACAACCGGTAGTATAGTCAGTTTTGAATGGTGCTGTTAACCGCAAGGTCAGCAGTTCAAAACTACTGATAGCATGGATCTCTACTGACCTAAACAAATGGAGTAGGTTTAGTCATTAGGTCTCAGATGAGAACCCTGCAAATAAGGAAGTTTAAAAATTAGCAAAGATGACCTTCTGGTCCTAGAAGAAGAACAGGACAAAGAGACTTGTTGTTAGGTGTCATGGAGTCAACACTGACTCATAGTGACCCTATGTACAACAGAACGAAACACTGCCCAGTCCTGGCCCAACCTCATAATTGTTGCCACGCTTGAGCCATTGATGCCGCCACTTTGCCAATCCATCTCACTGGGGGTCTTCCTCTTTTTCTCTGACCCTCCACCTTACTAAACATGATATATTTCTCCAGCAACTACTCCCTCCTGACAATATGTCTGAAGTATGAGAGATGAAGTTTGGCCATCTTGTCCTCCAAGGAGCATTCTGGCTGCACTTCTTCCAATACAGATAGATCTGTTGGTTCTTTTGGCAGCCCATGGCACTTTCAATATTCTCCTCCAACACCATAACTCAAAAGCATCAATTCTTCTACGGTCTTCCTTATTCACTGTCCAGCTTTCGCATACATATGAGGTGATTGAAAATACCATGGCTTGGGTCAGGTGCACCTTAGTCCTCAAGTGCTCTTCAACACTTAAAAAAAGTCTTGTGCAGCAGATTTGCCTAATGCAATATGTCGTTTGATTTCTTGACTGCTTCTTCCATGAGTGTTGATAGCTGATCCAAGAAGAACGAAGTCCTTGACAACTTCAATCTTTTCTCCATTGATAAGAATGTTGTTTATTGGTCCAGTGGTGAGGATTTTTGTTTTCTTACATTGAGATCCAATCCATACTGAAGGCTGTGCTCTCTGATCTTCATCAGTAAATATTTTAAGTCCTCTTCACTTTCAGCAAGCATATCTGTATATCACAGGTTGTTAATGAGCCTTCCTTCAATCCTGATGCCACAATTTTCTTCATATAATCCAGCTTCTTGGATTATTTGCTCAGCATGCAGGTTGAATAAATATGGTGAAACAATGCAACCCTGTCGCACACCTTTAATTTTAAACCATTCAGTGTTCCCATGTTCTGTTTGAGAATTAAGCAGCTGAGACCCTAAAGGTATAATGTTTGAAGAAGTTTATTGATTTATTGTTTCTTTTTCCAAAGAATGCTGCTATCTTGATGTTAAAGGAGATAAAGTCCTTACCCTATATAATGTGTCTGCTCTTTGTGAAAGACAAGATGGTCTTGAGAAATTATTCTCTCCATCCTCCAGACTGCTTGCTCTGTGCTAATAAAGCTTGGAATGGATCTCTCCCCATCTCTGTGACTGACTACAGTGACAGGCGGCAAACCCTTGTTTCAGTTTGGCAAAGCTACCAATTGCTCCATGGGAGAAAGATGAGGCTTTCTGCTCCAGTAAATACAACTCTGGCACACACCCCTCCTGATTTTAAGCCATTCAGTGTCCCCTTGCTCTGTTCGAATGACTGCATCCTTGTCTATGTACAAGTTCCTCATGAGCACAATTAAGTGTTTCAGAATACTTATACTCCGCAATGTGGTCTATAGCTTTTCATGATCCACACAGTCAAAAGCCTTTGTATAGTCATTAAACCACTGCCAAACATCTTTTTGGTACTCTCTGCTTTCTGCCAAGATCCATCTGACGTCAGCAATGCTGTCCCTCATTCCATGTCCTCATCTGAATCAGCTTGAAGCTTTTGCAGTTTCCTGTCATGTGGAATTTTGCCCTTCTTGAATTATCTAGAATAAAATACTTGTATGTGATATTAATGATATTGTCCAATGATTTCCGCATTCTGTTGGGTCACCTCTCTTTGGGATGAGCACAAATATGGATCTCTTTCAATCATTTGTTCAGGCAGATGTCTTCCAAATATTTTGGCACAGGTGAGTGAGTGCCTACAGTGCTACATCAGTTTGTTGTATTCCAAAAGATTTTAATTTGTATTCCATCAATTGTTTTTTGTCAATACCTTCAGTGCAGTTTGGACTTCTTCCTTCAGGATCTTTGGCTCTTCATCATATGCTACCTCTTGAAATGGTCAAGAATTGACCATTTCTTTTTGGTACAGTGACTCTGTGTATTCCTCTATCTTCTTTTGATGTTTTCTGCATCATTCAGTATTTTGCCTATAGAATGCTTCTGTATTTCAAGTTGAGATTTGAATTTTTTTCTTCAGTTCGCTCAGCTTGTTCTTCCCTTTTGGTTTTTTGTAACTCCAGCTCTTTGCACATTTCATTATAATACTTGACTGTGTCTTTTCAAGCTGACCTCTGAAATTTTATCTTTAATTCCTTATCTCTTCCATTTGCATTAACATCTCTGTGCTGGAGAGTTTCAGGGTCTCTTCTGATATCCATTTTGGTCTTTTCTTGCTTGCTTGCCTTTTTATTGACCGTTTGCTTTTTTCTTGTATGATGTTGTTGCTTCTTCTTGCATGATGTTCTTGATGTCATCCTACAATCCTTCTGGTCTTTGGTCTTTAGTGTCTAATACATCAAATCTGTTCTTGAGATGATGTCTACATTCAGGTGGGTTCAAGGTCATATTTTGGCTCCCATGATCTTATATTAATTTTTTTCAGCTTCAGCCTGACATTGCATATGAGCAATTGATGGTTTATTCCACAGTCTGCCCAGGTCTTGTTTTTGCTAATGATACGGAG
>NW_006408601.1:9025702-9027021 GCF_000296735.1 Chrysochloris asiatica | reverse complement strand
TAAGTCCATTTCTCTCATTAAACTCTATGAGGTCAAGACCGTAATCTTTTTTGTTCATCATTATATCCTAGCATATAGAGGGCATTCAATAAATATTAAAGGAATGAATGATAAACTAAGATCTTAATTTAAGCCTACCTTAACCATAGTGGAAACTGGATGCACTCTCCTAAGATTTTTCAAAATTGATCCTGCTAGATCTGACACAGACAGTCCAATAGCCCAAGAGGTATAGCCCTTCAGCTTGATAATCTCATACGCACTACAGATGTAGAAAATAAAATCAAATTCATGAACATGTGAGGAATGTAGAAAGGGCAAAAGGTTTGTTAACTATACTTATCACAATAAAACTGGATAGATACTCTTGAACAAAATCAACAAAAAATTCAAACTCATAAGAAGTCATCTCAGGAAAAATTTCTTCAAGTATATATTTTATAGCATTCTATTAGTATTTTCTCAAAATTTCCATCTAGACAACACTTATGAACTTGCGATGATCTCTAAATTCAGTTTCAACAAAAGTTTCAATACTCATAAACGTCATTCATCACTTTACATAAGACTTAATTCACCTTTCTTTGAACCTTAAGGCAGAATACTAGGGCATATGAACCACTGAAGATAAAACTAGTTTTAAATATTTTTGGTAATTTTGCTTAGCTATCCAAGCACAGAATCTTATAAGCTTGAGAGTGATCATATACCTCTCTCTGATCATTTTCAATTGTTACTAGGGTGCTAATGTAACATATAGTTGTAAGCTATGTGTGCCTACTTTTTCCAAGACTTTATCATTAAACCAATAATACATATGGGGAAATGCTCAAAATGTATTTTAAAAGGAAAACAGTACAATCCTAAACATAAGTGCTTTTTAAATCTCACACTTATTTAAAAATAAAAGTTTCTATATAACCTTTAGAATTGCCTCTTTCCACCAAGTTATTAATAGTGATCATTTTGAATGATGAGCATACCGTGACTGTATGTTCTTTATGCATCCCGTAATGTTCTTACATCTACAAGAAACATCTCTTATACTTTGGCATCGCCACCAGCTGTGGTCTTGGGTTTGGACTGACAGTCAATTCACAGGTTAAAAGGGCTGTAACTCAGCATTGATTTTACTTATTTATTTATTGTGAAACAATACCGGACCTAGACCTAGAATGCAGCATAAACAGCTTCATTGCCCTTATCATGAAGTCTGAAAAGCACTTAAGCAGTTTCCCACCCTAGGACTTTACATACCACACATGGCTGCAAAAGAGAAGGCTAATGCATATATAGGAGTGGGAGAGGGGAGGCAAGTA
>NW_006408601.1:9023366-9024032 GCF_000296735.1 Chrysochloris asiatica | reverse complement strand
ATTTCTAATTGGTACAATGAATCTGTGTATTCCTTCCATCTACTTTTAATGTGTCTGACATCATTCAGTATTTTGTCCATAGACTCCTCCAATATACAAGTTGAGATTTGCATTTTTTTCTTCTTCTTCTTTTTTTTTTTTTTTTGGTTTGAGAAACGCTGGATGTGGTCTTCCTTTTTGGTTTTCTAACTCCAGGGCTTTGCACATTTCATTATAATACTTGATTCTGTCTTTTTAAATTACCCTTTTGAATTTTCTGTTCAGCTATTTTACTTTCTCATTTCTTCCAATTGTTCCTCTTTGGATCCATTTTGGTCTTTTCTCTCTTGTCTTTTTAATGACCTTTTTCTTTCTTCATGGATGATGTTCTTGGTTATAATTCCACAACTCTTCTGGATTTTGGTCATTAGTATCTAACTGATCAAATCTGTTCTTGAGATGGTCATTAAATTCAGGTGGGATATATTCAAGGTCATATCTTGGCTCTTATACAATTGTTTTAATTGCAGTTTCATCCTGAACTTGCATATAAGCAACTGATGGTCTGTCCACAGTCTGCCTCTGACCTCGTTTTGGCTGATGATATGGAACTTCTTCACCTCTCCTCCCACAGATGTAGTTAATGTGATTCCTGCTTATTACATCCGGTGAGGTCCATATGCATGT
>NW_006408601.1:9018674-9023266 GCF_000296735.1 Chrysochloris asiatica | reverse complement strand
AAGACTCGTATCTTACACCATATAGAAACACAAACTCAGTGTGGATTAAAGACCTAAATATAAAACCTAGAAGTATAAAGATCTTCAATGAAAAAATAGGGACAAACTTCGGGGCTCTACAACATGATATAAATACACAGTCAAGCATAACTAAAACCATACAAACAGTAGAAGAAGAAATAAATGGCTGGGGCCTCCTAAAAATTAGACACTTATGTGCATCAAAAATTTGCCAAAAGAGAGCCCACAGACTAGGAAAAATTATTTGCAGTGACATATCAGACAAAGGATTATTCTCTAAAATTTATTTTAAAAATTACAACACAATTTAAAAAGTGGTCAGAGGACATGAACAGACACTACACCAAGGAAGACATTCAAGCAGCAAACAAACTTATGAAGAAATGTTCATGATCATTAATCATTGTTGTTGTTGTTGTTGTTAAGTGCCATTGAGTCAGTTCCAACCCATTGTGACCCTGTGTAGGGTGTCCAAGGAGCGGCTGTTAAGCTTGAGCTGCCAACCTTGCAGTTCAATCTGACTTTGCAGTCCAGCACATTAGCCCATAGCACTACACCAGAGAGATGCAAATCAAGACAACAATGAAATATTATCTCACACCAGCATTAATAGCAAAGTTTAAAAATACAGAAAATAACAAATGCTGGCTAGGGCGTGGAGACTTGGACCCTCATACATTGCTACTGGAACTGCAAAATGGTTTGACCACCATGGAAAATGGGATGGTGCTGCCTTAGAAAGTTGGAAATAGAAATACCATATGACCAAGCAATCGTTCTAATTGGTATATAGCCACAAGAAATATGAGCCTGGAGATGAGTAGATATATGCACACCAACATTCACTGCAACATTATTCACAATAACAAAAATATAGAGACAGCTCAAATTCCCATCAATAAGGAACAGATACACAAACTTGGGTACATACATATAATGGAATGCTATGCAACAGTGAAGAATAATGATGAATGTGAAACATCTCATAATACAGATTAACCTGGAGGACATTCTGCTGAGTGAAATTAGTCAATCACAAAAGGTTAAGTATTGCATGAAACCATTATTGTAAAAAGTCAAGAAAAGGTTTTCATGCTAAAAGGAACATTATTTGATTGTTACCAGGGGTGGGAGGGAAGAGAGAGTAATTCACTGGCTGGAGGGTAGACATATGTTAACTCAAGTGACATGGAGAGGAATTGACAATATTCAGAAATTGAGTAAGTACTGTTACCTGTCAACAACTTGTCTATGGACATTTTTCCACTGTTCTTTGTCTGAATCAGTTCCTAAGTTAGGGTTCAGATTCTTCAGAGCAACACCAGCAACATTCACTCCACTCCATAAGGGTACTAAAAAAAATATACCTAAAAATCAGTTATCTGAGTTCAGTGGTCTTTTTTATAAAGCTGGGTTACCATATTGTTTCTTGTTAGGAAAATACAAGAAATAAAATTAT
Organism: Chrysochloris asiatica; assembly: GCF_000296735.1. Lineage (NCBI taxonomy): Eukaryota > Metazoa > Chordata > Mammalia > Afrosoricida > Chrysochloridae > Chrysochloris > Chrysochloris asiatica. The sequence goes on along the minus strand of NW_006408601.1, from coordinate 9,021,786 downwards.
AAAGTGCTATAAAGATACATTGTTGTTGTTGTTATGTGCCATTCAGTGATTCCAACCCATAGCAACCCTGTATAGGGTTTCCGAGGGGTGGGTGGTGGGTTTGAACTGCTGACCTTGTGTTTAGCAGCCCAATGTGTACCCTAATAACCCACCAGGGCTCTCAAACAATAAATCTATAAAGGGAACAATAACACTATGGAGGTAATCACACCTTTCACGCCTTAGAATAATCAACAATTTCAAATAAAAAAAGACCAGCATTTACCCAAAGACAAAGTTCAGAAGGGATAGGAAAGAAGGAGAAACGGAAACAGGGAGGAAGTGGGATAAGTGATGTGACATGGTGGGAATTGCAATCAATACTATGAAACAATATATGTGTGAATTGTTGGAAGGAAAACTGAGCTACTCTCTAAACCTTCACCCAATTCACAATAAAAATAATTTCAGTAGAATTGGTATCTAACGCCCCTGGTGGCCACAGGTGAGGCTGGCCCCCACCTGCATATACCCCCAGGGAAGCTCCCACTCTTCCTGCGTTAGGAGTTACATGGAAGTGAGCACCACAGTTGTGGGCCGTATTAAAAGAGGAAAAGCTGTCTGCATTGATGCTGTTCAGCCAGGCCCGGCTCCAGATCTGCAGTCTTCCCTGGCCAACCCTGGTGACTGAAGGTGTGGGCAGCCCCCATCTGCATACACTCCCAGGGAAGCACCTGCTGCCCAGGCTGCAGAAGTTGCATCAAATTGTGTGGGGAGCTAGCGGCACCAACGCCAGCATCTATAATCAGGTGTGGCCTATTCCAGACCTGCAAAGTTGGTTCTACTCAGCCCTGGACTAGAGGAGTCTGCCACTCTTGGTTCTCCTCTGGGATGGAAATAGCCTGATGCCCCAGCTGTACTGGGGTCTGCACGAACTACTTCCAGATTGGGTCACCAAAACAGACAACACCTAGCCCTACAAGAACTCCACCTAGAGTTGAGTGTTACCAACTCATCCTTACCCACGCATATGCAAGGGTGGCAGGGAACCCCAGAATTCTCTCTTCTCTGGGTCTGGCAACTGCCCGAGTTTTTGTTTTCTTTCTTTCTTTGTTTTTGTTTCGTCATTCTTTCTCCCTCACCTTTGTCTCTCTTGCTTTCTTTTCTATCTCCTCTTTCATTTTTTCCTCTTTTTTTTCCGTTTCTCTTTCCTAACCACTGTTGCTTTTTCTTTCTTTTTATTTTGTTCCAATATCTCTTCATTTAACTTGTTTTTGTTGTTACCACAGTCTGGTTTCTTACCTTTTGACTCATTCCTTTCTCTATTAGTATTTAGGTCTTTTTCTTCTTTTTATATTCTCTCTTTATTCACAGCCTTCAGTATACATTACACTTCAATGTAAAGAAAACAAATAGACCAATAAATAAAATCATGATAAATAGAAAAATGATTGAAGTTACTAAAGACTTTATTTTGCCTGGATCCTCAATTAGCACTCATGGAAGCAGCAACCAAGAAATCAAACAACAGACTGCATTAGTCACATTTGCTGCAAAGACCTCTTTAAAGCGTTAAAGAACAAAGATGTCCATTTAAGGACTAAGGTACACCTGAGCCAGGCCAGGATATTTTCAATCACCTCATATGCATGTGAAAGTTGAACAATGAATAAGGAAGATTACAGAAGAATGAATACATTTTAATTATAGTTTTGCTGAAGAATATTGAAAGTATCATGGAGTATCAGAAAAACAAACAAATAAATCTGTTTTAGAAGAAGTACAGCCAGAACGCCCCTTAGAAGTGAGAATGGCGAGACTTCACCTCTCAGTCTTTGGACATGTCAGGAGGGACTTGAAGAGGGCGTCATGTTTGTAAGGTGGAGAATCAGCGAAAAAGAGGGACCCCCCCAACAAGATGGATTGACACAGCAGCAGCAGCAATGGGCTCAAACATAACAATTGTGAAGATGGCACAGGACTGAAGAGTGTTTTGTTCTGTTGTGCAGAGGGTCACTATAGGTCAGAACTAACTTGATGACACCTAACAACAAAAACAAGCCAGTATATTAACAAAACTGTTGTAAGAGATCCTAACAAATGTTTAAGTGTCCCAGATAAGGAAGAAAATCTTCAAATTGACTTTTAAACAGCTATATGAGCTACTTACTATTTTAAGAGAAAGAATTAAATCAATGGTGCAAAAAGGTTGAAAGTAATGGAATTAGAAAATAAGACTTCAGGGAAATGCCAACAAAATAAAGGTTGTTTAATTGTATTACTAACAGAAAAAAATAAACTTTAAAGAACATAATAAGCATTATTAGAGAGAAGAAAGGTGATTGCATAATGAGAAAAAGTTTATACTTAACCACTAGAATCTCCATGTTCTCCAATAATCCAACCATGACAACTTGTGGGATGAACACCCAATTTCTCCCCAACCAGGTAACGGAAACGGGCAGAGTCGAGATTACAACCACTTCCAATTACACGAGTGTTGGGTAAGCCACTTATCTTCCAGACCACATATGTCAAAATATCCACTAGGAAGACAAATTTCTAGTTAGAAAAAAATTCATAGTAACTTTTTTTTCTTACAATTTTCTTTAGTGAGTAAACAGTTCAATTGTCTTCAATTCAAATACAAATTCATTATAGAGTTCAAAATTAAGTAAATCAACAAAGAAATAAGTATAATCTCTCAAAGTTTTAAAAATGTGATTTACTATCAAAATTTAAAAACAAAACTGAACAAAATATTCTTTTAAGATGCCCTTTGTGCCTGTGTATCCTGGAGTGGTGCTGCAGGATAAGCACTGGACTGCTAACCACAAGGTTAGTGGTTCAAATCCACCAGTTGCTCCTTGGAACCCCTATGCAGTGTCGCTTTGAGTACAAACTGGCTCAACTGCACTTAGCAGCAACAACAATGGGCCTATCTGTGTATCTAACCGTCAGTTGGAAATTCTACCTCTTAAGAGCTCCTTAATTTGTCTCCTCTCTGTTATCACAGAATCATCTAAGCTATCAGCATCTGCTACCCAGAATAATGACACAGACTCAAATGGTTTCTGTTCACCCACTTTTGTCAAGTGCTAATTCATTCATTCCAGCCCAAGATGTGTTGGTG
>NW_006408601.1:9014977-9016039 GCF_000296735.1 Chrysochloris asiatica | reverse complement strand
ACCCACAGTACCACACCAGGACTCCATTGGAATGGTTAGACATTGTAAAAAAGAAATTTCCAAGTCTGTGGGCTCTCTTTTTATTCTTTTGGTGAAATATTTTGTTGCATATAAGTGTCTAATTTTTAGGAGGTCCCAGTCATCTATTTTTATCTGCTACTGCTTGAATGTTTTAGTTATGTTTGACAGTGTATTTATGCCATGTAACAAAGCCCCTAAGGTTGTCCCTATTTTTTTCAGTGATGCACTTTATAAATCTAGGTTTTACAGTTAGGTCTTATTCCAAGTTGAGTTTGGTTTTGTACATGGTAAGATATATGAGTCCTATTTCATTCCTCTGCAAGTAGGTTTCTAATTCTTCCAGCACCATTTGCTAAAGAGTCTATCTCATCCCCATTTAATGTGCATTGGCCCTTTGTCAAAGATCAGCTGACTGTATGTGAATGGATTTACTTCTGGCTTTTCAACTCTGTTCCATTGATGTAGGTATCTTTCACTGTACTAGTACCAGGATGTTTTGACCACTGTGACTGTGTGGTAGATTTTTATCTACTATAGGGAGTGAGAAGCCTCCAACTTTGTTCTTCTTCTTAGGCAATGTTTTGCTTATTCCAAGGTCTCTTTCCTTTCTATATAAATTCAGTGATCAGTTTCTCCGTCTCTTTAAATTATAATGTTGGAATCTGGATTGGATTGCATTACGTCTATAGATTGCTTTGGGAAGTGTTGACATTTTCACAATATGTGGTTACAAATTGGGCTGCGAACCTCAGGGTCAGCAGTTCAAAACTACCAGCTGTTCCACAGGAGAAAGATGAGGGTTTCTGCTCCTGTAAAGATTTACAGCCTCAGAAACCCTGTATAGGGTCACTATGAGTCGGAACCGACTCCATGGCACATAACATCAACAACAACCCATGTAAAGAAACAAAAGTCCTCAACACTAGATCAATAAACAATATTCTTACCAATGGAGAAAAGATTGAAGTTGTCAAGGACTTCGTTCTTCTTGGATCAACTATCAACACTCACGGAAGCAGCAGTCAAGAAATCAAACGACGA
>NW_006408601.1:9011952-9014362 GCF_000296735.1 Chrysochloris asiatica | reverse complement strand
TATTCTTTTCTTGATTTCCACTTCAGAGTTGTCTTTACTGTGGATGTAATCTCTATGGATGCATATGTCCAGGTATTTTCCCCACAGAACCTCTGGGTAAATTCACACCTCCAGGCTTTCAGTTAGAAGTTGAGCACTTAGCCACTGTACTACCAAGGCTCCTTACTTCTTAATAGGAGGCACTTACTACATATTAAATCAAATACCTGATATGCAAACCTATATGACATATACATGTATAGTAAGGTAATGCAAACCTTTTTTTTTTTTTTTTCATTCCTAGATACAAAGAAGATACATTCTAAATAATGAGAAGTCAATATTTTTTCTGTTTTGTACATAATACAAAACATAGCAAAAAAAAAACATACTATGTAACAAAACACACATGAATATGCCTCACACACTTTGGGTATAAGGATAAATGTGAGAAGGCTTTCTTCCAACTTGACCAATGAAGAAAAATCATCTTTACAGAATGGATGGTTGCTTCTATTATGTTGTTGTTAGGTGCCATCGAGTCGGTACCAACTCATAGCGACCTTATGCACAACAGAACGAAACTTGTAGATAGTTTGGCCAATTTGGCCTCCAAGGAGCACTCTGGCTGCACTTCTTCCAAAACAGATCTATTGGTTCTTTTAGCAGCCCATGGCACTTCCAATATTCTCCTCCAACACCATAACTCAAAAGCATCAATTCTTCAAAGGTCCTCCTAATTCACTGTCCAGCTTTTGCATCCATATGAGGTTATTGAAAATACCATGGCTTGGGTCAGGCACACCTTAGTCCTCAAGCTGACAGCTTTGCTCTTCAACACTTCTTTTATACCCACTATAAAAACCTCCACTGACATTGAGTCCATTTTAATTCACAGTGGCCCTGTAAGAGAGTAAAACTAAAACTGCTTCATACTGTTACCTAGTCTGTGCTATAGTAAGGAGATGCCAAATCCAAATCTATATCACACAGTGCAGCTGGCATGTTTGAACCACCAACCTTTCAGTTAGCAGACAAGTGCTTAATCACTGCACCACAGGTGTTGCTTTTTTATTCCATTATATTGTTAAGTTGTTGTTAAGTGCTTTCAGTTGGTTCCAATTCATAGCTCAAAGAGCAAGTTGTGGATTTGAACTGTCAACCTTGTGGTTCAAACCAACCTTTTGGTACAGTAGTCTTTCTTAAGATCCATGAAATTACCTACAAGTTATAGCATAAAATTTGAACTCCTTATGTAGTATATGGAGTCTTGGTGTGGTGCTGTGGGTTAATGCACTGACTGCAAAGTTGATTTGAATCACAAGGTCTATGGTTCAAGCTCACTAGCTATTCTTGGAAACCCTATACAGGGTTGCTATGGGTTGGAACCAACTCGATGACACTTAACAACAATAACCTAGTATAGAAGGTCTTTTATAATCCCTTCACAGTCCAATCACTTGCTATTCCTTGATATAGATCCTATTTTCCAGTTATGCCTTACTACACAAAGCAGGCTCTTTTTCAATGCTTGTGTGCCTTTGAATATGTTGTGCACCCTACATGAAATGACTTCCCAGCACATAACCACCATCACCACTACATGAAAAGCCTCTCCATTACTATTTGTCAAGTAAACCAACTTCAGAATCTGTAACATTCTCCACAAAGTCCCTTCTTGTTTCTCTACCACATAAAACAGAAATCTGATTTATGTGGATGTTTGTACAACTTGGTAAAGTTACTAAAAATATTTTTTTTAAACCATGAATGTAATTCACCTTATCAACAAAGTAAGGAGAAAGACTGTATGATCATCTCAGTGGCTTCAAAACAGGCAATGTCATGAAAATGGCAAAATAAGGAACTCCTAAATTCCACACCTCCATAAAAACAAAGCAAAAAAACAAAACAAAACAAAAAAAAAACCCAAAACACCAAACTGGCAGTTGCTCTCAGAATAACTCTTTTAAAACTCTGGAAACTAGCCAAAGGCTTGCTATAACCCAGAAAGCACTTATTCAAGAAATACAAGTGAATCTTGGTAAGAATCATGAGGCTTTTGGAGTTTTAATTGCCCATAGTATCATCCTCTGCTCTCTATCATAAATGCTGTATTTCTGGTACTAAAGGGAGAATAGACCTCATTCTCAAAGAATGGTTCCCTTACTGTGAATAAATACATACATGCATATACATATAAGCAACCATACACATACCTACTAAAAAAAACCTATACATACAAAAAAACATCTCCTTATGCTGTCTGGTAAGACACACTCAGAAGTCTTATCTTCCTTTGACCTCACCCTTACTAACCCAACAGACATTTGTCAAAAACATTTACGCCCCTGGGCCCAGAGTCAGTAACATAGCCACAGAGGACTAGAGTGGAGAGTGAAGTGTCCAGCTGATAAGAAGAGAGGGCATA
>NW_006408601.1:9010472-9011063 GCF_000296735.1 Chrysochloris asiatica | reverse complement strand
ACCATTCCTCACGAATCAACTATCTCATTATCTGACATACCACATTTACAATAAGTAGAACATTTACTGACAATTTCATGTCTGGCAGTAACTAACACAAAGGTGCTAAGCAAAAATAATGCTAGCTGTGACAGTTAAAGTTTTGTATCAACATGTCTGGGCCATTATTCTCAGTGGGTTGCATTAATTTAATGTTGTTATCCTCCATTTGAGATCTGATATAGTCATCTTCCATTTGCACATAATGCTAATTTTTGCTTAATCATCAGGTCTTTAGAACCTAATTATGTTAACAAGTGAAGACTGAGTGTACCAGCAAATGTTACAACCCCCTGAAACAATGGATAACCTTAGGTGTAACATATCCTATATACCTACCTATCTACTGTCTTATGAATATTGGTTTCCCTTGCCTACAATTGTAAAACAGACACTTGAGTGGGACAGAAAGGATTATTGGGAAACATGACTACAGAAAGTTTGTAAGCCCGTCTTCAGCCTATAACTGATTGGAATACCTAAAAGGGGTTCTAGAACATGCCCAGTGATATAGGCTTCTTATGGAGCCTTTGTAGTATATATAAGACCTTA
>NW_006408601.1:9007928-9009027 GCF_000296735.1 Chrysochloris asiatica | reverse complement strand
AAAAAAATCACAAAGGGAATGGAAGCAAATACTATTGAATCATGATGCATGGAGGAGATTGTAATCATTGTAATAAAATGATGGTGTAAAGCCGATGTTCTCCCATGTAAACTATCACTTAGTTCACACACAAAAAAAAAGTTTGTGGGGGGAAAAAAAAGGAATTTGATACAATAAAAAAGCTAGGATGGCCAGACCTCATCTCTCATACTTCAGACATATTATCAGGAGAGACCAATTCCTGGAGAAGTACTTCATGCTTGGTAAAGTGAAAGGTCAGTGAAAAAGAGGAAGACCTCCAATGAGATGGATTTGCACAGTGGCAGCAGCAATGGGCTAAAGCTTAACAATGATTGTGAGGAGGGCACAGGACCACGCATTATTTTGTTCTGTTGTGCAAAATGTCGCTATAAGTTGGAACCAACTTGATGGCACCTAACAACATTTAAAGTATGTTCCAAGTGTAACTTGTAACAACACCACAGCAGTGTGGGAAGAAGAAGCTCTCTAGGAGCAAAGGTTTTGTAAACTATTTAAATTAAACTGCATTAATCCAAATTGTTGTTGTTATTGTTGTTAAGTGCCGTGGAGACGGTTCCAACTCACAGTGACCCTACACAGGGTTTCCGAGGCTGCAAATCTTTACAGGAGCAGAAAGCCTCATCTTTCTCCCACGAAACAGCTGGTAGTTTTGAACCCTTGACCTTGAGGTTAGCAACCCGATTCGTAACCACTATGCTACCAGAGCTCCAAATTAGACTGTTATAAATTGAGATGTTAACCTTAGTCCTTGAGATAACCCCCAAGAACAGAACTAAAAAATGTATAGTAAAAGAAATGGCAAAGGAATTAAAATGTTGTTAAGTGCCATTGAATCAGTTCTGACTCATAACTATCCTGTGCAGGGTTTCCAAGGAGCTGCTTGTGCGTTTATACTGCTGACCTTGTGGTTAGCAGTCCAGTGCTTATCATAGAGTGCCAAGTAGTACAATATGAAATATTTAACACAGAGGGCTTTCTGGCAAGATGACGGACTAGGCAGCCACACTACACAGACCCTCTGCAACAAACATACAAGAGACCAAATGAAGTAGATACA
>NW_006408601.1:8991064-9005693 GCF_000296735.1 Chrysochloris asiatica | reverse complement strand
ATTCTTGATGTCATCCCACAACTCTTCTGGTCTTTGGTCTTTAGTGTTTAATTCATCAAATCTGTTCTTCAGATGATCTCTAAATTCAGGAGGGATAAACTCAAGATCATATTTTGGCTCTCATAGATTTATTTTCATTTTCTTCAGTCCCATTAAAGTGTCTTCACACACACAAATAAGGGTACTTTTTGTGCCATGGAAGCAAACAATTTTGAGATCAAGTTTTTAACAAACTCAAGTGGACATCTTCCCAAATCACTGAAGCTTTGTAATAAGATTATGGGAATTATGCCCTCCCTCGATAAACAATAGTTTTTAAGTGTCAAGCATTTTAAGTAAGGTCAGGAAGATCTCAAAGATGAGCTGAGAGGAAAGACAGTCAATCTCAATGAATGAAGAAACTGTGGCTGAAGTTCAAAATCGAGTGGAACAAGACTGGAATTATCATTGATGAGATAGGTACTGCAATTAGTATCTGACAAGGTTCAGTATTTTTCAATTTTAAGGAAACATCTTAGCCTCAGCATGCTTCCAGCTTGATTGGTACCAAAAGAATTGCTCCAAGATCAGTTAACTCAAAAGAGCTGATCTTTCCATTAATTTTTTTTTTTTTTTTGGAGGGGATTTGTGGGGCCAGTTAAATTCAAGGCTGAGAGGTCAGTTCAGAATGTTATAGTGACTGTTTTTTTGTGATTGCAAAGGGGTAAAGATCCCAGACAAATTAGAAAGTGAATTTATCTATGTTTAGTTAATATAGCATTGTCGTTGTATTTTTTTTTTTTTTTTTTTTTTTTGGAGGGGATTATTGGACAGTGGGGTAGTAGGAATAAAGAGTTAGGATTAGGAATATGGCTAGTCTAGACTAGGTCTAGGACTTCCCTTAATGTTAAAGTTATGGTTAGGACTAGGGTTATTGTTAGGGCCTAAAAAAGGAGCTCTGGTAGCGTAGTGGTTATGAATCGGGCTGCCAACCTTAAGGTCAGCGGTTCGAAACTACCAGCTGCACCGCGGGAGAAAGATGAGGCTTTCTACTCCCGTAAAGATTTACACCCTCGGAAACCCTATACAGGGTCTCTATGGGTCGAAAACGACTCGATGGCACATAACAACAACCACCACCTAGGACTTGGAGTAACACTTAGCCAAGTTCTAGGGTTATAGTTAGGTTTATTTTTTTATTTATTTAATGTTATTTTGGAGTCCTGCTGTGGTGCTGTAGCATAAGCACTCGACCTCAAGGCCAGTTTGAATTGCAAGGTTGGTGGTTCAAACTCATCAGCCGCTCCTTGAAAGCATTATACAGAATCACTATGAGTCGGAACCGACTCAACGTCACACACAATAACATTATTTTATGCTTGAAATCGATTTCATTTCCTCTTCATTTGGAAGTTGTATAACTACATTATTTCCTGTCTTTATATTTTATGTTTTTGTTGTTGCTATTACAAACTGGCTTCTCTGGTTCCCTATTTGCAGTTTTGTAGGTCTGTTTTACTTAGAAATATTTCTATCTGTGATGAGTTCTAGGTAATATTATCATGTATGTTAATCTCAGGTTGCTGCCTGCTATTTCTGTTTCTCTGGCCAAAGAAACACCCTTTAGTATTTTTTTTTTTTAATGTTTGTCTGGTTTTTACAAATACTTTAAATTTCTGCTTATCTGGAAATGTACTAATTTCACCATCCTATTTCACAGACAACTTTGCTGAGTATATGATTTTTGGTTAGCAATTTTTTTTCTTTTAGAGTTTTATATGTCATCCCATTGCCTTCTTGCCTGATTGGTTTCTGCTGAGAAATTAGAGTTTAGTGTTATTAGTTCTCCTTTGCAGGTAACTTTGCATTTTCCTCAACTGCTCTCAGATTCTTTCTTTGTCTTTGGTTATGAAAAGTTTAATTATAATATGTCTTGGTGATTTCCTTTTGTTGTCTACCCTGTTTTGATTCAGTTTCTTGAATGCATACCATATCATCTTTCACGATGTCAGGTTAAGTTTTTTACGACTACTCTTTGGTGATTTTTCTACAGCTTAATATTGTTGTTGTTGTTAAGTGCCATCAAGTTGGTTCCGACCCACAGCGACCCTGTATAGGGTTTCCGAGGAGCAGCTGGTGAGCTTGAACTTCCAACCTTGCAGTTTAAATGGCTTTGCAGTCTGGTGCATTAACCCACAGCGCCATAGCCAAAAAGCACATGAAAACATGCTCAACATCTGATCATTAAGGAAATGCAAATTAAAACCACAATTAGATTGGAATGGCTAAAATAATAAAGACTGATAATACTAAGTGTTGGCAGGATATGGAACACCTAGAACACTCAGTATAAAATGGTACAAGCATTTTGGGAAACTGGCAGTTTCTAGTAAAATTAATATGTAACTACTACATGACCCACTTATTTTACTTCCAAGTAGTATTTGCCCAACAGAAATGAAGACATACAGACACACGTTCACAAATGTTCACAGCAGCCATATTTATATTATTTATAATTTGACATAATTTGAATATTATACATTATTTACAATTTGACTGATATAATAGTCAAAAACTGTAAATAACCTAAGTATCCATCACTGGGTTGACTAGATAAACTAAAAGAGTATTTAAAATGTATAAAAAGTAATTATTCTTCTTCTATAAGAGGGAACAAATTACTGATGCACCCAACTACATGGATGAAACCCAAAGAAACCAAAAAAAGAATACATTTAGTATAATTCCATTCATATAAAATTCCATAAAATGGGGCCAGAGGTGCAGTAAGAGATGGACTGGGGTACAGGAAATTCTCATGAGTACTCAGGATCATGTTTTAATTGATGACTGTGTCTGCCAAAACCCAGTGGACTGTATAATTTAAATGGGTGCCATTTATTGTCTATAAGTGATATTTCAATAAAGTTGTTGGGTGTTTTTTTTTTTTTAAGTGGGGTATGCAAAGAGCATCCTTACACAGTAAAAGAGAATTAAAAAGACTCACCTGGATTTGAAACAATAAGTATCTTACAGTCAGGGCTATTATGGACTATTGGAGGAATGATTGCTTTCATAATATTCACATTACGCTGGACTAAGGCAAGGCGACTCTCTCCCTCCTGCTGCCGGGCACCTGCCGTGACAATAACTAATTTGGAGTTAGCAGATACCCTGTAATCTAAAAAGGAAACAAAAGGTAAAATTTGGATCAAGATTACTATAATCACTATGCCTTATCTCTTTAAAAGTCTATGTTTATGGTAATCAAGTACACATTTACCTTTGTACGTGTGTGTGTGTGAAGCAACAGACTTTCCATGTAGTGGTGGTGCTGTTAAGTCAGAAACCCTGAGTCATAAGGTTTCCAAGGCTGTAAATATTTACAGGAGCAGAAAGCCTTATCTTTCTCCCACAGAGTGACTGGTGGATTTGAACTGCTGACCTTGTGGTTAGCAGCCCAATGCATAAGCCACACCACCAACAGAGCTCCTTTTCCTGGTAGTAGTATTCTGTTATATGCAACCTGAAGAAAATTTATCATTGTCACTTGCCAATTTTCACACAAATATCTTCAAATTTTTTTCACTAATAACCTTTAGCCACATTTGTTATTAAAACCAGAAGCAATGCAAGTTAGCTGTCTGGCTGTTTAGAAATATCACACGAATCAAGGCTTAGAACTCTGAAAATTTGTATGTCTGTTTAAGGATTCTAAGAGTATATTTACTTCCAGTTACCAAAAGGGACTGGATTTGGTATTACAAACAAGTTCTTGATCCAGACAGGAAAATAAACTACTTATTATATGTAATAACCAGTAATAATTATTTTACCTATTGAATCTAATGTCAATATGAAAATGCACACTAATCCATAATCATCTTTTGAAAATTATTTTTCAAAGGACTGTCAAAATTAGCTAAAATTGCCATCTCTATTTTTAAAACTTTTAATACACTTTTAGAAAAGGAAATCTACTTATTATTATTATTATTTTTTTTTACCAGACCCATCTAAACAAGATTAAAACTATCCAGTGGGGACTCTACCTTCTCCCATACACTCAAACTAAACTCCCTCTTGAAAACTTGTACACCAGTAACTTAGTGCATTTATAGTCCAACAATTTTAAATAGTCAATGTCTAAGTTGCTCGTCCCTATCTACCCTATATACAGAGGAGATAGGATTGATACTTGATGTGAAGTATCCTTCCCTCTCAGTTGGTATTTTGAGCTAATATATCCATAAGTATAGGGCAAGTTCATCAAATTGTAGCAATTTACATTTGTTTCCTTTATCAAAAATAGTTTTTGTTTTTTTTTTAATCTTCCTCTAGTAGAGTTCTGATCATCAAGCCTAGGTCAAATGGGTACTATCTACAAGTTTGGGCATTATTGTGAGTCTCCCCACATTTCATATCAGCTGGATGCTTCACTCTCAGTTCTAGCCCTCCATGGCTATGTTTTTGTCCATGGGTTCAGGATTCCCCAGGTCTCACCATACTTCAGACAAACCAGCCCTTTCTCTTGTATCTCTCATCTCCAGGTCAATGGGAGTCTATGGAACATGGTTGAACTCAGTGCATTTCTTCATTGCTGCCTCTTCCCCTCTTCCACTCACCAGTAGACCAACATGGTCACCAGCAAGCTTACATGCCTGATCATTTGTTCCCTTTGAGTTTCAGTCTTGGAGGAGGGTTTGTCCTGAAGGGACTTGATTGCTTGCCTCAATGGTTCCCTGGCGAACAACTTGCTTTTTCTTGTAGTAGCCAATCAGACTGCCATTTTTGTTTTGGATTTTTTCTGTGTATCTTTCTTTGAAGATGTATCTTCTATTGCTCTAGCTGTTCCAGGCTGGTCTACTCGTCCTTCCAGGTGGGAATGTTCCACCCCAGAAGGTTCTGGATGGGGCTCAGTATTCCACGTAAGGTCCTATACACTACAAAGGCGCCATAAGAAGCCTATTTCACTGGGCAAGTTCTAGAACCCCTTTTAAGTATTCCAATCAGTTATAGGCAGAAGACGGGCTTACAAGCTTTCTGTAATCATGTTTCCCATTATTCCTTTCTATGCCACTCAAGTGTCTGGTTTACAATAGTAGGCAAGGGAAACCAATATTCATAAGACAGTCAAGCATCTTAACATTATTTCCCCTCTTCAGACTATGCCTCAATCCTTGTATCACAGAGCCCTGTTGTATCAAGATTGAGTATACATCACTATTTACCTCTGTTCCATTTAGCCCATGCAAAACTGCCTCAGTGTTCCCTTATCTACCTTGTTCTTCCATCTCCCTCCCCCTTCTTGTGTACTGCCCTCCCCAAGACCTGAACTATGGATTATGATGTGTCTAGCCCCTACCCTGTGCTCCACCGTCCCCTCCCTCCATCTCCCTACCCCTACCGGTAATTAACAAAGATTTTTTTTTCCGTTTTAGAATGGGTATCTTTTCTTAAGCTTTTACAATAATGGTCTTATGTAATATTTGTCCTTTTGTGACTAAGTTTACTCAGCATTGAACTCAAGTTTCAATCTACTTAATTTTTAAGATAAGATTGTATTGTTGTTGTTGTTGTTTAGTGCCATTGAGTTGATTCCAACCCATAGTGACCCTGTATAGGGGTTCTGAGGAGCGACTGGTGAGCTTGAACCACCGACCTAGCAGTTCAAATGGCTTTTCAGTCTGGCACATTAAACCACAGCACCACACCAAGGTTGTATTGGCATGGCAGAAAAGACACTGGAACTAACCGAAGGATTCAGCAAAGTGGCAGAGTTCAAATCAACAAACAAAAATCAGATTTCTCTATCCTAACTCTATAGACTATTTCTCTATACTAAGATAACTCCAGAAAGGAAATCAGAAAAATAATACCATCACAAGTTTTTGTTGTTGTTGTTAAGTGGCTTTGAGTTGGTTCTGACCCATAGCGACCCTGTAGAGGGTTTCCAAGGAGTGACTGGTGAGCTTGAACCACCAACCTTGTAGTTCAAACCAACTTTGCAGTCTAGCGCAATAATCCCCTCAAATTAAAATGTTGTTGTTGTTGTTATGTGCCTTGGAGTCGATTACGACTCATATAATTAAGAATAAATCTAACTAGGGACATAAAAGATTTATATAAGGAAAAATACAAAACACTACTGTAAGAAACCAAAAGAATCTACATAAATGGAAAAACATACCATGCTCATGGATAGGAAGACTTAACATTGTGAAAATATTAATTCTGTCGAAAGCAAGCCATAGATTAAATGCAATCAACTACAATTAAAATTCCAACAACATGCTCTAATAAGATAGAAAAATTAATCACAAGCTTTATATGAACAGGAGAGAGGCCCTGTATAAGTAAAACATTACTGGAAAAGAAGAACAAAGTGGAAGACCTCACATTTCCCGATCTCAGAACTTAATATATAGCCACAGTAGTTAAAGCAGCCTGGTACTGGTACAATAGCAAACACACAGACCAATGGAACAGACTGCAAAGCTAGAAGTAAATCCCTCTACCTATGGCAAGATGCTCTTCAAAAACGGTGCGAAGTCCATTAAATGTGGAAGAGACCGTTTCTTTAATAAATGGTGCTGACAAAACTATATAACTGAAAAAGGATTCGTATCTCACACCATACACAAAATCTTACTCAATATGGATCAAAGGCCTAAATGTATAACCTAAAACAATAAAGTTCATGGAAGAAAACAGAGGGACAAATCTAGGAGCCCTAATTTATGGCTTAAGTAGTCTATCAAACATCTATAAACACAGAAACAGAAGAATATAAACTATACAACTGGGCCTCCTGAAAACTAAATACTATGAATATTAGATGACCACCAAAAGAGAAAAAGAAAACCTACAAACTGGGAAAACAATTTTTGGCAATGATTTATCTAATAAGAACCTAACCTCTAAAACTTAAAGAAAACTTCAACACCTCAACAACAAAAAATACCATCAATCCCAATTTAAAAATCAGCAAAGGACATGAACAGACATTTCATCAAAGACATTCAGGTGGCTGCTAAATACATGAAAAGAGCCTTGTGATCATTAACATTTGGGCGTAGTTGCTGTTTGCTACCAAGTCACTTCCAACTCATAGTGGCCCTATATAGGGTTTACAAGGCTGTAAATCTTTATGAGAGCAGAAAACCTCCTCTTTCTCCCACAGAACAACTGGTAGATTGGAACTACTGACTTTGCAGTTAGCTCATAATTCGCTACACTTCCATGCTCCTAACCTTTAGAGAAATGCAAATCAAAATTACAATGACATACCATCTTACCCCGAGTCACGATGGCATGACAACAATAACAACAACATGGAATAACAAATGCTGGCAAGGCTATGGGGAGATTGGAATTCTTATACAATGCTAGTGGGACAGCAAAATGGTACAACGATCAAAAATAGTATGGCACTTCCTTAAAAGGTTAAAAATAGAAATGTCATGCAATCCAGCAATCTCACTCTTAGGTATATATCATTCTAGAGAAAGAGCCGTGACAAGAATAGATAATATGTACAACCATGTTCATCACAGTATTATTCACAGTAGCAAAAAGATGGAAACAACCTAATGTACATCAGTGAATGAATGGATAAACAAACAGTGGTACATACATGCAATGGAATACTCTGCAACAACAAATAAAATGATAATCCATGAAACATCTCGTAACACAGATGAATCTGGAGGATATTATGCTGAGTGAAATAAGTCAACCACAAAAGGGCAAATATTATATGAGCACTATTATAAAAAGTAAAGAATAAGTTTATAAACAAAGAAGCATTCTTTGAGGGTTACCAGGGATGGGAGAGAGAAGGAGGGAGAATCACTAACTAGATAGTTGTTGTAGTTGTTAAGTGCCTTCGAGTCAGTTCTGACCCACAACGACCCCATATAGGATTTTCTGAGGAGCAACTTGTGAGCTTGAAACACCGAACTTGCAGTTCAAACCAACTTTGCAGACCAGTGCATTAACCCACAGCGCTACACCAGGACTCCTAGATAGTAGACAAGTGCTAATTATGGTGGAGAGAAGTCAATAAACAAAGTGAAAGAAGTTAGCACACTGAATCTAAGGCAAAGAAAGACAATGAGAAGTATATAAGAATAAAGGACAACAAAAGTTAAGTGTAATAATAACATGCAATCCTGCAACAGCAGTAATAACAATCACTTGTGAGTAGTACATACATTTGTGAGACATCAAATAAGGAAACACCTGTAAACATACATAGGTATGGCTGTGGATATTTCTACATATGTATTTGTAAATTTTGCATGTATACTCATATATATAAGGAGCTCTGGTAGTATGGTGGTGGTGGTTATGTGCCGTGGAGTCGTTTCAACTCATAGCGACTCTGTACAGGGTTTCCAAGGCTGTAAATCTTTACGGGAGCAGAAAGCCTCATCTTTCTCCTATGGAGCAGCTGGTAGTTTCAAACTGCTGACCTTGCAGTTTGCAGCCTGATGTGTAACCACTACGCTGGTAGTATAGTGGTTATATATCAGGCTGCTCTGGTAGCGTAGTGGTTACAGTTATAGAAACTACTTGGACATTGGGACTGAACTACTGAACTTAAAGGCTAAGAACCATAATCTTGGGGAAAATATTATATCTAGGTCAACTGGCAAAACACAATCACACAGATAATGTGAATAGCAACTGGTGAGGAGCATTAGGGAGTCTTAAAAGCTTGCGAGCAGTCATCTAAGAAGCAACTATTGATCTCTTCTCTCCAGGAGCAAAGGAAAATGAGGAAAAACAAAGAATCAAGGCAGGCATTAGTGCAGAGAACTAATAACCCAGAAGAACCAGATGGTACCTGGGTACAACTACCGTCCACACTGACCAGGAAGGTCCCAGTTAGAATGGGGAAAATATGTAAAACAAATTAGAAAAAAAGAAGAAAGGACCAGATTTACTGGTCTGAAAGCTACTGGAGGAACTCCTACAACTATTGCCGTAAGACAACCTTCTAACTTGGAACTAAAGACATTCTGAAAAGCCACCTCTCAACCAAATACAATAACACCCATGAAGAATGTGCTCCTTAGAGCAAGAACAAAAAGACAACATTTGCCCAGAATAAAAGTTGTTAAGGTAAAGAGGAACAGGAAACCCAGATGAATGGAAACAGGAAAACCCAGGGAGGAAATGGGGAGAATCCTGACACATGTCACAGAACAATCTATGTATGAATTACTAATTAGAAACTAATTTGCTATGCAAAGTTTCACTTGAAGCACAATAAAATATTCAAGAAAATATTGCATCTCCACTTATGGTCATTTTCATATCATTCCAATAAAAAATTCAGATAATTTATATTTTTCCTACTCTAGTGAAGACTTTAATAAAGCAAAGCTTACCAAGGTAGTTTTTCCTAGGCAGAAATGTTACACATTAATCTAAGAGTTATCTCATAATCTAAAACATTATCCCTCATATCAAGTAAAAGTTCTAGACTTGTAAATTTACTACTCTCTTCATATGCAGTCTACTCATTTCTTTCTCAAAAACCTTGCTCAACTTTTATCTTCCATAAAACCGTATCTAACCAAAGTCTCCCTCTCTGCTTTTTTCCTCTCCTTCTCTCTGAATTTTTAAGGGTAAATGGGAAAACAACCTTGCAACTTCTCCAAAGTCATCTCTCCATGATTCACACAGATTATTTGAAATATTATTTTATCAAACTCAGTGAAAGCATATATCAAATTAAAATATCAAGTCTTCATAATCTGACTTTCCTTGATTTTGTAAAGGCTACTATCTCCTTACCAGTTTTTCCTTTCTAAATATAACTCAGTTCGCAAAGTGATAGCAAACCATAATGAAGAAAAGGCTTTTGGACCCAACTGCCTGTATCTTCATTCTACCACTTACAAGTTATATGACCCTGAACATGTTCTCTGCCTGCCCGCTGATTCTCAGTTCCCCAACTACAAGAATAAATTAATTTTTTTTTCCTTTTATGTAGCTGTTAGGAAGATTATTCAGTGGGTTAACATGCCTAAAGAATAATGTCTATAACATGGTCCACAAAGACAATGTTCTACATTCTATATTTGGTGAGTAATAACTTGGGTCTTAAAAGCTTCTGAGTGGCCATCTGAAGTGTAATTATTGATCTCTCTGTGTTCAGAGGAAAGCCGAGTGGTGAAAATTGGAAACAACTATACCTAGGAACTAATGGATCACATGAACATGAGTCTCCATGACCGTGAAACTAGAAGAACTAGATGATGCCTGGCTACCACACCATTAGAAGGTCTGGAAAGAGTAGAGAAAATATGAAACAAAACTCAAAATCATGAAAAAAAAAAAGACCAGGCTTACTGGTGGGCTAGACTGGTGAAAACCCCCAGACTACCATCCTTAGTCACTGTTCAAGTCTGTGGTTCAACTTTCATCCATACAATAGATGATCTATAAGGGGAATACTACAATAACAATAGTGAGATACACACACCTTATAATAATCAATCATCTGAGATTAAAAGGACAATGTTTACCCAAGGACAGAGTTCAGAAGGGACAGGAAAGGAGGAGGAATGGAAACAGGAAATCCAGGGAGGAAGTGGGATAAGGGATGTTACATTGATGGAACTGCAATCAGTGACATGAAACAAAATATGTGTGAACCATTGAATGGAAAACTAATGCTTTGCCCTGTGAACTTCCACCCAATTCACAATAAAAAGATTTTTTTTAAAAAGGTGAATGCCTAGTACATATTACATATTCAATAACTATTAGCAATTATCATTGCTTTTATTGAATTGTTGTTGTTGTTGTTAGGTGCCACTAAGTCAGTTTCAACTCAAAGAGATCACATGTACAAGAGAACTAACCACTGTTTGGTCCTGAGCCATCCTCACAGTCATCGCTGTGTTTGGACTCGTTGTAGCCACTGTGTCAATCTCACTGTGTCAAACTCGTTGTTGTAGCCACTGTAGCCACTTGTTAAGGGCCCTCATTCTTTTTTGTTGACTCTCTACTTTGCCAAGCATGATGCTCTTCTCCAAGGGCTGATTCCTCCTGATAACATGCCCAAGGTATGTGAGATGAAGTCTTCTATGCTTACTTCTAGGGAGCACTCTGTACATCTTTCAAGACTTATTTGTTAATGCTTCTGACAGTCTATGGTATGTTTAATATTCTTTGTCAACACCACAATTAAAAAATGTAAAGTCTTTCTTATTTATTTCACAAGCATATGAAGTAATTGAAAAATAGCATAAAGTTACTCTGGCAAATCTTAGTCTTCAAAACAACATCTTTGCTTTTTAACACTATCACCCTGCACAATGGCTTATGGTGTCTCACAAGGTCATTTAGAACCACAAGATTAGCAGTTCAAACTCACCAGTTGCTCCTTAGAAAACCTGAACAGGGCTGCTAAGATTCAGAACCAACTCACTGGCACTTAACAAACAACAATCGTGTACAATAAACACTGGACTATGACCCACAGATATTTCTCCATGGGAGAAGGATGAGGCTTTCTGCTCCTGCAAAAATTTATAGCCTGAGAAACCCTATATAGGGTCGCTATAAGTCAGAACCAACTCCATGGCAACTGTTACTAAACCGCTATTTTTATTGTTGTTATGTACTACCAAGTCTGTTCCAATTCATACTGACCCTGTATAAGGTTTCCAAGAGCAGCAGGAGAGTTTGAACTGTCAATGTTGTGGTTACCAGTTCATTGTTTATCCTACTGGGCCACACCAGGGTTCAACATTATATTACTAACCAAGTATTTATTAAAATCCTAATTTCTATATGAGGCATTCTCTAATCATATCATTTGTAAATATTACTCTCTTACTTCATTGAGCTTTTCTAGCATTGTTGTCTATAATTTTCAAATATTGTTGTTGTTAGGTGCCATTAAGTTGGTTCTGACTCATAGTGACTTTATGCACAACAGAATAAACACCCCCAGTCCTGCGGCATCCTCCAAATCATTGTTAAGCTTGAGCCCACTGCTGCTGCCACTGTGCAAATCCATTTTATTGGGGGTCTTCCTTTTTTTTCACTGACCTCCCACTTTACCAAGCATGATGTCCTTCTCTAGGAACCGGTCCCTCCTGATAATATGTCTGAAGTATGAGAGACGAGAGGCAAAGTCTTGCCACCCTGGCTTCTAAGGAAATAAACTGACTGTACTTCTTCCAAAACAGATTTATTTGTTCTCCTAGTAGTCCATGATACATTAAAGAGCAAGTTTCAAAGTCTCTTCTGAAATCCATTTTGGTCTTTTCCTTCTTCCTTGTCTTCAAATAGTCCTTAAAATAGAGTACTTTTTGTTGTCGTCTACTTATACCCCTAGCTTGACTATAAGCTTCCTAAGAAGAGATTCTAATTTCATATTCCTCCTTTCCTTCCACAAATATTTAGTATCTTAAATCTGCTGCACAGGAACTTTTTAAAGTGTTGAAGAGCAGAGATGTCAGCTTGAGGACTAAGGTGCACCTGACCCAAGCCATGATATTTTCAATAACCTCATATGGATGCGAAAGCTGGACAGTGAATAAGGAAGATCATAGAAGAATTGATGTCTTTGAGTTGTGGTGTTGGAGAAGAATACTAAAAGTGCCATGGATTGCCAAAAGAACCAATAGATCTGTTTTGGAAGAAGAGCAGCCAGACTGCTCCTTGGAGGCCAGGATGGCTAAGCTCCGGCTCTCATACTTTGGACATATTGTCAGGAGGGAACAATCACTGGAGAAGGATGTCGTGCTGGGTAAGATGGAGGGTCAGAGAAAAAGAGGAAGACCCCCAATGAGATTGATCAGCCAGGTGACATCATTGATGGCATCAAGTGTGGCGGCGGTAGTGAAGTTGGCCCAGGATCGGACATTGTTTTATTCTGCTGTGCATGGGGTCGCTATAAGTTGGTTCTGACTCGATGGCACCTGACAACAACAATGCCCCAGACTATGGAGTCCCTGGTAGGCAAATTGTAAATGTACTTGACTGCTAAACCCCAAACGGTTATTAGTGTGGGTTCACTAGAGGTTCCTCACAAGAAAGGACTGGTGATCTGTTTTGGAAAAAACAAATTACAGCATGCATATGTCACTTATCAAAGTCAAGGTTAATCATCACCTTTATCTGCTTTCCTAATTATGTGAGGGACATGAATACCACCACTTTATTGAGTACCACCAAACTCATTCTCAGATTTAAATGCTATCATGTAATTTTTTTTCATCCCACAATTACAGTTTTATACAATTATTTGTTTAGATTTACCCTCATTTTCACCATTTTCTGTGCCCTTCATTTTTCTTACATTTTAGACCTTGTAGCTGAGATCACACTTCTACAGTCTGAAATACATACTTTTGCATTTCCTTTAGTTAAAGTCTTACTGTAACTATTTTATCTTGGTCAGAAACATCTTTCTTTGACCCTCACTCTTGAAAGATATTTTTGTTGGGTAGATATTTTAGACTGACATTTAATCTCTTGAATGTAAAGACACCATTCTATTGTCTTCTGACTTCCATTGCTGCTGTTGATCAATTACCCTGCCACCTTCTCCTTTTTTTGTAGGTAATTTGTCTTCTGTCGCTGACAATTTTTATAATTTTTTCTTCCTCTTTAATAGTCTCTAATTTCACAAGAATGTGTCTAGGTAGGGATTTTGTGTCTATCTTTCTTGTAGTTATTTGGTTTCTTGAATCTGTGGGTTGTTAGTCATCATTTTTCAAAAACTCTCAACCATAATTTTCAATATATTTCCTTTGCCCATTCACTTTTCTGATTAGATTACATTTTATCACTCTGTCCTTCATAAATCTTTAACCTGTTACATTTCCATTATTCCTTAATGTCTTTTGGGAAGCTACCTCCAACTTCCAATTCATCACTTCTCTCTTCAAACGTGTCTACTGTTGGCTCCCTCTCTGCAGAGAGTGGTATTTTAGTGGTTACATGCATATACCAGGTGTAGGAAGGTTAGGGATCTTTGAAACTAAGATTCCATGAGGAATTCCTTTCAGAACCTTTACAGAAACACCAGCATACTGTGTCTCAAACTATGAGATAAGTACAGATGGCTCTGGAGATGGAAATTGGAAATCAGTAAATGATGACAGCAGTAAGAAATCAGACTCAGAATTCTGCAAAAGGTGGAAACCAGCTGAGTTGTCCTAAATGTGGTGACTTGGGCACACATTTAAGAGAGAGACCTTCAAGTCATCTAGCTGTTGTGTGAAAAATGATCATTTTTTTGTTGTGCTATCTGAAGCAGATTCAAAGAAAAGCATCATTAAAGAACTCGAATCAGCAGCAGCAGCTGTAAAATTGGCATTCCAACACAAGGTACCTCCACTTCCCGAGATTTTTAACTACCAAGACAAGTATGTGGTTGGTCAGTCATTTGTTACAAAGGTGCTTTCAGGAGGAACAAACAAGATGGTGGATTGGGTGGAATTGCAGTAAAGAAGCTCTGCCAACAATAACAAAGAATACCCGACCAAGCAGGCTCAGGGGCTGGTCCCAGAACTCTGAACCACATATAAAGGAATATTAAAAGGTTGGAAGGCTCACAGCTGGGGGAAATTTGTGGCAGAAGCAAGAAATCTATTGCTCTCTAGTCCGGAAT
>NW_006408601.1:8985383-8986544 GCF_000296735.1 Chrysochloris asiatica | reverse complement strand
GTGGTTGTGCCTTTGCACAGCCTAGAGTGACAAAACATTTGTACAAATATTGAGTCACATAATGCCGTTATTTCTCAAAAACAGACCTTATTCAGCATAGATAAGGTTAGGCTATTATCTTTTATAATTAATGTGTGTTTTCTTGCTATTGGAATTTTGCATAGCTTAGCCTAATATATTACAAAAAAAAAAAAAAAACAATTTTATTCATCTGCAATACTACTTTATTGTTAAGTGCTGTCCAGTCAGTTCCGACTCAGGGTGACCCTGTGTAGGATTTCAAAGCTGGAAATCTTTGTGACAGCAGAAAGCCTCATCTTTCTCACATGGAGCTACTTGGTGGGTTCAAACGTCTGACCTCATGCTTCACAGTCTAGTGCTTGTCCTACAGAGCCACTATGCTCACTCGAGGACCAGCCTGCTGTCGTTAAGTGCTGTAAAGTCAGTTCCGACTCATAGTGGCCCTGTATATGGTATCTGAGGAGCAGCTGGTGAGTTTGAATGACTAACCTTGCTGTTCAAACCAACCTTGCAGTCCAGTGCACTATCCAGCAATGCCACATGAGGACTCCACGGAATACCAGTTTACTCTTTACTAAATCTAGACAGAAGTTCACTTTATTTCTGAATCCAAATATATATGCAAGGGCTTCAAAAAGTTCCTGAGAAATTATCTTTCAATTCCGTTTTCCCATAAACTTTTTGAAACTCCTATAAAGAGAGAAATGATGCCAGAGTCTACTCTGCATCCCGAAACCTGCAGATCTCTCTAGCCCACACGTTCAATCTGATAGCAAATGTTTTAGGTTTTATGAACTTGGTATCTCTAAACATTAGTCATCTTCTCTTTATTGCTACAACCACTGCCTTAAATCAATACTCTACCCTGACCTACACATTTGATTTCTAATTGGTCTCCCTGTCTCAGATCTATCTCTGACCACTACCAAGAAAATATGAGTCCTTCCACCTTATTTCTAATACAGATCATTTAAAAATCAGTGAGCATAGTGCTGAGAAAATACTAAGTTCTTAATTTTAAAAATAAAGTATCTATTATTAAATCCAAGGAGCTCTGGTAGCGTAGTGGTTACGAATCGGGCTGCGAACCTTAAGGTCAGCGGTTCGAAACTACCAGCTGCTCCGCGGGAGAAAGATGAG
>NW_006408601.1:8980851-8981337 GCF_000296735.1 Chrysochloris asiatica | reverse complement strand
GGACTCTGGAACCAGAAAGGGAAAGGTCTATGTGCTGATGACATAGGGGCAGGCTTGTGGGGTATACACGTTGGTTGTTTGATGATGCATGGTGCGGATTGTAACCATGGAAATGAAACAATATATGATAGGATGAATGTAACGCTAAAGTTCCCCATGTAAACTATCACATAATTCACAATAAAACTTAAAAATAAACAACCCGACTGACTCTTGGGGTGGGCATGGGTTGAGCTTGCCCATGTTCCATAGACTCCTGTGGACCTTGAAATTAGAGAGAGAAGAGGAAAGGCTGGTTGGTCCGAAATTTGGGGAGACTTGGGAACCCCTGAGCTCATAGACACTGACCTAGCCACGGGGGGTTAGAGCTGAGAGTGAAGTGTCCAGCTGATATGAGGTGGGGGGAGGTATACAAGAACACCCAAACTTGCAGATAGTACCCATTTGACCTAGCTTGGATGGCTTGATGATAAGAACTCTACTAGA
>NW_006408601.1:8973607-8980530 GCF_000296735.1 Chrysochloris asiatica | reverse complement strand
AGGATGCTTTTGATTTAATAGTGAGTAATTGTTATCATGGACCTCTGGTAGCGTAGTGGTTACGAATCAGGCTGCAAACCTTAAGGTCAGCGGTTCGAAACTACCAGCTGCTCTGCAGGAGAAAGATCAGGCTTTCTACTCCCGTAAAGATTTACACCCTCGGAAACCCTGTACAGGGTCGCTATGGGTGGGAACCGACTCTACGGCACTTAACAACAACAACAACAATTGTTATCATAGGAGCTGTAGTAGCATTGTGTTTACAAATTGGGCTGCTAACCTCAAGGTCAGCAGTTCGAAACTACCAGCTGTTCCGTGGGAGAACATGGAACATGCTAATGTTCTCCCATGTAAACATTCTGCTCCTATTAAGATTTACAGCCTCAGAAACCCTGTACAGGGTCACTGTAAGTCGGAACCGACTCCACAGCACACAACCAACACCAATTGTTATGACTGTGATTGTCACAACTGTAAAGGTAGAAGATATGCAACAAAAAGCGACCAGCAAGAGGGAAGAGCATGAGCAGAATGTGAAATCCCAACCAGAGAAGCATCGACATCAGAGATGGAGGCAGAGGCACTGGTATGAAGAGATAGAGCACCTGAGGATTCCAGACTCATGGAAGGAGAAAGGTTACATGCTGACGGGCAGGGGGCTTGTTTGCAAAGTGTGCCCTTTGGCTGTTTAAATGATTATATATTCCTACATGTTTCTGTGTACATCTAAAAAGGGGACTCTAATCATTATAATGAAACAGTATGTGATTGGTTGAGTGCAAAACTGATGTTCTGCTATGTAGACTATCACTTAATTTACAATAAAAGCTTTATTAATAACATTAAAAAAGAAGCCTTAGAACTAAGCAGAGTTAGTACAATAGCTAGGGGATAGCCCAAAACATTTGTGGAATTAATGGGTATTTCTTTTTGATTACACTGGCCTAAAAGCAAACAATGTGCTCTACTGCTAATCAAAAGGCGGTTGGAGATTCAAAACGTCTATCAATTATGGTCATATTTCTCTGATAAAATAAGACATTTGACCACACCTAGCTTCCAGAGGGTGGAAAGAATAACCCTTCCCTGGACCTAGAGAAAGAAAGAGACTAGATAATGGTGAATAGTTGTGATGTCTACTGGAGATTTTTCCTCAACTATTCATGCTCATATGTATCTTTATCCAGTTAGACTGGGACCACCTCTGAGGGACAGCTGGGCCTGGTATGTCTTTGCAGCCATCTGCTCTGCACTTTTCCTGCCATACACACACACATCACAACCCATGCCTGGGAAAGCAGTTAGCACATTGTAGATGCTTCCTGTGGCACTGACTACTGATGGAGGTTGAGGCCACACCACATGGAGTAGAGGAGTCTGACAGTTTACTCAAGCAGACATTGTACTCTACTTCAAGTACTCCAGGCTGAAATCATCACCACTGCTCTACTCTGACAACCGTGGGCTGGTGCCCACTGTCCTCAGAAACAAGCCACGTTCCCCAAGTTTGCCTGGTAGAGTCAATGGACTCTTTTCAGGCCTTGCCTTCAAAGACTTCTCTGGGCATTTCTCATCCCTTAGTCTCATCTCTCAGCACAATTGGTTCATCTGTACCATCTGGTCATAGTGATCTGCTAGCAGCTTCTTTTATGTGTCAGATTGTCTCATCTACACCCCCACTCCTCCATTCAAAAATCCCATTCTAATAGTTATTTCTTTTTTTTTTCTTTTTTAATTTTGTTTTGAATTTAATTTACTAACCACCTTCACTCCAAATCACATTAGCTATGAGGGCTTCTAGTAGAAAGTACTTTTGTAGAATCACATTACCATGCAATAATAACTTGTTGCTATTGATGTTGTTGTTGTTAAGTGCCATCGTTGTTATTGATAGGTACTATCAATCAGTTCTGACTCACAGTGACCTCATGTACAATAGAAGGAACCACTGTCCAGTCCTCTTTCCTATTTGAGCCACTGTGTCAATTGAGCTCACTGAAGGCCATCCTCTTATTTGCTGACCCTCTACACCATGAACATTAGTGTTATGTTTTTTCCTTAATTCTGAGGCCTCTTAGTTGGTCAATATTTTATGCTAAAGATAACTAGGCCAAGTTTTAAGGCCTCATACTACATGGATAAAAAGAGCTCTGGTAGAGTAGTGGATTACAAGTTGAACTGCTAACTGTCAGCAGTTCGAATCTACCAGCCATTCCATGGGAGAAAGATGAGGCTTTCTACTCCTGTTAAGATTTACAGCCTCAGAAACCCTATATATGGTCACGATGAGTTGGAACCGACATCACGCACACAACCACCACCAGAAGTAAAAGTGCAGATATCTACTATCACAAAAAGAAAGCCAAGTGAAAGAGTATGGGATAAACACATCAATCATATTAGACTACTCACAACTGCATACCCTTAGAAAAATATGTAAGACAGAAAGATAAGTTTAAAAATCAGGTATAATACCATATATATAATTTAATGTAAGTTCAGTAAAAAACAAATGCATAGACAGAGGACTTGAGATAAATATATAAGAGCATTAGACAAGTTTTAACTTTATACTTTTATTTTCTAAGTTTTCCCTAATGATAAGTTTTCATTTTAAATTAACCTTTGAAACTATATGTCCTAACGACAGTGGTGCTATTTTAAAATTAATATTTATTGATATCAGTCTAATAAAATTCAGTACTTTTTTTAAAGCTCTGAAAATAATTTTATAAAACTAAAATTAACCTTGTCCAGAGACTATCTTTGAAGTATTAAAGAAAAGGCTGCCATGCTGAAGATCCATCATTTCTCCCTTCAATTTGTCTGCTGCAACATCAACAAGGGCAAGTTCATCAGCCAGATCCTAAAACACATGAAAGTTCTGATTAAATGTTCTTGAGTTTTAGAATGAGAATTTTCGTATGCCTACTTTATAGGCAAAGTAGTCTTATATTTGCAATAGAAAATGGTACAAAAATACTAGTTTTTAAATCTCTGTAGGGTGCCCAGAAGGAGTCCTGGTGGAACAGTGGATAAACACTCAGCTACCAATCAAAAGGTCAGTGCTTCAAACCTACCAGCTGCTCCTCAGAAGAAAGAATGTGGCTGTCTGCTCCCATAAACCTCACAGCCTTAGAGCAGTTCCACTCTAGCCTATAGGGCACAGGTCTAGGTACTAAACAGTTTAAAACCAATAAAAGGTAATGGAATTCTTTCAAAAGCCTTTATTATATTTAACGTTTAAGCCTAAACCCCTGAATTGGCTGTAGGTGCTTTTAGTATATGGTCTATGGCCAAAACAGAAAGATATCTAGCTACTCATGGCAAATGTCTATTGTTTCTAGCTGCCTACTATTCCTTTTTAAAGTAACAGAATCCTTCTTTTATTTGGAAATCAATTCCATGTGTATTAGTACAGCAGAGCTAATGTTGGTTCTCCAGCCTAGTAATTGTTGTTTGTGGTCGAGTCATTTCCAACTAATAGAGACCCTGTGTGACAGAGCAGAACTGCCTCCTATAGTTTCCTATACAGGAATCTTCACAGGGGCTTTGCTTCTGCTATGCAGCTGGTGGACGCAAACCAAGTCCATAACCAGTGTACCACCACTAGGACTTCTTAATCTAGAGGAAGATTGACAAATAAACATAACCAGACAAGTGGTGCATCTTTTCCTGCTTCTCACAGAAGTTAGTTCACACAGGGGTATATGTTCCAGGCATAACCAATAAGCACAATGTACATGTATATGAAGTTTGAAAATAGAAGATGGGAGATTAGATCTCAGCTGGCTTTGGAATCAGGAACCCTAACATGCTGTAAGGCACTAAGAACTGTTATACTCAGTTTTGCTACCACATGGAAAGACACTGCCAGAGAATTAAATCCATAGAGAAATAAATGTATTAACCAAGAGATGTCAAGACTTTGTCCTGATAAGTCTTAACTTCAGCATGCAATAATACATGAAGTCACTCTGCTCTTAGATTTCCCAGTTACATGAGCAATATATAGTCTCTTTTTTGCATGCTCTAATTTGAATTGGGTTTTTATCATACACAACAGAGTATAAAACAATATTGAAGGAGTGTGTTCCCTGAGATTCCAGCAGCCAGATTCTAAAGGTTAGTAGTAAAGTAGTCAGAGGTCTTACTTACTATTTCTTCTCAGATCAGGTAACTTTCTGAAAAACTGTTCTGAAAAGACCTATTCTAACTTTACAAGGGAGTCCTGGTGTGCTGCTGTGGGTCAATACGCTGAATTGCATAGTCAATTTGAACCACAAGGTCAGCAGTTCAAACTCACCCTCTCCTCGGAAACCCCATACAGGGTCACTATGGATCGGACTCAACTCAACAGCACTTAACAACTTTACAAGCAGGAAGGAGAATCAAACTCAGCAGCAGCCCAAGGCCAATTCTGATTAGGCTGAGGTCAGATGTGCCTCCACCTCTAACCTTTCTTACCAATTCTGTTTCCAACCATTCTTCCTTTACTTCTCAGCTGGGTTCCATAATTCATTGCAATGGCCACACGGAATTCAGACAAAATACAAATATGGGATTAGAGAAGTTAACAAATTACAATTCAGAAATGTTCAGTTTTTCCAGTCAGCACAAACTTTTCTCAGTTGTGTCCAAACAGAGGCCTCTTTCTGGCCCGTTGGCCTGGCCTCTGCCCTTCTCAGGCAATGTTACAAAGCTCTTTTAGGGCTGCTGATAAATGCCCAAAGGTTATAAACCTCATCCCAAAGGTACTTTGTTCTAGTTCTGTGGGTCAGCAAATTTAGCTCCCCCAATTAAGTGTCCACAACTAAGGTACCCCATTTTGCAAGCAGTCCTCCTGCTATCTTGCTCCATGGACTGGGAATTCCACTACTGTCTGGTGCTCTGGCTCTTGATTCTGTTGCTGCTGCTCTTTTGCCACTCCTTCGAGGGATATGCTATTCCCTGCTCAATGTGCAAGGGTCTTGGGGTCCAAATGACACATTCCACCCCTCACTCTTCTCCCTTGATAGCAGTGAGACCCTCTGTTCCGTCTGAGACAGCTAATTTTATATCCATACTACAGTTCCAAGTTTTTACAGTCACAGTTATATATCATTCATAACCAAATCATATCATCTTATCAGCATCTTCTCTCACCTTCTCTTACCCAGACCCATCAAGAAAAAGAAAAGGTTGTTTAGTGGGAGTTACAAAAACTATGGGTATAAACTAAAAATTCACTGCAGTGCAACTGAACATTCTAAAATTTACTACACTGAGTGCTGCATATTAGGAAGGTCATACAGAAGGATTTACATAACACTTTTAAGCTAACAGATAAGAAAACCAGATCTTGTTTTTTTGGTGTTGTTAAATGCTGTTGAGTTGGCTCTGTATAGGGTTTCCAAAGAGTGGCTGATGAGCTTGAACCACTGACCTTGTGGTTCCAAAGCCTTTGCAATCCCACACAGTGCCACACCACAGTGCCACACCAGGACATTCAGCTTCAGTTTGAACTTCTATATATAAGTAATTGATGGTCTGTTCCACATTTAGCACCTGGCCTTGTTTTAGCTGATGATATTGAGCTTCTCCATCGTCTCTTCCCACAGATACAGTTGATTTGATTGCTAGTTGTTGTTAGGTGCCATAGAGTTGGTACTGACTCATAGTGACCCTATGTACAACAAAACGAAACACTGCCCAGCCGTGGGCCAACCTCAAAATTGTTGCCATGCTTAAGTCAATTGATGCTGCCACTTTGCCAATCCATCTCACTGGGTGTCTTCCTCTTTTAATTTGACCCTCCACCTTACCAAACATGATATCCTTCTCCAGCGACTAGTCCCTCCTGACAATATTTCCGAAGTATGAAAGACGAAGTTTGGCCATCTTGGCCTCCAAGGAGCACTCTGGCTACACTTCTTCCAACACAGATCTGTTGGTTCTTTTGGCAGCCCATGGCACTTTCAATATTCTCCTCCAACACCATAGCTCAAAAGCATCAATTCTTCTATGGTCTTCCTTATTCACTGTCCAGATTTCGCAGGCATATGAGGTTATTGAAAATACCATGGTTTGGGTCAGGCGCACCTTAGTCCTCAAGCTGACATCTTTGCTCTTCAACACTTTAAAAAGGTCTTGTGCAGCAGATTTGCCTAATGCAATACGTCCTTTGATTTCTTGACTGCTGCTTCCATGAGTGTTGATAGTTGATCCAAGAAGAATGAAATCCTTGACCACTTCAATCTTTTCTTCATTAATAAGAATGTTGCTTATTGGTCCAATGGTGAGGATTTTTGTTTTCTTTACATTGAGATGCAATCCATACCAATGGTTGTGCTCTTTGATATTCATCAGTAAATATTTTAAGTCCTCTTTACTTTCAGCAAACAAGGTTGTACCATCTGCATATAGCAGGCTGTTAATGAGTCTTCCTCCAATCCTGATGCCATGTTTTTCTTCATATAACCCACTTCTCGGATTATTTGCTCAGTATACAGGTTGAATAAGTATGGTGAAAGAATATACCCATCGCACGCCTTTCTTAATTTTAAACCATTCAGTGTTCCCGTGTTCTGTTCAAACAACTGCTTCTTGGTCCAGGTACAGAGTCCTCAAGAGCACAATTAAGTGTTTCGGAATACTCATACTTCGCAATGTTGTCCATAGGTTGTCATGATACACACAATCAAAAGACTTTGTATAATCCATAAGCACAGGTAAACATCTTTCTGGTATTTTCTGCTTTCAGCCAAGATCCTTCGGCAATGATATCCCTCATTCCACGTCCTCTTCTGAATCTGGCTTGAACCTCTGGAAGTTCTTTGTTTGCAACCGTTTAAATATTACCTTTAGTAAAACTTTACTCACATGGGATATCAAAGATGTTGTCCAATGATTTCCGCATTCTGTTGGTCACCTCTCTTTGGAAT
>NW_006408601.1:8962452-8973252 GCF_000296735.1 Chrysochloris asiatica | reverse complement strand
CTTTTGGTACAGTAACTCTATGTATTCCTCCCATCTTCTTTTGATGCTTTCTGGGCAATAATTTGCCCAGAGAATCCTTCAACAACAAAGTCGATGCTTGAATTTTTTTCTTCAGTTCCCCAGCTTAAGAAATGCTGAGTGTGTTCTGCCTTTTTGGTTTTCTGACTCCAGATCTTTGCACATTTTGTTGTAATATTTGACTCTGTCTTCTTGAGCTGACCTTTGAAATTTTCTGTTCAGCTCTTGGACCTCATCTTTTCTTCCATTTGCTTTAGCATCTTTACACTGGAGAGCAAGTTTCAGTGTCTAATCTGACATTCATTTTGATCTTTTCCTTCTTTCTTGTCTTCTCAATGACTTTTTGCTTTTTTCATGTATGATGTTCTTGATATAATCCCACAATTATTCTGGTCTTCGGCCTTTAGTGTTTAGTGTATCAAATCTGTTCTTCAGATGGTCTCTCAATTCAGGTGGGATATATTCAAGGTCATATTTTGGCTCTCGTGGACTTGTTTTCATTTTCTTCAGCTTTAGTTTTAATTTGCATATGAGCAATTGATGGTCTGCTCCACAATCTGCCCCTGGCTTTGTTTTGACTGATGATATAGAGCTTTTCCATTGTCTCTTTCCGCAGATAGTCAATTTGATTTCTGGTATTCCATCTGGAGAGGTCCATGTGTATAATCAACTCTTATGCTGTCTAAAGAAGGGAGCTGAAATAAGCAAATCACTGACTTTTCAGAATTCTATCATGCAATCTCCAGCATCATTTCTATCACCAAAGCCATATTTTCCAACTACTGATCCTTCCTCTTTGTTCCCAATCTTTGTATTCCAATCACCACTAATGATTGCATGTTTGATCAATTTCAGATTGAAGAAGCTGGTAGAATTCTTCTATTTCATCCTAATTGGCTTTAGTGATTGGTGCAGAAATTTGAATAATAGTGGTATTAACTGATCTTCCCTGTAGGCACATGGATATTATTCTATCACAGACAGCGTTTTACCTCATGACTGATCTGGATATGTTCTTTTTGACAATGAATGCAGCACCATTCCTCTTCAACTTGTTATTCCCAGCATAGTAAACCATGTGGTTGTCAGATTTAAAATGGCCAATACCAGCCTATTTCAGCTCACTAATGCCTAAGATATCAATTGCATTTAATTTGTTATGATTTCTAATTTTCCAGTACATTCCACATTTTGATTATTAACGGATGTTTATAGCTGTTTCTTCCCATTTTGGGTTGTACCACATCAGCAAATGAAAATATTGAAAGTCCTGCTCCATTTACATCATCATTAAGGTCAACTCTACTTTGAGCAAGCATCTCTTCCCTAGTCATATTTTTAGAGGCTTCCAACTTGAGGGGCTCATCTTCTAGCACTATATCTGACAATGTTACACTGCTATTCACACAGGTTTCAGTGGGTAACCCTCCAGAAGTGGTCTGCCTCTCTTTCTCCCTAGCCTTAGTCTGGAAGCTCCACTAAAAGCTGTCTTCTCTTCTGTGAACCCGGGTGAAGACCTGGTTGGCCAGCAGTGTGGCAAGACCTGGGGACTCTTGGGCCCAGAGTCAGTGACACAGCCACAGAGGACTAGAGTGGAGAGTGAGGCGTCCAGCTGATAAGAAGAGCGGGCATATGCATAAGAACACTCACACTTTCAGATAATGCCCACTTATCCTGGCTTCAGTGACTGGATCATCAGAGCTCAACCAGAAGTAAAAAGAAGAGGAAAAAAAAGTATTCTCATATAATTTGATGAACTTGACCTACACCTATGGAAGCAGTAACTCAAAAGAGGGAACAAGTCCTTACAGCAAGAATCATTCCCACCCCCTCCACACACAGAGTAGACAGGGATGGATATCTTGTACATTGGCTACCCAAAATGGGGGTGGGGGGCTACAAAGGCAAGAAGTGACTGGCTTACAAGCTTTCAAGAGGGAACCTAGATCCAGAGGGCCTGGAGGAAGGTAGAATCTCCAGTGAGTAGTATTCAGTCTGTCTAGGCAGGGTTGAGGCAATGAAATGCAGATGGGTCTCTTGTAATACAATATTGAATAATTGTTATCAGGACTGATTGTGAGGGTTGGAAATGTAAAGGCAGACGTTTTATAGCAAGGAGGGGAGTGATTAACTTTTCAGTCTAGGAGCGGAGGTCCCTAGGACCATCAAGGGAGAAGAGCAGAGAGCAGGACCCTACCCAGAGAAGCAGTGATGCCTGAAATGGAGCCAGAGATGATGACGTGAAGCGATGGAGCAGCTGGAGACTTTAGATCCAGAGAGGGAGAGCGACTGTGTGCTGAAGACCTGGGGGGCACGGGGGAAGGATTACATGGAGGGGATTGTAACCATGGCAATGAGATGATATACGATAGAATGAATGTAAAACTAATGTTCTCCCATGTAAACTATCACATAATTCACAATAAAACATTTAAGGGGAAAAAAAAAAGCTGTCTACTACGGGTTACCATGCTGGTATTTAAAATACGGGTACCTTACTTCCAGTATTACAACAACACAACACAGTACAACAAACTGACAAGGTCTGTAAATAAAAAGAGAAAGCACTCTAAGCTTTTCAGCTGAGGACATTTAATATAGGGAACTAGTTAAACAGGGAACTCCTGGTGTGCCGCTGTAGGGTCAGCAACAGACTACAAACCACAACCTCACCAGCGACCTTGCGGTTTCTAGTCCAGTGTTTATCCTACACACCAAGATCCAGAGTGCCAAGGTTTCAATCATGGCTCCTCTTCTTACCATTTAACCATGGGCAAGTTAATGCCTGTGCTTCAGCACTCTCATTTATTAATGAAGATAATAGTACCTACCTCCTAAGGTTATTGTAAAAATCAAATAGCTTTTCTCTTCCAACATTTCTATTGAATTTTAAATGTCTGACATCACAGTTTTAATTTTCAAGTACTCTTTTTTCTACTTTGAATCTTTCGTATAGCATTCAATTGTTTTATGGTTGCAACATCTTCTCTTACCTCTCTTGAGAGTACTAATTTTTCTTAAGGATATTGGATTCTTAAAAGATTTCCACCTACCTTCTCCACTTTTTGTCTCTTTCAAGTTCCTTAGTTTTTCTTTTGGTCTTTGTCTATCATTTTAGAGACTCTCCTGAATGTTTATTAATCCTCATCTAATCATGTAAGAATGGGGATTTAAACAGCTGATCACTTGTATGTATAGGCAAGGTTTGTTGAAGGGTTGTTGTTCAAATGACTTTGTAGTCCAGTGCATTAGCCCACAGCATCACACCAGGACACCTAGATGTCACTACAGTGTGATTTAAAAGCAACCTCCAACAAGATGGACTGGCCAAGTGGCAGTATCGATGGACTCAAGTGCGGCAAAAGTAGTGAGGTTGGCCCAGGATCAGGCAGTGATTCGTTCTGCTGTGCATAAGGTCGCTATGAGTTGGTACCGACTCAATGGCACCTAACAACAACAAAAGCAACCTGGCTCTTTTGCTGGGGGATTTTCAACTTACATCCAGTGCTCTCTCTAGGAGTATAAGATTCACCGCTAGCATTCTGAGGGCTAAGTGGAGAAAGACAACTGAGAGATTTGCACTAAATTTTAGTTCAGCACTGCCCTCCACTAACATACACACATACATCAATTCTGCCTGGAGTTCCTACTAGAGCCTCTCTGGTTCAATGTTATTTAAAGTAAATTATCTTTTTTTCTTTGTTTAGAAGAGTGAGACAACTGCATAACTGGGAAGTCTTTCCAAGAAGTGTGCTCCTGTTTTCAACTCCCCTTCATGAGAACCTGATGACTGGTCATTTTTTTTTGGAAGGCGGGGTGTTCTGCCTCTGATATTTACTTGCTGCTTCTTTGATTTCTCTGATTTAGGTTTCAGCTTTACTGACTTGGTTAGGTCAATGGCACTTGACAATCTGATTTCCATCTTTCAAAATTATACTGACATCTCTCAAACTATTGTCTCTCTTGTGGTTTGTGGGCTTATACTCCCCCCAACACAAACACACAAACACTCACACATTATCCTTTAGTATTATTTGTTACATGTTTTAAAAATAAAAATATCTAGAAAGATATTCACCAAAATGTTAACCGGGTTGACCTCTGGAAACAGAAAAGAGAAAAATCTATTTCATTTATCATTTTATCAAATTTGGTACTTCCTGTTTTACAATGAGCATGTACTACTTTTAGAATTTAAAAATATTAAGTGCAAGCTACTGGGAAATATGGTTTATATTCTATTTTTTAGGGAAAGAAAGGTACAGATCATTACTAACAATGCCTGGCACATGGTATATTCTAAATAAACATTCTTAAATTGGTCAAAGTCAGACTAAAAGAAACATATTTGCTAGGTCCAAGGATTAATCCCACAACCCTGAACTCATCAGCATCTACGAAACCCTAACGTGCTTGTTTGATTTTAAGTTACAGAATAGGCTTACCTTCAATAGGATACAAATAGCACAAGCCATGCCTACAGCACCTGTTCCAACTACGGTGATCTTGCACTGAGAAATCTTATCTTCTGCAATTAAATTCTCTATAAGCTGTTCCTTGACAGTTGACATTTTGAGAACCTGTTAGAGATAATCCAATTTTAGTGGATTCACACTCTAATCATTCTTGTAATTATCCACGTTACTGGGTCGCTATGAGTTCGAACGATTCGACAGCAATAAAGATGTAAGGACCTTGCCTCTTGAGTTTGCAGAAAGTTGGGAGGGTTGAGAAAAAGTCAACGACAGACTTTCCAGCTTGGGGGGGGGGGTTGGGGGTTGGGGGAGGGGGTGCAGCGCAGTAGATCAAGGGCCAGTCTATCCGTGGAAAGGATTGGGCACCAATAGGTTTTTGACTTCTCCCGTCCCCAGTTACCATATTCACCCAAGTACCAGACGCTCACAAGTGGTTTGCTTAGTGCAATTCAGTACAGACGGCCAGAAGTGCAATGCACCGCCTTTAACGATGGCAGAAAACTGACACCAGAAATAACCAGTAACACCAGTTGAAGTGCTAAACCCGCCGACAGTTAATTTCTTAGTCCCAGCGCACGCACGCACGCACGCACGCACGCACGCACGCACGCACGCACGCACGCACGCACGCACGGCTCTCCTTCAGCACGCAAGCCCCGCCCTTGGCCTGCTCTGGCGCATGCGCATTCTCTATCACCTAACAGGCTCTTGACCTGAAAGGAAACTTTGTTGTGATATAGAGCAGGATAACATTTATGTTAATTGTAGGCCGGCCAGATGAGACAGCAATAAGACTGGAATATTGCACTGTAATTTGATTTACCTCAGTTGTCCTGGGACTGATTTTAAGACCCAGGTTTCTTTCGTAACACCACCAATATTGATAATGAGCCAGGCTCCAAGCTCTGCTAAGTAGCTCTGGTAGTGTAGTCGTTGAGTTGGACTGCTAACCTCAAGGTCAGCAGTTCGAAACTACCAGCTGTTCCTCGAGAGAAAGATGTTTCTGATCCCATCAGGATTTACAGCCTTCAGCTTCGGAAACCCTATACAGGTTCACTAAGAGTTGGAACCTACTGCACAGCACTTAACCACGATGGTCTTGCTTAAGATAAGCATGGTCAGCAGTTCCAACTCATCAGCCACTCCTCCGGAACCCTATACAAGGTTACTAAGAGTCTGAACAGACCGATGTCATATGATAATGCTAAGAGAGTGGTTGACCTAACTTTTCTAGGTTTTGAAATGGCACTGTAGGTTAATGCAGTCTGTTCGAACCACAAGGTCAGCGGTTCAAACTCACCAGCCGCTCCTCGGACACCCTGTATAATATAGAGTTGCCATGGGTTGGAACTGACTCGATGGCACTTAAAACTGAAGGGTCATGTTTGGGTTTGTAATGAGTTTGAGAAACATACTTTCAGATTCACTTAATACACCCTTGCCCATTCGTTTCCATGTTTGTTTTTAATTATTAAACTCCGTAACCTCTGATCTGAGCCTTAAATTTGCTGCAATTAGCATTTTGTCAAGTACAATAAGTAGTAATATAAAGGAAAGGCTAAGTCTAGTTTTCTAAGGGGTTTATTTACACCAAGTATTTTACTCAGACTGGCAACATAACCATTTTCAGAGTCTCGAGCCAAGTATTTGCAGATAGTCTTCTGTAAAACCCTGTTGAGTCTGTTTCAACTCTTAGCAACCCTTATAAAGTTCATAAGGATCAGCTGGGACTCCAGGTATGGCACTGTAAGATCAGAACCGTTAGACTGCAAACCACAAACCCACCGGCTGCTCCCTAGAAATCCTACACAGGTTTGCTACTAGTCAGAGTCAACTCAATGGCACTTAACATGGAGTAGTAGCTTGTTACACTGGGACCTTGAACAGTCAGTCCAGTGCTTATCCTACAGTGCCACACCAAGACTTCAGAATAAGCCTGCAGTGCTTTATGTATAATTCAGATCATGCAACAAACCTACTTAAAACTCTTACATGGCTTTCTATTACACATACAACTAATTTTATAGCCTAAAAAGCCTTCAAGATCTGAACCTCTTATCCCTCCAACCTCATTTCAAGTCGCTTTTCCTTTCACCACACTCCCATCAAACCAGCCTTTGGAAATGTTTCCTGGAAGAGTCCCTGGGTCATGCTAATGATCAGCAAGCACAGCAGCTAGCTGAAAGCTTAGCAAGAAAGGCCTGGCAATTTTCCAAAATATCAGCCATGTGGTAGCCATGAGTCAGAATTAGCTCAACAGAAACTAGTAGGTATGCTCTAGAAGCAGTATGTTCAAGCCTAGCCTAGGGTCATAGTATAGAAATGCTTTGAGGGGAACCAGTGAGAACCACCAGATCTATTTGGTTTATTGTTGTTATGGGTTATGTTGTGGATTTCTAGTGGGCACAGTTCATTGCTTTGTCCAGTTCAAAAAAAATTTTTCACATTTGTGCATGTATATTCCCTATGTGAATTATAGTTGGTTGGTTCAAGCTCACCAGCTGCTCCTTGGAAACCCAATACAGGGTTGCTATGGGTCAGAACTGACTCAACACTTAACAATGTCATGCTCTGTCAAGATCTGTTTCAAACCCACCAGCTGCTTCTCAGAAACCCTAAACAGTGTCACTGAGTCAGAACTGACTTGACGGCACTGAACAACATACCAACAATATAATAAATAGCTTTGTGACTTTATAAGGAACTCTGGTAATACAGTGGATTAAGCATTGGGCTGTTATACACAAAGTAGGCAGTTCAAGCCCACCAGCTACTCCTCGTAAGAAAGATGATTGAGGCTGTCTATTTCTGTAAGGGTTTAATCTCAGAAACCCAAAGGGATAACTCACTATGAAACAATTTAATTTGGCTACTATATTTTATATCTTAATGTAATAAATTAACAGAGTTGTCACTGTTCATGGTTTATTTGGTGTTTTAGTTGGTATGACAGATAGTTACAATGTTTATATGTAGCTTTTTTACATTACTTGGCAATGTACACTACTCTGATAAATATCATACACAAAATAAGATCTTTTAGGACAATTATGCACAAGACATGCGATATTGGATTTACATACTGGAGCCCAGGATGTGACTGGGAAAACACATTGGGCATGTTGAATGTAAGAACCAGCATTGACATAACAACACACAGTAACCACATTCTTCTGATTTGAAGGGCAGTGGCAGGATGGCAACATTGGATTGGCAGTGGTGTCTCAGAGGTGGCGTAACTATTGTATATGAACCAAGTTACATCTACACGAGGTTTAGTATTGTCCACCAGCAGGCGATAGCTGTAGGGTTTTATGGACCATTCTTATGTCTGACTTTAGGAAAACAGATGTTATTCCTTGGACATAATTTTACTGCTTTAATCACAGATCAGATAAAAAGGACAACATGCACAACCCCCCAACTAAAATCCCTTTGCAGCCTAGACAGTGAAGTGGTACTACGGCAGATTTAAAACTGCAGCTCTTTCTGGATGCTCCACAGTGTATCGGCGCTCTTCTTCAGACGGGCCTCTTCCTCAGGAGTCAGCGCCACCTTCACAACATCCGAGATCCCATTCTGTCCCAAGATGCAAGGAACGCTAAGGAAGACGTCATCTTTAATCCCATAGAGTCCCTGAGGGCAAAATGAGAATTCTTTTACATTCTGTCAGCATTATTTTACATTCCCAAGACTTTCATTCTCTAACATGAGGCTTACTTAATACAACTTGAAAGAAGAAGTAGAAATTTCTTCCCAGATTTCCAGTTAAGGACAGTATAAAATAAAGCCAGTGAACTAGCAGCAAGATTTCCACTCTAAAAGAAAACCTGAGCTATTGTTGTATCTACAGTATTTTCCAGTTTTTATTGTATTATACTTTGATAACTTGAGTGTAATATATTTTTTCTCCAAAAGAAAAACCTATCTCTTTTTAGTTTTCCACCCACCTCAACATAGTTGAATGAGGAGAGTTTTTTTTGGTGCTGCTAGTGAACATAACTGTAAAGCTTAGCCTCTACTTGCCCAAGAAATGTGGATGTGTGAATCAGTGTCACTAAATCAATATTTAAATTAATAGTTTAGAGCCTGTATTAATCTCAAATTCACTTTTTCAGAAGAAATTCTTATTTAAAAAACCCAAAAATAATGGCATGCAAACACATCTCTGCATATAAGCTCAAAATCAAGCCCAATACCACTGAGTCAATTCTAACTCATCGGGACCCTAACAGAACACAGTAGAACAGCCCTGGTAAGGCTTCCAAGGTTAAGGTTGTAATCTTTTACAGAAGCATGCTGCCATGTATTTCTCCCATAGAGCCACTGGTGGGTTTTAATCACCAAGCATTTGGTCAGCAGTTTAATGCTATAACTGTGTAGTGTTTCTGAGGCTATAAATTTTTACAAGAGCAGGAAGCCTCCTTTTTCTACTGCAGAGTAGCTGATACATTCGAACTACTGAACTTTTGGTTAGCAGTCCAATGTGTAACCCACTATGCCACTAGGGATCCTTGTATAGGGTTCCAGTAAGTGGCTGGTGGGTTTGAACCGCCAACCTTATGGTCAGCAGTCTAGCAAGTGCTTATTACACTACAGTGCCACACCACAGACCTACCTTAATCATGGTGGAAATTGGATGTACCCGCCTAAGATTCTTCATTATGCTTTCTGCCAAATCTGCCACAGAGAGTCCAATGGCCCAGGAGGTATAGCCTTTCAGTTTGATCACCTCATAAGCACTTTAGGATACAGAAGGGCAGAGAACAGCAGGAAAAGTAGGGCAGGAAAAACAAAAACATTCACTGAATATACCATCAAAAACTGCCGCAAAACCTAAGAGTAACTCTTGCACATAAACACCAGGACATACGTATGTTGTTGTTAGTGCTGTTGACTCGGGTTTCGACTCATAGCAACCCTGTACAGGGTTTCCAAGGAGTGACTGGTGAGTTTGAACCTCTGACCTTGTGGTTCAAACTAACCTTGAGGTCCAGTGTATTACCCCACAGCACCACACCAGGACTCCAATGTTCAGAGCAGGACTGCTCATAAACAAAGCCAGGCCTTTCAACAGAACAGACAACTTGTGATATATTCTCACAATGGAATATTACAAAGTTGTCAAAATAAATGAACTGTAACCACATGCAAAATGAAGCCAAGAATCCTAGAAATGTAATTTTTTCAAAGTTTATAAAATTTAAATCTCATTAACAGTGATTAAAATCTCCAGAAGCATGTTGAATGGTAATAAGCAGGCATCTAATGTTTTTCCTGATTTTAATAATACCTTCAGCATTTCCTCATTAACTACAAAGTATGCTGCATTTATCAGTTAAGCCTTTCTTGAATTCACTTATTTTTAAGCACCAGCAGACTTATAATTCTGACTAGACAGACACTGTAGTTATTTCTTAGTTACTAACAGTGTAATTGATAATACTGATGTCGTGTCTGTCAATCGATTTCAACAATTTCTAACAGTTATGAGTTAACAAGGGGCTTTCAGAAGGTTTGTGGGAAAATGGACTTAAAAGATACTGTAAAATGTAGAAGATATGAAGTTAAAAGGTGGGAGTAGTTAATCATTCACTCCAGGAAGAGCTAGGTCCATCAAGAGGAAAGAACGTGAGTGGAGTGTGGGATCCTAACCAGAAAAGCAGTGATAAGAGAGAAAGCAGCTGAGGACTCTAGGTCCATGGAATGAGACTGTGGGCAGGAAGCTGGCTCGCAAAATGTGCCTTTGGGATATTTAAATGAATATGTATTTTCTGTACATCAAAAAGAAAAAAAGAAATAGAGGTAATACTGTTATAACCAATGATGTAGATGCAGGGGACTGTAATCCTTGAATGAAACAAAATGATTGGTTCAGTGTAAAACTGGTAATCTGCCCTGTAAACTACCACTCAATTCACAATAAAAGCTAAAAAAAAAAATAATAAGATAATGTAATATTCCCACAAACTTCTTAATAATCTAAATAAACAAGAAACTAGCTGTGTTCTTATTTATATAGACCTGGTATGACACTGAGGATTAATGAGCTGGACTGCAAGGTCAGTAGTTCAGGCTCACCAGCCGCTCCTCAGAAATCCTATACAGGGTCGCTATAAGTCAGAACTGATTCCACAGCACTTAACAACAGCAACACAATGAATAGGAACTTAAGATTTGAAAGATTTTATACCTAACTGAATAAATCTTACATGCTGTTGAAGTGAAAGAATAACTCCCAGAAAGGGTTGACTTAATCTTTCTTGGTTTATCTTAACAAGTTACAACACAAGCACAGAAAGATTAA
>NW_006408601.1:8960339-8961891 GCF_000296735.1 Chrysochloris asiatica | reverse complement strand
TATAGCCTTTCAGTTTGATCACCTCATAAGCACTGTCAACCACCTGTTTGTGAACCTCTTTCCACTGTTCCTTATCTGCATCAGTGCCTAAATCGGGGTGCAGATTTTTCAGGGAGACACCAGCAACGTTCACACCACTCCACACGGGCACTACAAGACAGCACAGCATGTGCTTACTTAGACACAGCAGCAGGCTAATAATTCTGCCCACCACCCCTTCTTAAAAAATTCCAGCACATTTTTCCAAATCCTTTTTTCATAACTCGGAGGCTTACCCCTTTTGGTAGATGATCAAGACTACCTTGATGAACTTCTTAAAAGTTTTCACTTTTAGATTAGCTGTTCCTTGGCCTAAATTACATAAAACTGAGAATTTCCACTGTCCCCTAGACCTATTGGATATGTAATCTGTATTATCTGAAATCATAAAGGTAGGATGAGATAACAAAGGGAATTTTTTTGACATAAGGACCTCTAAACAAATTACACTATCTCTTTCAACTGCAATGCTGTTGCCAAAAAGTTGGTTCCAACCTATACAGACCCTGTATAAGGGTCCTCAAGGAGCAGCTGGTTGGGTTTGAACTGCAGACCTTAAGCTTTCAATGCTTATCCTACAGTGCCACAATCAACTGTAATAGATAACAGAATTCTCTCTCCAGTTTTCATGTACTCCATCTGGATTAACTAAGCCTTTTCATTGTGATGTCAAGTCAGTTACAACTCATAGCGATCCTGTTATAGGGTTTCTGAAGAGCGGCTAGTGGGTTTGATCCTTGATGTCCGATGCTCCAGGCAATCCAAATCAAATATAAGCAGCTGTGTGGCACTGCGGGCTAATGTGATGGACTGCAAGGTCGGTTTGAACCGCAGTGTCGGCAGTTCAACCCTATACAGGGTTGCTATGAGTAGGAACTGACTCAATAACTCTTAACAACATAAACAGCTGTGATACTAAATGACTGCAGTCATCCTAGAAAGAAGTACCCTTATTCATTATGCTCACAGTAAAATGTAAAAGAAATTTCATTCCCATCTTACCTGCCTTATAACGTCATACAAAATAGCTAGAACCTTAACAATTCATAATGATAATAGTAATAAACTTCCTGTCAATTTCTTACAGTCTTTTTAAAAGGAAAGAGAAAACAACTTATGCTTACCACTAGAGTCCCCATGTTCTCCAAGGACCCACCCGTGACAGCTTAGTGGGTGAACTCCCAGCCTCTCCCCCATCAGG
Organism: Chrysochloris asiatica; assembly: GCF_000296735.1. Classification (NCBI taxonomy): domain Eukaryota; kingdom Metazoa; phylum Chordata; class Mammalia; order Afrosoricida; family Chrysochloridae; genus Chrysochloris; species Chrysochloris asiatica. Next base: position 8,960,651 of record NW_006408601.1, on the reverse strand, counting down.
TAACGGAACCGCGCTGAATCCAGATTGCAGCCACTGCCAATAACACGGTTTTTGGGAAAGCCACTTATCTTCCAAGCAACATACGTAAGGATATCCACTATGAAGAAAACATTTAGGTAAGTATTACAAATGAATCATTAGATCATGATTGATTACAGGTATATTGCTCTATATGAAAATATTGAACATAACTAATCAGTATCTTTTGTTAATTTATAAAAACTTCTATATCATGTATGAATACAGTATTTAGGAAATATAATTATGTGAAAACAAACTGCATCAATTAAGAGACTATTAAATTACTCGTAA
>NW_006408601.1:8933886-8959769 GCF_000296735.1 Chrysochloris asiatica | reverse complement strand
TACGCTGGACCAAATTAAGACGGCTTTCTCCTTCCTGCTGACGTGCTCCAGCAGTGATAATAACCAGCTTGGAATTTGCAGTGACATTATAGTCTAGAAAATAAGAAACCATGACCAGATTAAGGCCTTGAAGCAAACTTTACTTACTATCAAAAATTTATTCCACAAGCTTCTTCTGTAGATAATTTGACCAGGGCTTTCTGTTTTTTGTAACAGGTTAAGTATTCCCACTGTATTTCCCACGTCTGTCTTTTGCAGTTTTATCAAGGTGGCCCCTAAACTGGAGGAAGAGAATGTCACACTGGGACAGTATGTAGCTACAACTGGGAGCAAGCAGGAGGGAATCGAGTTTGAATCTTAATTCAATTCCTGTATGTTCCAATTGTTTATTGCTAGCTAGCTAAGCTCAATGTTCATACTCTTTCAGACTCTGATTTCTACTTAACTATGTAACTATTGTCCTATCATAATTAGGCAGAGGCTAGTTTACTTTATTAAAGCAGAGGAATCTTTCTACTTAGCATGTCTGGTTTCTAGATACCTTGATTATCTAGAAATCTTATCTAATATCAGGCGAATGATTTTCAAGTATCAAAATAGCCCCTACACTATGGAGGCTGGGGGAACCCCAAAACTACTGCCCTGAGATCATCTTTAAACCAAAATGTCCCATGCAGTTTTCTTAAAACTAAACAGTTTTCAAACTTAAGTTAAAATTGACTACTTAAGTTAAAACTGTCAGTCTGTCGTACTGGTGGCTTCATGTTGCTGTGATGCTGAAAGCTATGCCACCAGCATTTTAAATACCAGCAGGGTCACTCATGGGGGACAAGTTCCAGCTGAGCTTCCAGACTTAGACAGACTAGGCAGAAGGAGAGGCAGAGTACTTCAAAATGTTTAGCCACTGAAAACCTTATGAATAGCAGTTGAACACTGTCAACACCAGAATACAGAATATTGAAACATGATGAACAGCACAAGAATATTGTCAGATACTCTGTTGGCAGATGAGCCCCTCAGGTTGGAAGGCACTCAAAATACCACTAGGAAAGAGCTGCCTCCTCAAAGCAGAATTGATTGTGAAGATGCGAATGGAGTAAAGCTTTCGGGACCTTCATCTGCCGATGGGGCACAATTCAAAATGAAGAGAAACAGCTGTAAACATCCATTAATAATAGGAACATGGAATATATAAAGTATGAATCTAGGAAAATTGAAAGTTGACAAAAATGAAATGGAATACATAAAAATGATATACTAGGCATTAGTGAGCTGAAATGGACTGATACTGGTCATTTTGAAGAACACATCATATGGCTTACTATGCCGGGAATGACAAATGGAAGAGGAATGGCATTGCATTCATCATCAAAAAGAACATTTGAAGATCTTGAAGTATAATGCTGTCTTGTAATAGGATAAAATCTATATGGCTACAAGAAGACCAGTTAATACCACTATTATTCAAATCTACATAACAACCACTATGATGAAATTGAAGAATTTTATTAACTTCTTCAGGAATCCTGGTGCGGTGCTATATGATATAAAGAACTGGACCAAAAGGTCAGTTAGAACCACTAAGCCAGTAGTTCAAACCCACCAATTGCTTTTTGGAAACCCTATACAGGGTTCTCTGTAAGTCAAAATCAACTCAGCATCACTTAACAACCAATTTCTTTGGTCTGAAATTGATCAAACATGCGATCAAGAAGAACTGATACTGGTGATTAGAATACAAAGAGGAAGGATCACTAAATGAAAAAATACAACCATGGTGGTAGAAACAATGCTGGAGGATCACATGATAGAATTTTCCAAGATAAATGACTTACTCATTGCCAACACCCTCTTAAAACAACACAACACATGGACCTCACCAGATGAAGCACACAGGAATCAAACTGACTTCCTCTGGAAAGACACAGTGGAAAAGCTCTGTATCATCAGCCCCATCAATTGCTCATATGCAAATTCAAGCTAAATTTTCCTGTGCTTTGACTATGCAAAGTCTTTCAACTGTGTGGATCATGACAAGTTATGGATAACACTGCAAAGAATGGGTATTCCAGAACACTTGATTGAGCTCATGAGGGATCTGAAATATAGACCAAGAGGTAATCGTTTGAACAGAACAAGGGGACATTAAATGGTTTAAAATTAGGAAAAGTATATGTCAGGGTTGTATTCTTTCACTGCATTTATTTAATTTATACATTGAGCAAAGAATGTGAAAAGCTGGATTATAAGAAGAAGAAATGGCATCAGGATTGGACTCATCAACAATCTGCAATATGCAGAGGATACAATCTTGGTAGCTAAAGGCGAAGAAAGAAGATGTAAAATACTTGCTGATAAAGATCAAAGACCACAGTCTTCAATATGGGTTGCCCCTCAATGTAAAGAAAACAGAAATCCTCACCACTGGACCTATAAATAACATCCATATAAATGCAGAAAAGATTTAAGTCACAAAGACTGTTAAAGAGCAAAGATGTAAATTTGAAGACTAAGGTGTGCCTGACCCAACCAATGGTATTTTCAAGACTTTCATATGCCTGTGAAAGTAGGACAGTGAACAAAGAAGACCACAGAAGAACTGATGCATTTGAGTTATGGTGTTGGAGAAGAATATTTAAAACTACCATGGACTGTTAAACAAATCAGTGCTGGAAGAAGTACAGCCAGAATGCTCCTTAGAATCCTGGATAGAGTTCGTCTCTCATATTTCAGATCTATTATCAGAAGGGACTAGTCTCTGGAGAAGAACATCGTGTTAGATAAAGTGGAGGGTCAGCAAAAAAGAAGAAGGCCCCTAACAAGGTGGATTGGCAGGGGAGCAGCAGTAATGGACTCAAACACAGCAACGATTATGAGGATGACATGGATTATGCAGTGTTTCATTCTGTTGTGCAAAGAACCTCTGAGTTAGGACCCACTCAACAGCACCCAACAATGATAAGAAGTAAAAACTAGTCTGCCTTTACATTATGCTCTGTTAAGACCTATATGGAATTGACAACAGAAACTTGATAGATCAGAACCTTAGTGGGCAGTGAGTTTATATTAACGAGTAAGGAAAAATTCAGGTAAGGAGAGTAAGAATGGTTCTACAACTTTAACAATGTAAATCAATGCCACCACACTGTTGTGTTACTCTGTGTGAGAGGGTTTCAAAAGGTTCTTGGAAAAATGGAATTGAAAGATAATGGAATTTTCGCACAAACTTGTTAACGTCTCCTCAACAAGTCTGGGGCAGGGGAAAAACTCCAAGAACCTATTTGGTGATACTTCCAGGTTTCCTGACTTTTCAAAGGTTCAAGTCAAGAATACCTGCTCAACAGACTCAATGACCCTATTCTCAACCTTGAGTCAGTATGTTAAAGGTCGTCAAGTCTAAGTATATTTAAGCATTTGAAGCAATGTAGTTTAAATAGACAATAGGCTTAAAGATTTACTAATTACAAAATAATTCATGTGCTTTCCACATCATGGGCAAATTAGTTTGCATTTAAAACCACCTCCAGGTCGGCAGTTCAAAACTATCAGCTGTTCTGCGAGAGAAAGATGAGGTTTTTCTGTTCCCATAAAGATTTGCAGCCTCGGAAACTCTGCACAGGGTCACTATGAGTTGGAATCAACTGCATGGTACTTAACAACAATGTAAGATACTGAAACTTTGACAATCATAGGACTCAATACCAAATTATTTCAAGGTTCACTTATCCTATATAGGCAACCCTGGGGTTACAAATGAGATCCATTCCCAAATGTGTCGTTAAGTCAGAAAGGTGTATAGTCATTTAGCCTTACTTTAGTGCAAGAAAAGGCTGAAACCTTTTCAGTGATTTAAATGCCTCCCTGCAACAAGTCAAGGTGACTTTAATAAAGAATCTGTTATATGAGTGGGAGCTGGTTCACTCATTTCAAAGCAGGAACAAATTCACGTAACGTTAGTCCATGGTTTATAAACCAAACCCAAGAACTTTCTGTATAAAACAATCTTTAAAGAACTAGTATATTTCAAGTCTGATTAAGGATTAAGTCTAGCAGAGTCTGATAGAATCTTGAGAAGCGTAACCTTTGCCAGAGACGATTTTTGGTGTTCGAAGGAAAAGGCTGCCATGTTGAAGATCCATCATCTCGCCCTTCAGTTTGTCTTCCATGACATCAACAAGAGCAAGTTCATCTGCCAAGTCCTAAAAAATACAATTTTTAGTTCAATGAGGAATTGCTATTTTCACATTTATAGGAGGCAATGTAAAATTTCTACATAGCTGCCATAGGAGAGTTCTGCAGTTTTATTATCACCAGGATATACATCAAAGAAAGTAGAGGCAACGCACTATTTGAACACTGGACTCAAAGATGCCCCACATGTAGGAAGCAGCAACCCTCTCTCCACTGGAACCTCTGCTGTAGAAGCAGAACGCCAAATAGACACTTGTTAGAATAACTTCAAGTTATGTTCAATTGTTCCATTTACTTTTTCAAACTCAGTTTTTAATACATGGATTTTGGGTTGCTATTCATGAAAGCTACTCCTAGTGTAACTCTGTAACATAAGCACTGGACTGCAAACTGCAAGGTTGACAGTTCCAACCCACCAGCTGCTCCTCTGAAACCCTATGGGTTACTGTGAGTCAAAACCAACATGACAGCACTTAACAACATTCATTAAGGAGGTGATACATCCTATGGTCTCCAATTTGTTGTTGTTAGATTCTGTCAAGTTGATTCCAATTCAGAGAACCTATATGCACAACAGAAACATTGCCATGCCCTATACCTTCCTTACAATTGCTATTATATTTGAGCCCATTGTTTCTGCCACTGTGTGAATCCATCTCACTGGGGGGGGGACTTCATCTTTTTCACTGAACCCCCAACTTTACCAAGCATGCTGTCCTTCCTTCTCCAGGGACTGATTGATCCTTCCTAATAACATGTTCAACGTATGAGAGACAAAGTCTTGCCATCCTTACTTCTAAGGAGCATTCTGGCTGTACTTCTTCCAAGACAGATTTGTTTGTTCTTCTGGCAGTCCATGGTACTTTTAGATTCTTCTCCAATACTGTAATTCAAATGCATTGATTGTTCTCTGGTCTTTCTTATTAAGTGTCCAACTTTTACAAGCATATGAGGCTATTAAAATACACCATGGCTTGGGTCAGGCACACTTTAGGTCTTCCAACTTTGTTCTTGAACCCTTATCTTTTATCTTGAACACTTTAAAGAGGTCTTGTACAGCCAATTTTCCTAATGCAATATACACATCCTTTGACTGCTGCTTCCTTGAGTGTTGGCAGTGGAGCCAAGGAAAATGAAGTCTTATTATATGCTCAGCATACAGATTTAGTAAGTATGGTGAAAGGATACAAACCTAATGCATACCTTTCCTGATTTTAAACCATTCAGTATGCCCTTGTTTTGTCTGAACAACTGCTTTTTGATTCTTTATGTGCATAATCAAGTGTTTTGGAATATCCATTCTTTGCATTGTCATTCCTAAGTTTGTCATGCATGATCCACAGCCTCTGCATAGTCAATAAAGCACAAGTAAATATCTTTCTGGCATTCACTGCTTTCAACTAAGTTCTATCTGACATCAGCAATGATATCCCCTCATTCTATAACTTTTTCTGAATCTAGCTTGAATTTTTGGCAATTCCTGTCAATGTACTGCTATTATTTTTCAATTATCTTTAGCAAAATTTTACTTGCATTTGATATTAATATTATTGCTCAATGATTTCTGCATTTCACTGGGTCACTTTTCTTTGGAATGGGCACAAATATGGTTTATTTTCCAATCGGTTGCCAAGTAGCCATCTTCCAGATTTCTTGACACAGATAAGTGAACACCTCTACTGTTGCATCAATTTCTTGAGAGATTTCACAATTTGTATTTCACTAATCCCTTGTCTGTCGCCTTGTTTGTTGCCAATGCCGCCGATGTAACTTGGACTTCTTCCTTCTATACCATCGGTTCTTGATCATGTGCTACATTTCTTTTAGGTACAGTGACTTTTTGTTTTCTCTCCATCTTTTTTTTTAATGCTTTCTGCATCATTCAATATGATGTGGTACTGTGAGCTAATGAGCTGGACTGTAAAGTCAGTTTGAACTGCAAGGACAGCAGTTCAAGCTCATCAGTGACCAGTGTATAGGGTTACAGGGTCACTATGAGTTGGAATCGACTCAAAGGCACTTAACAAAAACGACAGTATTGTACTTTAAGATAGATCTTTAATTAATTGTTCTTTTTGATGATGAACACCATGCCATTCCTCTTCAATTTGAAGTTCCTGGCAAAGTAAACCATATTACTGTCTGATTTAAAATGGACAATTTTAGGCTCACTGATGCCTGAGGGTACAAATCTTTACAGACTGTGTTCATTTTTGAAATCTGCAACTCTCATAGATTCATATGACTTACAGTTCGTTACTATTATTAATGGATGTTTGCAGCTATGTGTCCTCATTTTGAGTTGTGCCTCATCAGCAAGTGAAGGTTCCAAACGTTTTGCTCCATTCACGTCATTACGGCCAACTCTACTTGGAGGAGACAGCTCCTCCAAGTCATAATTTGAGTGCCCTCCAATCTGAGAGACTCACCTTCCAGCTCTATATTCAACACTTCTGCTGCTATTCATAAGGTTTTCAATGGTTAAGCCTTTACATAGTGGTCTGCCTCTCGTTTCTAGTCTTAAAGAGGAAGCTCTGTTGAAACCTGTTCACCATAGGTACTCCTACTGGTATTGAAGTTACTGGTGGTAATAGCTTTCAGCATCACAGCAACACTCAAGCCACCAGTTAGACAAACGGACAGATAAGTGATGGCTCTTCAAGTTACACCATGTCAAAACGGGAGTTTTGGCACCCCGAGAGGCTCCAGTTGTGTTCCTTTGAAACATTCTTCTTGTTTTGAGAACAAAAAGAAGTATGAAGGGCTGGAAGGTGTGTAGGATACGGTTTCCCAATGAAATTCTCACGACACAGCCCTTGCTATCCTCAAAGACTGAACACTGTCATAATGGAAAAAAATTCCTCAGAACACTTTCCTAGTCTTTTTTCTCACCAGTGCAGTTTACAATTTTCTTAAAACTTCTTCCCAATAAGCCCTCACGATTATCCTATGTCCTTTGATAAGATCTATCAAAATTCCCCTTTGTGGGTCCTCATAAGAGTCACCTAACCTTCTATGCTGACCTCTCTTGTCTTAACTGGCATAACAGAGCACCTCAAAAGCCACTGCTTTGACTGGACCATGCTCTCTGGCTTGTAATTGTAAACCTAGCTATGATTTGTTTCATAAAATCGTCTTTGCTGACCTCAATCTTGCTTACAAGATGTAAGTAGCTCTTGGAGCTAGCTGATCTTTGAACCACACTTTCGGCATGCATAGAACCAAAAGCTTGCTGAGGTCAAGATGCTCACTTAAATTAAAAATGTCGAGCCATGTGAGATGCCCAGTACAGCAGCTATCACTTCAATGATACTTCTGCAGTCTTCTTTTACGAGTTCCTGAACTTCAGCCAGCTTCTTCAGTATCAAGGCTGATAGTCTTCCCTCTTGGCTCATCCTTTAGCTCTTCCCAAACTTGCTGAAGATGCTTGATCATCTAAAAGCTATTGTTTTATGTGGAGCAGCAGTCCTGCAGTCTTGTTGCAAAGCTTCACTGATTTGGGAAGATGTCCACTTGAGTTCTTCAAAATCTTATCCTAACTTCAAAATCATATTTTCCCACGGCACAAAAAGTATTCTTTTTTAGAAGGCCCCTAACAAGACTATATTATTAAGAGAAATTGTCTGCAGCCATATGCTTCTCTGTTTAGACCAGTTGAACTAGAACCCTAGTAGCAATACTTTTTGACTTACCCTTATATCTCAGACCAGGTACACCAACAAGAGCTTCGATATAAATGAGATGTGGACTGTCATCACAAAAAGATAATACTGGCTGCACTGCTGATCCCAAATCATTTGGAATACGAGTAGTCTGGTAGTTAGTCTTCCTACTCACACCTGAGCCATTGCAGAAGACCAGCCAAGCAATTCATAGGTTTGGGGAGAAGTACTTTAAAAGGAAAACAGATGCCTTCCATTTATGATCCAGTGGGCAGTAAGAGTTGTAATATGTGACTTTTAAGAACACAGAATAACGTGTGTTGTTACAAAACTTCCATATAGTTAATTTCTGCCTTTATGTCCTGCTCACTTCAATCCCTATCTGTTCAGATCCAGAATACAGTAATTCACTCTTATGGTTGCTAGGTGCCCATTCCAATTCACAGCAACCCTAAGTGTAACACTTCCCAGTCCCGCATCAGCCTCACAATCACTGCCATTATTAGGAACTCCAAATGTGAATTTTAAAATGATGTAATATTGTATTTGTTGTTGTCAGGTGCTGTTGAGTCGGTTCCAACCCATAAGCAACCCAGTATAGAGTTTCTGAGGAGTAGCTGGTGAGTTTGAACCACCAAGCTTATGGTTCAAACAGACCTTGTGGTCGAGTGCTTATCCTACAGCTCCACACCAGGACTAACTGCCTGATTTTCAGGTGTGAATACTATATAAGGTGTTCTTCACTCACAAGCTCTGCTTTTCTAGTTACATTTTAGTTTCAAAATTGGTTTAAAAAAATTGCTACCCAAGGCTGTGGAGTGGGATTTCCCACATTTGGAATAATTTTACTTGTTCTATACTGTGTGTAGCACTATGGGATAAGCACTTGACTGTAAATCACACAGTCAGTAGTTCAAACCCACCCGCCACGCCTCAGAAGCTCTACATAAGGTTGCAATGAGTCAGAACCGACTTGACAAGACTTAACAAGAACATAACATACTGTGGGCAATCATTTTCAATTCAAAAATTACCAAAAGAATTTTAGATCCTTTAAAGACACTGGCTTTTCATTTGTAGACATATTAATACAGCACAGCATATTCAAGGAACTGGGATTCTAGATAAACAACCTCTTTAGTTCAGATTACCTTTTAGCACATCATGTTTCAAAACTTAGATTTCACAGAAGTTTTGGAGCAAGTACAGGATCTAAGTGTTTTCATACAATGTGATTCAATTCTTGGTGGTGGAACATGCAGGGGAGAGTAATCAAGCAATCTTTGGCTTCCAGAGTGATGGGCTCTCACTTACCTTCATTAGGATGCTGATGGCACAGGCCATGCCAACAGCACCAACCCCAACAACTGTAATCTTATTCTGGGGGGTCTGTTCTTCCTTAATTAGAGTCTGAATCAGCTGATCCTTGAGAGTTGCCATGCTGGTTTTGGAAGAGGAAGGAATCTATAAAAGGGGGAAAACATGGAGTATTATCACTGCACCCTCTCTAAGGCTTTATTAACAGCCATTCTGGAAACGTTTATTTTATTTCCTTCTGGAACATTTGACACTAAATCACAAGGGCTGATTTAAGAAGGAAGAAAAAACCTAACGATGGCCAAAGTAATGTTAAAAAGTTTAATTGTAGGATCTGATCTGGTCAGGATCTTAGCATGATGAATCTCACCTTGGCGTGGAAAAATAATATAGACGTTTGGGAGTAAGTATAGCCTCCTGAAGGTTTACTCATCTTGACTTATTAACCCCAGGTGGGGCAGGACTATCCTCAGAAGATCATGATGAGCTGCGCTCCCACTTCTACCCCTGCTACCAAGACTCCTTATAGCAAATACACTACCAAGGCCCTTGAATAAGAACCAGAGGTAAACGCGGAAAACGCCAATAACGGCTATCAAATATCCTAGAATGAATTCTGCGCCTGCGTGCTCATTTCCTCCCCTCCCGCGCCCAGTAAAACATAAGTAGGGGTGGAGATAAGACCAATTGCCTTGGTCTGCGGGAGCCTGGGCGGGTTCTAAGCCCAGCCCAAAGTAGGGAAGATTTAAAGCAGCGAGGAAACCTGCGCGCATGCGCATTTCAGGGAGCTGGCGGGTGGGGGTGGAACACAGTCGGTAGCCGCTGGCATTTACAAAGTGCGCCCTGGGCCGCGCCTGCAAATGGAGGCAACCAGGAACTATCCTGCTTTCAGTAGTCAGACTTTAGACTTAACCAGTGACCCAGAGCAGACACGAGCAACGTGAAGCCCTGCTGAAAGCCTCCCTGGAGCGCGGCCAGACTTTAAAACGCAATACCAGGAACCAGTGGTCTATTAACCAATTCGAAGGGAGGCGCCTCATATGGCTTCTGCCGTGATCCCTGTTGCAAAGTCGTAAGGCCCAGAATGAGGAAATTTTGTCACCACAGGAAATGCAGAAATAGTGGCAGAGGCCCTAAGGCCTTGTTTTAAAATTAACAGCTACTTGGTGGAGCCCTATATTTTCAGAGCCAGGAAGAGGACCTTCGACTCTGCGAACCCAACTCTACCGCGTTCACGAGAAGGAATGTCACAGGTTGTGGGCAAAAAGCACTACATCTAGTCTTGTCACCGTTTCAAAGGGCAAAAATATCCCAGAGAACCTCCAGGCAGGCAGCCCAGAGTCGCTAAGCTGGAATCGGGTCTCTCCTTACAAATCTTTGCTATTTCTAGACAGCCCTGTAAGGATTCTGCAGCCTGGCACGGAGAAGGGAGGCGTTCTTTCAGCAGAAGCCGCCTGGCTTCACCAAAACCTCAGCCCTGGCTTCCGGCTCAATGTACAGACTAGTGGGGGGGGGGGGAATGCGTCTAGAACGAGGTTCTACTCCCCAATTTTATCTCCCATTCATTGTAATTAGGTCCCTTCCCCGTTTGTAAAAAGCGCACAGTATCGGACGATCCAAGGTGCCACTGGGCTGGAACCCTACCTCCATCGTTGCACGCACCGCGCCAAGCACACAGCACACCAGACATCAGCACCTACTAATAAGTATCATTTGTGCAAAAAGTGCCCTATAATCTGCAGGCAACAGCTACCCAATAGAACCCACCACTCGAACGTATTAGATGAAAATAGGACCCGAGCGGAGGTCAGCGATTTTCCGACTTCCAGGAACCCGCCCTGGCCATGCTGAAGCTTTTTCAACTCCATGGGCTCCGGAACTAGACCTCGAGTTCTGCCCGTTTGCATATTCCCCACCCTTTGGAACTCTCGGAGGAGTTCTGCCATCTTCTTAGGCCTCTGCAACCCGAAGTTGGTGCAGCCACCTTCTCGGCTCTCCAGCCCGGCCAGACACCCGGGTCCCCACTTTGGGCAAGAGCCGAGCGCGGCGAGCTCGGAGCCCACGCCTGGCGTGCACCACCGCCCAGCTCATTGAATCCAGTGTCTGGGAAGTGGTACCCACACACCCCAGGATCAAGGACTCCTTCTAGGGCGGCGGCGCCTAAGCGGAGACCAAGCGGCTCGCTCTCCCGCCCTTAAGGCGCAGTGTGCGCCGGGCCCGACCGTACCCAACCATACCGGGAGTTGCACGTCGGGCAGGCGAGCGGCAGCAGAGAGCAGCGGCAAAATCCGGGTTCCGCAGCAACAGCTCCGAGACTCTGAGCTGGGAACGGGAGGGGCCTTAAATGGCACCACGAGGCTGACGTCAGGTGGGGAACCGGGCGGACGTGCAGGAACCCACGTGTAGGTTGGGCAGGGGGCGGACGCCGAGCCGGGCGGGGCAGTGGATCGGCCCGGGCGGCGCGCGCACCTCGATGATGGACTGGCGGACACACAGGGTTTGTGGAGACGTGTGAGCTACTGCCCAGAACAACTCTGCCCTCCCACAACCTCGGAAGCCCAGGCCGGAACCAGGCTGACCATCAATTTCCTTTTTGTTACGAGTGGAAGATACTTTCAGAGAAGACTTCGTTTGTATCTTCATCACTGTTTCGCCCTGCCCACAAGAGCTCCTGGCATCTAATAGGCAATTGACAAATAATTGCTAAAAGAAAAAGAAAATGTCGAGCACAGACAAAATCAGTCTGACCTTATCTAAATCCAGGAATCTCCTAAATTTGACACTGCTCTTTGGTGATTTTTTCCCCTGATGCTAAACCTATATCCCACAACTGAAAGTTAGGCCTCCACCTCACAGAACGCCTCCATGGCTGCTCTCCCTACTGCTGCCCACCCCAGACGGGTATCTCGGGTTACAGCCACACCCAAGAACTGCCAGGGGGGTTTTGGTTTTGGATTTTCAACAATTTGTTATTTTTGTCTCTGTGTCTTTGCTTCATGTTAGTTCATTTGCTTAGCCTCCATCTTTGCTTTAAACAATACCCACATGCCTCTTTCCCTCTCATGCATCCACAGAGTTGGTAGCTTTTCTCTACTCTCACCACCCTTACCAGTGAGCCTCTCAAAAACATGTATGCTTCAACTTCCTCCATATACCTCTGATAACCAGCTCAGAAACCAACTCTGAGATAGCGTTTAATCGGGTGTTGTCGCTTTAAAAGGAAAATAAAAGCAAGGGCATCTCTCTAACCAATCCTAATATTATCCCCATTACTTTAGGACCGGCAGGGATCCTTCTTTTTTCTGCCAAAATTTATAACGTCATTGCCGGCCATACAAAATTATCAAATTAAAAATTAGCCTTCTATATTTGTTCAAACATTTAATTAACTCACCCCTAATATGCATGCTTAGTGGTTACGAATTGGGCTGCAAATACAAGGTCAGCAGTTCAAAACTACCAGATGCTCCGCAAGAGAAAGATGAGGCTTTCTGCTCCTGGAAAGATTTACAGCCTCGGAAACCCTGTTCAGGGGCGCTATGGGTCGGAACCGACTTGATGGCACTTAACAGCAACAATAATATACATGCGAAAGCTGGACAGTGAATAAGGAAGACCGTAGAAGAATTGATGCTTTTGAATTATGGTGCTGGAGAAGTATATTGAAAGTGCCATGGGCTGCCAAAAGAACCAATAGATCCGTTTGGGAAGAAGTGCAGCCAGAATGCACCTTGGAGGCCACAATGGCCAAACTTCATCTCTCATGGCAGCATCAATGGGCTCAAGCATGACAACAATTGTGAAGTTGGCCCAGGACCAGGCAGTGTTTCGTTCTGTTATGTGTAAGATCGCTATGAGTGGGTACTGACTTGATGCAGGTAACAACAACAACAATTTGTGTTGGTGCCAGACTGCAAAGCCATTTGAAATGCAAGGTCAGCAGTTCAAGCTCACCAGCTGCTCCTCGGAAACCCTATACAGGGTCGCTAGGGGTTGGAACCGACTTGACAGCACATCACAACAACAACTACGAATGTGCATTGGAGGGAGTCTTGTTGTGGTGCTGTAGGCTAATGTGCCAGACTGTAGAGCTGTTTGGCCTGCAAGGTCGGCTGTTCCAGTTCACCAGCTGCTCCTCAGAAGCCCTTTACAGGGTTGCGATGGGTCAGAATCGACTCAATGGCACTTAACAACAACAACTACAATGTATGTTGGAAGAAGTATAGCCTTAGTTCAGGATGGCCAGACTTCACGGCTCGTACTTTGGACATGTTGTCAGGAGGGACCAGTCACTGGAGAAGAAGGATACCATGTTCGGTAAGGTAGAGGGTCAGAGAAAAAGGGGAAGATCTCCAGTGAGATGGATTGGCAAAGTGGCAGCATCACTGGGCTCAAATGTGACAATAATTGTGAAGTTGACCCAGGACCAGGCAGTGTTTCCTTCTGTTGTGCATAGAGTTGCTATGAGTCGGTGCCATAACATAACAACACAATGTGATGGCTCAAAGGCACTTAACAACAACAACAGGATGACTGGAATTGTGGTTGCTTTGGTAGGGCCAGACCAAATGATTTCAGGGTCTTATACAGCCCATTGGGCCAGATGTTGCCCATCCTTGCTCTAAGAGTCTCCTCGGAGTGAGTCGGCACTTCACAACAACAACAACAAAGGAGGCCCAAGAACCTAGGCCCTCAGCCTCAAATACACAAACGAAGGGAATGAGGGGGCCACAGGTTCTCCAGTATCTCTCAGAGCAGAGCAGATTGCAATAGTGTCTTCTGTTCCTCTGTTTTTGCAACAATGTGCCATTCCGTCAGGGCTAGGCTTAGTGTCTGCTTATCAAATGTGACCATAAATGTGACCTACTCAGAGAAGGGCAGAGGACTTTGAGCACAAGATAGGCTAGAGAGACAGGTGACTTCCAGCGGAAGGGTTTAGAGTTGCTCAGCTCAAGAATGAGTCTTGGAGATAGTCCAGGCAGAAAATCTCCACACATTTAAGGCTCACTCCATTAACAACTTCTTTATTTTTATGCAGAGCAACTACCTATATTTGCTCCATAAACACGAACAACAAAAAAGTACCATTTATTAAGCTCCTACTGTGTATCAGGCAGCAAGGTAGACAATTTCCATATTCATCTTCATTTTTGGAGTTGGCATAATCCTCCCCATTTTTCTAATAAGGAAGTCAAGACTCAGAGAGGTTAGTGACTTTGCCAAGATTGTGCAACTAACAAGTGATCAAGCTGAGATTTTAACCCAGAGATGAGTGACTCCAAACCTAGGTTATTTTCTCTCTTCAGGATGTTGAAAGACCCAGGCTCAGAAAGTTCAAGCTTTAGTGAGAAGCAGGGGTGTTAGTCAGTTAGTCTAAGCAGTAGAGTTTCCATACTAAAGCCAAAGTAGAATGTAAACGCCACAGAATGGAGCAGGGAACACTGTTTCACAGGGCAGAGCAGACTTCCCAAGCCTGACCAAAAGTTCTTTGGAGTGGTCTCTTTAAAAGGAAAAAGCTCACAAAGAGATGGTTTCATGAGGGCACAGGGTGGCCTCAAAGAATGGACGTATTCAGCACACACTGTACTATTTTCCTACAAGTGCCTGGCTGTAGGATGGTGTCTGCCTCAAACACTGTTGAATCATTCCTCAATTCACTAAGTATTTGTTACACTCCTCAGACACTTTCAGTGGCTCCTTATTGCCTCCAGAATCAAATCCAAACTCCTTGGAAGGGTACATCTGACCCCCATAATCCAGTGGCCACATCATCTCTCTGACATGATCTCTGACTTTCCTTCCTGCTTCCTACATGCCAGTCCCAAGGGCTACTCGCCACCTTTCCCAAATACGCCAGGCACTGTCCCACCTCCAGCCTTCCATTTCGGCAGGTCTTTCAACTAGAATGCACTCTCCCTTGACCACCATTCCCATCCAAGCCTCACATATTCATATCGATCAAATGCTATTCCTTGGGCTACATGTTAAACTAATTCCTATTGCTGCACACTAAGCTCCTAGTGACACTCACCTCTGTGTCCTCAGCATATACATTTATCTACTTAATAAATGTATTTTAAATTAAATACCTTCTATGTGGAAACCAAGGGGTTTCTACATAGTTTCTACATAGTCTGCTCCTGGTGTGGCGCTGTGGGTTAATGTACCAGACTGCAAAGCCATTTGAATGCAAGGTCAGTGGTTCAAACTCACCAGGTGCTCCTCGGAAACCCTATACAGGGTCATTATGGGTTGGAACTGACTCGACAGTATGTAGAAACCAAAGGAGCCCTGGCAGCATAGAGGATTATGACCTGGGTTGCTAATCCTAAAGTCATCAGCTTGAATCTACCAGCTGCTCCGTAAACGAAAGATGAGACTTTCTGCTTCCATAAAGATTTACAGCCTCAGAAACTCTATACAGGGTCACTATGAATTGGAACTGACTCCACGGCACACAACCACCATGTAGAGACCAAAGGAGCCCTGGCAGTGTAGTGGATTATGAGCTGGTCTGCTAACCATGAGGTCAGTAGTTCGATCTACCAGTCAACCCATGGGAAAAAGATGAGGCTTTCTGCTCCCATAAAGATTTACAGCCTTGGAAACCCTATACAGGGTCACCATGAGTCTGAACTGACATGGTGGCACACAACCAACCATTTAGAGACCAAATGCCCTGGTAGCACAGAGAATTACAAACTGGGCTGCTAACTACAAGGTCAACAATTTGAATCTACCAGCCTCTCTGTGGGAGAACAATGAATGAAGCTTTCTGCTCCTGTAAAGATTTATAGCCTTGGAAACCCTATACAGGGTCACTATGAGTCAGAACTCACTGAACAGCAAGCACACCATCATCACCATCACTATGTAGAAAGCACTGTAGTAGGTGCTGCGGATACAAAAATGAATTCCACAAATTCATAAGACTTCAAAGACTTTCTCATTTAATAGGGAAGACCAAGAACATGCCCCTCAATAGTTAAAATGCAAAATATAATGTACTGACACCACCAAAAAGGGAGAGAGAAGTAGTTGGTCATTTGGTACCAGCACTGAAGAAAGTTTTCTGGAAGAAGTAGGAACTGAGCTAGAGATAGAAAATATTTCAATTGGTGATGACCAGGCATTGTAAACCAGAAAACACAGCAAGAGTCAATGTGTGTAGGTAGGAAAGGGTAAGGCATGTCTGCTGAATTTAGCCTAAGAGCCAGGAAAAAAAAAAAAAAAAAAGGGCTTTTTGAGTGTTCAGTGGAAGTCACTGGAGATTTTGGAGAACGGAAGATAAAGAGCGAAAGCAAGGTGGTGAAAAGGCCGCAGAAAGGAGGGCACCTCATTGTAAAATGATACAATGACATGAAGCTCAGAACAAAGACAGCCTCAACTACATCTGTAAAAAACATATACTTCTCTGACACAGCACAATCCAACCCCACAATCCCTCTGAAAAGTCTCTGACAGCCTGGCTTTTCTCACCTTTTCCATGGGTGCAAAGCTGATGACTCTCCTGAGAAGCAGGACCCAAGAAACAGATGACCGCATCATGCTATGTCCCTAACAGACCAGGGCCTGCTGTGTACGTGCCCAAGTAAAGGTTCCTGTTTCTGACAAAAAAGCAGGTACCTGCTTCTGGTAAATTGCTTCATGTCATTTCCTGAACCCAATCCATCTCTCACATGATGGGGTGAAAACCTGAAGACTCCTCCTTAACTCCTCAAATTCTCCTGGGCATCTCACCCCTATGCCTTTCTTCTTCTCTTCCTCTTCCTTTCCTCCAGGCTGAATCCTGCCTCTATTTACTTTTTGGTGGTTGTTTTGTTTGAACTGTCATTGCCTCCAGAATTCATTCATCACTAATTCCCTAATAGAATTCCCCTCAGAAACTCTAGATTCCCTCCCAGAAAAGAAGTAAGAGCTATCCCATTTTTTTCTCCATCCTTCCCTATCAGGGAGTTAGGACTCAAACTTTCCCTTCCAATGACAGATTCCAGAATATAAATGGCTTCTAAACTGAGAGCTCCAAAAATCAGGGCTGTGGAAGAATCTCAAGGCTCTTCCAAGCCACCCAGTGTGGGTGTCCACAAGCTGGTGTCCTTTTATCGTTCATAGCAGGGGAGGACTACAGGGTGCAGTGTTTGTCTCTGTCTCTGACACCTTGGGTGGCAAGGACAGTGATAAGGTTGGCGTGGCAAAAGTGAGCATGCATACTGACCTAGGAGTAAGACACCTGGGTTCTTGTCCCAACTTAATTGTAGACCCTGGATGGGGGCATTGTGATAACCATCTCCCCTCTGTAGTCTAGCACCCTTGACTGTAAACCTGAGAGGGTATCTCATTTCCTGTTCCAATATGCAGAGACACTGAGTTAGTGAATCAAGCCTACTTGCACACATTCATTTTTACAGTCACACAGCACTAGAGGCAAAGATGCCTCCCATTTTTGGAACTGACTAGAGCTGCTCCTAGAGTTCTGGTGTGGTGCTGTAGGATAAGCACTGGACTGCTAACTCCAAGGTCAGTAGTCCAGACCCACCAGCTGCCCCTCAGAAACGCTATACAATAGGATTGCTATGAGTCAGAACCCACTTGACAGCACTTAACAGCAACTATAGAGCTGCTCCGAGTTTAGAAGTAGGGGGTTTAAAAGACCTGGTCTAACCCATGGAAACAGAAAACCTAGATCTGGCATCCTCTTGTCTTCAATACTAGTTTCAAAACTGAATCCAAAATTCCCAAAGCACTGGTGGGTGTTGAATTTGTTAATAAAAATAGTCTCAGGGCTTTGAAAGCAAATTGCTAATAACAGAAGCCCATCTTTCTGAATCCAATGTAGATTATCTTAAGTCTTCCATCACAAACGAGAAATTGTATTTCAAGTCCTAATTCTAAAAACCACCACTCATCTCTCAGTTTGTATGTTGCTGTGTTGCTTGAAACAAGGTATTTGAAATACCTTGATTCAAATGAGAAGAAACAGCTGCAAATAGCCATTAATAATTGGAATGTAGAATGTACAAAGAATGAATCAAGGAAAATTGGAATTTTTTTCAAATTGAAATGGAACATTTGAAGACTGATATCCAAGGCATTAGTAAGCTGAACTTGACAGATTTGGCCATTCTGAATTAGTTATATGGTCTACTGTTGTTGTTAAGTGGTGTTGAGTCGGTTCCAATGCATAGCGACCATGTACAGGGTTTCCAAGGAACAGCTGGTGAGCTTGAACCACCAACCTTGTAGTTCAACAGTCTACTATAGTAGGAAATGACAAATTGAAGAGGAACATTTCAAGAAATCAAATAGCAAATCTGCTGCAAAAAACCTCTTTATAAAAGTTAAAAAGCAAAAAAGTCCACTTTGAAGACTAAGGTGCTCCTGACCCAAGCCATTGTATTTTTAGTCATCTCATATGCCTGTGAGAGTTGGAGAGTGAATAAGGAAGACTAAAGAAGAATTAATGCCTTTCGATTATGATGTTGACAAAGAATATTAAATATACCATGGATTGCCAGAAGAACAAACAAATTTGTCTTGGAAAAGTACAGGCATAATGCTCCTTAGAAGTAAGGATAGCAAGACTTTGTCTCACATACTTTGGACATGTTCCCAAGAGGAATCAGTCCCTGGAGAAGTATATTATGCTTGGTAAAATAGAGGGTGAGAAAAAAAGAGGAAGCCCCTCAACAATGTGGATTGTCACAGTGACTTCAACACTAGGTTCAAACATAGCAAGGATGACAGGAGTGGTGCAGGAGTGGGCAATATTCTGTTCTGTTGTACATAGGGTCACTATGAATTGGAACAGATTCAACAGCACCTAATAACAACAGCTCTAAAAAGATAGCTTTTAAAGAAGTTTCAAGAAGATCAAAGCTAATTGGTGAATTAGAATTGGTGAATACAACCAGAAAAGTCTATTTGTAATTTCCTGAAGTTCTGTTGTAGTAAAGCCCAGAAAGGGGGTCTTCTCAGCTTTATAGTTGCTTAAAATGCTAAACACAACCACTCACCTGACTAATCTCAAAAAGCAGGTTCTTCTGGAGAGGGCTCTCTTCTCTCCCCTGTTGTTTGAACCTACTCAGACACCTCTGCCCTGAAAATACAGTGCTGCCTCACTTCTTTGTTGTTGTTGTTGTTGTTGTTGTTATGTGCCGTGGAGTCACTTCCGACTCATAGCGACCCTGTACAGGGTTTCCGAGGCTATAAATCTTTACAGGAGCAGAAAGCTGCATCTTTCTCCCATGGAATAGCTAGTAGTTTTGAACTGCTGACCTTGCGGTTCACAGCCCGATTCGTAACCACTACGCTCACTTCTTTAGGGTACTAAAAAAGGTCTGGCTCCACTGAAAGACCTGGGACTCTGCTAGGAACAAAAGATAGCTCCCTACACCCCAGGCGGATGATAGGGATGAAAAGCTCAATGGGGCCTTCATTTGTCTGTGGCTTAGAATGGTTTTCATATACATTCTATATGCCAGGAGTGGAGAGCAGAGCAGGAATTGTTAGCTCCATTTTACTGGTGAGTTTATGAGTTGGAATCATAGGTTTGGGTTGTTTTTTGTATTGGTTCGGTTTTTTATTTTGTGTTTTCCAAACCACAAAAAATTAATTCCCCCATACCACACAGCTGGAATTTTGACCTCCCAGATTAGATTTCTTCTCTTTACACCATAAGCTCAGTAGTTCACATCTACCAGTCGCTCCGCAGTAGAAAGATGAGGCTTTCTGCTCGCATAAAGATTTACAGCCTCAGAAACCCTATATAGGATCGTAGTGAGTTGAAACTGACTCCATGGCACACAACCACCACCACCACCACCACCACTCTGTCCCTCTGCCTTTTCTCTGGGGTGCCTCAGTCTAGAAGGCAAGCAGAGAAGCCTTTAGCCCTTTGTTACCTGTATATCAAAGAGCAAACTGTATAGAGAATACTTTAGTTCTTCCACCCAGGGCTGCAAGGTCTAGGCAGCATCCCTGGTCCACAGGAGTACATCAGGGCTCTGTAGAATCACTCTTCCTATCTCTGGATGTCTGGTTAGCTTGCATGGCCCAAACTCTGCCCTTTATACAAACACACTGCAGCGTCAGGCCTTCTCAAATGCCATTTTAACTTAGCTCATCCTCCAGTGTTAGCCACCGAGGGGATGAAAGCCTAGGAAAGGCCCTCAGCCTTGGCCCTCCTTTATCCACAGAATCAGCAGTAGACCACTAGCTCCGGTACCTGTCCCAGTTTTGTTTATACAGCCAGGTATCCCACCCAGTACCCTGTCTGACCCACAGTGCAAACATTCACACAAGGAGAAACTAGGTCTGAGAGAAGGGAAGGGAAGTGCTCTTGGCTCCCACAGCATGTTAGTGCTGGTGGGCAAGAACCGGGCTTCCTCCCAACTGGTCTAGTGCTTTCTCCTTCACACCATGTGCCTGGAGATTTCTCAACAAGCCTGAGCCCTTCCTTAGTACTGTGGGTGTGGCTCTCCCTCTGGTCTCTGACTCCTGGGGTTTTTCCACTGTTCCAGAGCTTCTTCAACAACCCTTACTTGGGATTGGCAGCTCACCAGTGAGGCCTCACTCAGTTGGAAGCCACATCCCAGCCATTAAAGTTACAGGATTGGTGGGAGGTTACTTCGGTTGAGCACTGTTGTTCACAGAGCTCCCAGCTTCTGCCTCCTGTCCAGTCCCCTCGACATATTTCCTCATGGTGCCATGGACCCTTCTCTGAAGCTGAGCTAGATTTCCAGCATCCAAATTCCTTCTCCACCTTCCCTCAGAGAAACTGCCTGTCAGCCACAGATGGACACAGACTCTGCCAGCATCTCTGTGGTAACCAGTGTCCATACTTGCTTTCTTGGGTAATGGGCCAGAGTCTGTATTCTTGGCAGGGCTCACTGACAGCCCCCGGGAGAGCTGGGAATTGCTGCAGGCCCACCAATCACACTCTACTGTTATCAGTGGATTTGGGAACAACCTAGGGAGACCACCCAGCAGGTTTCTCTTAAAGACTTCAGATCCAGCAGGGAATCTTTAAGAGAAGTCCTACAAGAGGGTAGGCTGGGAAGGTTCTGATTTGGAGCCCATCCACTTGCTCCCATTCGGAGTTGATTCCTCTCTGCAGTCTGTGGAGCTCTGGTGCAAAACCCTCTTCAGGGCAATGGGTGAAAGTTGAAATTTTCAGTTTGTTTGACTTTGGTATCCCCTGGGGAGGGAGTGAGGTGCAGGAGAGAGATGTTAATGATTAGGCAATAATTCCAGTTCTTGCTACCTGCTATTCCCACAAAATAGCCCCAGGGAACATTGAGAAGCTGGTTGACTCTAGTCAGCCAGATGTTTATCATCTTTTCCTGTTCAACCTTTTTTCCCCAGTATCCTAAGAGTGGAATTCTGTCTTTGCTCAATGTGTCCTTTAGGTTTTTGTGATGCAGAATCAAGAAGACTGCTTTAGATGGTTGTTGGAGTTGGTTCTGACCCATAGTGACCCTGTATAGGGTTTCCAAAGAGCAGCTGGTGGGTTTGAACTGCCGACCCTGTGGTTCAAACTGACCTTGTAGTCCAGTGCACCATCTTGTAGTGTCACAAATGGATTTGGACCAACAGGCTGTTTATCCACATAATAAAGAGAAATGTTGGAAGGCAGTAGGGGATGGAAGATTTGCCGCAACTTCCGTAGATTGTAATCAAAGTAGATTGGAGAGAGATGAGGATTCCTGTGAAAATGTGGCCATCACTGGACTCTCCACGATGTCTTTGCTGAAGGGCAAATCAAACATTTGAGCGCTTGTGAAACTACTTTTGATTGCTGAAGGGTGTTTCTTAGACTCACCCTCAGAGACCAAACCTCCTGGGTCCAGGTTTTGTGAAAATTACAATAATGATTGCTTCCATATTTACTGACCACTTAGCTTGAGCTGGCACACCCATAAAACTTTTAAGTACCTTATCTCATTTAATCTTCACAACTACCCTCTGAGTGGTGTGTATCATGGAGGGAATTCTAATTCCTAACAGCAACCTTATATAACATAGTAACCATGCTCATGAAGCCTTTCCTAGGCTGTAATTTCTATGGAAGCAGATAGTCAGGTCCTTCCTATCATGAATTCAAACCACCAACCTTTCAGTTAGCAACTGAGCGCTTAAGTACTGCGCCACCAGGGCTCCTTCCCTATGGGGTAGGACACATTACTATCCCCATTTTACAAAAATAGCAACTGAGACTCAATGAAGAAAAGTCACCTGGCTAAGCTTACGTGGCAGGTGTGTTAGAGTCAATCTTCAAAGGCAGGAAGTACATCTGGGCAGGCTCCCTGTTGGGGGACCAGAGGCAGCTGCTCCCTCCAAAAGCAGAAACAATTGGGAATCCTCTCCAGCCTACTGGCTCTCTACTCTTCTTTCAAAAGCATTGCCTGACCTTGCTGGAGAGGGCTCTTCATGAGAGCCGCAGACTCTCACGGATCTAAGGAAGCAGAAAATCAATGAGGGTTACATGAGCCGTAACTGCACAGAGGCTGTTCCTTCACTGCTCTGAGCACCAGGAACACACTGTGTGTGTGTGTGTGTGTGTGTGTGGTGTGTGTGTGTGTGTCAAGTGACCATCTGGAGCAGTTCCTGCCAGCCATTTCTGGGTCACTTTGCCAAGTCTTAAGGCCTGGGTTAGTATGGGAAGAGGGGTGACACCAAGGCCAGAGTGAACCCCTCTTAGGAGGCCCGATTTTTCAAAATTTCTGCTCAGACCTTTCAGAACATGGACACCTGCCCTCCTGCCCCTGCCACTTAGAGAAACGCTCTTCCATCTCTTAAGGGACATGGAAGTCAGAGAGCAGAGCCTGTATCTATCTGTACAGCATTCCTCTACATTGCACTAAATGTATTATCCTTTGGAAAGAGAATCCTGGGTACTAATCACCACACAGGAAACCTTAGGCTCTAGGTTCAGATAGACTTGGTTCAAACCTTGACTCGCTCCTTACTGCCTGCATGCTTTGGGTATGAGAAATAACTCTTACAGGCGTGGTCCATCTTCAGTGAAGGAATAAGGGAAGTCTTGTGGGTAGCAGGCTAGGATAACAAACGGAGGTGAAGAACTAGTTTGGCCAGCTAGGAACTTCAAAATAATAATACAACCATGAAGGAAATAGGGGAATTTCATGGGGAAAAGAGGAAACTAACTTTAAATGAACCCAGCTTCTCGTATTATTTGCTCAGCATACAGGTTGAATAAGTATGGTGAAAGAACACAACCTTGTCGCACACCTTTCCCAATTTTAAAACATTCAGTGTTCCCATGCTCTGTTTGAACAACTGCTTCTTGGTCCAGGTACAGATTACTTATTCAACCTGTATGCTGAGCAAATAATACAAGAAGCTGGGTTCTATGAAGAAAAACGTGGCATCAGGATTGGATGATACAACCTTGCTTGCTGAAAGTGAAGGGGACTTAAAACATTTACTGATGAAGATCAAAGAGCACAGCCTTCGATATGGATTGCATCTCAATGTCAAGAAAACAAAAATCCTCACCATTGGACCAATAAACAACATTCTTATCAACGGAGAAAAGATTGAAGTTGTCAAGGACTTCATTCTTCTTGGATCAACTATCAACATTCGCAGAAGCCGCAGTCAAGAGATCAGATGACGTATTGCATTAGGCAGATCTGCTGCACAGGAACTTTTTAAAGTGTTGAAGAGCAGAGGTGTCAGCTTGAGGACTAAGGTGCACCTGACCCAAGCCATGGTATTTTCAATAACCTCATATGGATGCGAAAGCTGGACAGTGAATGAGGAAGATCGTAGAAGAATTGATGCCTTTGAGTTGTGGTGTTGGAGAAGAATACTAAAAGTGCCATGGACTGCCAAAAACCAATAGATCTGTTTTGGAAGAAGTGCAGCCAGAGTGCTCCTTGGAGCACAAGATGGCTAAACTGCATTTCTCATACTTTGGGCATATTGTCAGGAGAGAACAGTCACTGGAGAAGGATGTCATCTGGGTAAGATAGAGGGTCAGAGAAAAAGAGGAAGACCCCCAACGAGATGGATTGGCCAGGTGACATCATTGATGGCATCAAGTGTGGCAGCGGTGGTGAGGTTGGCCCAGGATCGGACATTGTTTCGTTCTGCTGTGCATGGGGTTGCTATGAGTCGGTTGACTTGATGGCACTTGACAACAACAACAACTTTAAATGAGAATACTTCCAGTAAAGCGAGTAGGTGACCTTGGAAGGAGAACTGGAGAGGGGCTTTTTCCGAGACAGGGAATAATACTGTTGGCAGGCTGGCCATGAGGCACGTTTGCCCATGTCTACTGGGTTGGGTGCCTGATTTGGCAAAATTGATGGAAGAAAACCTCACTCTCACTAACATGAGTACAGATTGGATTACTTGAGTGTTTGTCGGTATGGACAACGTTTCTCACACAGGCAAGTCTCTTAACCTTTCTGAGCCTAAGTATCAGTAATCCAGAAACACAAGGCTAACCACTCAATAGGCTTAATGTAAACCAATACATTGGGCACATGGTGCAGCACCTAGTGGTTGCTCAACAAGCCATATTCCTATCTCAGGAATTGGGAAGTGGCAAGCTTGTAGTCACTGTTTTGTCTCATCTATTTGGGACTGTAATTTCTCTTAGGAGGTGTTGCTCCTGCACCCAGGCCTAATCCTTACCTCAGGCTATGGCTGCTCCATGGAGCCTACCCATAACGCCTGGCTTCTCCAGGAAAGGACAAGGAGCCTGATTATTACTACAGGATGTCAGGTATGTGAGTACTGAGGGCTAGGCCAGCCAAGGGGTTGCTGCCAACTTCCCAGTTTTTTATGGTGTCTTTAGTCTAGGGTGCAAAGTATATGGGTGTTTCTGGTCACCCTGAGCTGACCACTCCATCTGACCACTGTCACACAGGAACTGATCTCTGTCTTTTGCATGGGTTCAGAAAGGCAGCCCCTGCCTGGGAGACATTGGCCTCTCTCAGATATGACCGTGTCATGTTCAGACAGCAGCAGAGTGAACCCCACCATAGTTCTCCGTTTCAGTCTCACACTACCCTGGGTTTGAGTCCCGGTTCTGTTCCCCACTATGGAACTTGGGCAAGTGACTTGATTATGTGTGCCTCTGCATCACAGAGATAATGCCATCTTTACAGACTTCAATGGAAAGTACCTGGTATCCAGTAGCTGCTCAGTAAGTGTCAGTTCCCTTGTCTATCCTTTGGGGGACACCTTAAAATGTTGAACTGAAGAAACCTTCTGAGAAGCTTTCAGAAGCCCAATCTAAGAAAAAGAACAGCCCAGAGGAGCCAGGAGAGACCTTTCTTAACACCATCTACTTCTCAACCTGCTATTACTTTGTCTGGGATGGAGTCCTAGCAGGGACAGTTCTGAGACAGGCGAGGAGCCGCTACGCCCCATGATACTAAGGACTGAACACTTCAAGTAACCAACAATAACCGGTCCCTATGATTTGACATAAGGAGCTCTGGTAGAATAGTGGTTATGAATCGGGCTGCTAACTTCAAGGTTGGCAGTTCGAAACTACCAGCTGTTCTGCAGGAGAAAGATGAGGCTTTCTGCTCCCGTAAAGATTTACAGCTGCAAAAACCCTGTGCAGGATCACCATGAGTTGGAACCAATTCCACGGTACTTAACAACAACAACAACAATCATCTGATATGGAGTCCTGGTGTGGTGCTGTGGGTTAATGTGCCAGACTGCAAAGCC
>NW_006408601.1:8930558-8932576 GCF_000296735.1 Chrysochloris asiatica | reverse complement strand
GGGGATCTTCCTCTTTTTCTCTGACCCTTCACCTTACCAAACATGATATCCTTCTCCAGCGACTGGCCCCTCCTGACAATCTGTCCTAAGTATGGGAGACAAAGTTTGGCCATTTACAGCCTCAGAAACCCTATGCAGGGTCGCTATGAGTTGGAATCGACGCCATGGCACACCACCACCAACTTCTTCAGGCTGATATTGATCAAATATGCAATCAAGATGCATTGATAATTACTGGTGATTGGTATGGGAAAGTTGGAAACAAAGATGAAGGATCAGTCATTGGAAAATATGGCCTAGATATAGAAATGATACTGGAGATCACATGATAGAATTTTGCAAGACTAGTGACTTATTCCTTGCAAAATACCTGGTTTCAACAACATAAATGGTGGATATACATGCAGACCTCACCAGATGGAACATACAGCTATCAAATAGACTATATCTGTGGAAAAAGTCAATGGAGAAGAGCAATGTCATCAGCCCAAACAAGGCCAGGGTCTGACTGTAGAATAGACCATTAATTGCTCATATGCAAGTTCAGGTTAAAGCTGAAGAACATTAAAACAAGTCCACAAGAGTCAAAATATGACATTGAATATATCCCACCTGAATTTAGAGACCATCTCAAGTACAAATTTGATACATTAGACACTAATGACTGAAGATCAGAAGAGTTGTGGGATGACATCAAGAAACATCCTACAGGAAGAAAGCAAAGTCCATTAAAAAAGACAGAAAAGACTTGCTCTTGAATGTAGAGAAGCAAATGCAATGGAACAGAAATGAGGAAGTAAAAGAGTTGAACATGAAAATTCAAAGGGAAACTCAAGAAGACTAAGTCAAGTACTATAATGAAATATGCCAAGACCTGGAGTTAGAAAACCAAAAAGCAAGAACGTGCTCAACATTTCTCAAGCTGAAAGAACTAAAGAAAAATATTCAAGCCTTGGGTTGCAATGAAGGATTCTATGGGCAAAATATTGAATGATGCAGAAAACATCAAAAGAAGAAGGAAGGAATACATGGAGTCCCTGTAGTAAAAAGAATGTTAAGAGGTACCATATGATGAAGAACTGATGATATTGAGGCAAGAGGTCCAATTTGCACTAATGGCATTTGTAAATAACAAGGCTCTAGGAACTGAGGGGATGCAAAATTGAAATGTTTCGACAAACCGATGCAACACTGGAGGTGTTTACCCTCTATACCATGAAATTTGGAAGACAGGTGTCTGGCCAACTGATTGGAAAAAAAGTATGTTTGTGCCCATTCCAATGAAAGGTGACCCAATGGAATGCAGAAATCATCAAACAATATCATTAATATCACATGCAAGTAAAATTTTGCTCAAGATAATTCAAAAATGGCTGAAGCAGTACATTGACAGGGAGTTGCCAGAAATTCAAGCCGGATTCAGTAGAGGACAGGGAACAAAGGATATCACTGTTTACACCAGATAGATCCTGACTGAAAGCAGAGAATACCAGAA
Source organism: Chrysochloris asiatica (assembly GCF_000296735.1). Taxonomy (NCBI): domain Eukaryota; kingdom Metazoa; phylum Chordata; class Mammalia; order Afrosoricida; family Chrysochloridae; genus Chrysochloris; species Chrysochloris asiatica. The sequence continues at coordinate 8,931,081 of NW_006408601.1, read as the reverse complement.
AGGTGTTTACTTGTGCTTTATTGACTATGCAAAGACTATGTGGATCACAACAAACTATGTATAGTATTGTGAAGAACGCTCATTCCAAAACACTTAATTGTGCTCATGAGAAACCTGTACATAGACAAAGAGGCAGTTGTTTGAACAGAACAAGGGGATATTGACTGGTTTAAAAACAGGATAGGTGTGTGTGCCAGGGCTGTATCCTATCAGCATACTTACTAAATCTATATACTGGGCAAATAAATAATCTGAGAAACTGGATTATATGAAGAAAAATATGACATCAGATTTGAAGAAAGACTCATTAAAAACCTGTAATATACAGATGATACAACTTTACTTGTTGGAAGTAAAGAGCACTTAAAATACTTACTGATGAAAGCCTTTAATATGGGTTGCACCAGCCACTCCTTAAGGAGATCTGGTAGCGTAGTGGTTATGAATCGGGCTGCAAACCGCAAGGTCAGCAGTTCGAAACTACCAGCTGCTCCATGGGAGAAAGGTGAGGCTTTCTGCTCCC
>NW_006408601.1:8879843-8930263 GCF_000296735.1 Chrysochloris asiatica | reverse complement strand
ATATATAAAAATATATATGGAGTCCTGGTATGGTGCTGTAGGGTAATCACTGGACTGCTAACTACAAGGTTGGCAGTTAAAACCCACCAGCTGCTTGCTTCTTGGAAACCCTATGCAGGGTCACTATGATTTGGAACCAACTCAATGGCACTTAACAACAACTATAATCTAATCTTATTCTCTATAGAATACAGCCTATGACAGAAACCCTATGGAGCAATTCTACTCTGTCCTATAGGACAGCTGTGATTGGAGTCGATCCCATGACAGTGGGTGTCCTCTCCCCAGTCTGCATCTCAGAGCAGCAGCAGGGAAAAAACACAGAGGAGGGCGTGCCCTGTGGAACATATTGCAGCTTTAAAAGGGAGAAGGGACAGGGTTTTCACAAGGTCCACAGTGATGTTCCAGTCCACTCCCTCTGCAGAGAGCCCCCTGCAGCTAGCCTAAACCAGGGCAGAAGTACTTCAACATCATTCCATAGAAACAGATTTTTTGGGGAGTGCTCAGTCCTCAGAGATTCAATCCCAGCTGCTCCCGAAGTCCCCTTTCTGGGTCAGGTAGCATTAGCTAGCTGATCCTCAGTAGGCTCAATATTTACGTAGTTTCTACCATTGTCACAGTATTTGCTATTCTTGACTAGCACATATACTGTTATTTATGTAACACATTTCTGTAAATTGACGCAGTTTTTTACATATATTCATTCTTAGCAAAATACAGGCTTGATAGACCAGTTACATTTTAAAAATGTACATTAACATATATAACTACTACAATTTAAAAAATGTTCATTCATCTGACATTTAAAATAATGTCTCAAATTCCTGGGGTTATATAAACCACACTTGAGAAAACACAGTGTATGCTGAAGAACTTGATCCCTGGTGGCACACTGAATGAGCACTGGGTTGCTATCCAAAAGGCCTATCAGAGACTTGAACTTACCAATCACTCTGAGGAAGAAAAGACCTAGTGATCGTCTCTTGGAAAGATTTCAGCGTAGGAAATCCTATGGGTCAGTTCTACTCTTTCCTACAGAGTGCTATGAGTCAGAAGCAACTCAAGGACACACAATAGCAGCAAAGCGGAAGAACTTAGTGATGGAACCATAGTGACATGTCAAGTCAGGGGAGAAAAGTTTGAGTTCAGTGACTGACTTACTATATCACAAGGAATAAGAGTGTGCGTAGCATTGGTTTGGAGTCCTGGTGCGGCACTCTGGACTAATGCGTCAGACTGCAAAGTCATTTGAACTACAAGGTCGGTGGTTCAAGCTCACCAGCTGCTCCTTGGAAACCCTATACAGGGTCTCAATATGGGTTGGAATCGACTTGACAGCACTTAACAACAGTCATCGGTTTAGAATAACCATCTTATGAGCTTCCAGTCATGAAGTGGTAGGCACTCAGTCAATCTGGGTGGTTACTCTTTTCAGAAGCCACACAAAAGGGGAACCAGGCTTCAAGTCTAGGCTACCATTAACATTATAAAAGTATATATCACCTAAGAGATCAAGGAGTGGGGGCAGACAGTAGTGTGTAGGGGCCGTCTCGTCTCTCACAGTACTCAATGAAGGTTCTCAAAATGGCTACAGTGATGCTTTCAATCCCTTCTCTGAGACTTTGTTGTTGTTGATAAGAGCCGTTGAGTTGATTTCGACTCATAGTGACCCTGTGCAGGGTTTCTGAGGAATGGCTGGTGAATTTGAACCACTGGCCTTTCGGTTCAAACCGACCTGCAAGTTGAGTGCTTATCTTATGCCGCCATAAAAGGCCTTGTTGTTGTTAAGAGTTGGTTCTGACTCATAGTGACCCTGTATAGGGTTTCTGAGGAGTGGCTGGTGTGTTTGAACCACTGACTTTGTGGTTAGCAATCCAGTGCTTATCCTACAGTACCACACCAGGGCTCCACAATATTTAACTCAGAAGAAATTGATGCTTTCTTACCATCTAGTCAGAGCACCATAATATGGTTGGAAACCTCTAAGAGTGAGCTAAGGAGCAGGGTCACATTGAACACAGTAACATATAAAAATGCAAAAAGAAAGAGCTAATAACACAGTAGCGAATTAACCCAGAGAAACTGGGGGGACAAGAGGTGAGCCACAAAATATCTAGTCAGAAAAAAACCTTCCTCCACTTTAATTTTATGTATTTCTTACCTAACTGGATCCATTTGCTGTTCTATTAATTTAGAATTGTCAGTTGAGTTGAAAGAACACATTCTTTTAAACTATGAACAGTGGTGATTATATTTTAGGAGACAGTAACTTGGTTTTCTAATTTGCCTTTTTAATCTGGCCGAGCAACTGTTGCCTGAGATATGGCACTTTCTGCTTTTGCCGTGGCACAGGTTAATTTATGAATTTCACTATCAGGATCCTGTAAAGTTAAGTTATGGCTCTACGTTGAGACTCTCTTTACCCATATGTACCAAGTGCTTCTGAATCTAGACTCTCATACATTTTTCCTCTTGCTTACTGATTTTATTGAAATCCTTTTGATCACACTTAGGTTGATATACTTTCTTCTGCCTGGACTGGCTGACAGATCTTTTCTGGTGGTTGCTTGTTCTAGGACAAATCTCTAAGTGTTGCTTCACTTCGATTTCTTCGCCCTGCCTTACTACAGCATCCAATTTTCAGTGATCCCTTTAGGAACAGTTAGCCAGGAGTAAGGCCACCACAGAAAAACTACTTTGTTGTTATGTAACTAAGAAACTCTTTAAGCAGAGGCTTAAGTCCACTGATAATAACTTTAAATATTAGTAATGCCACCAGTTTGGGTTTTGTTTTGTTTTTTTGGTGGCAGATACATTTTAATGTTATGTACTCTTGTACTGAAGGAGCTCTGGTAGCGTAGTGGTTACAAAGTCAGGCTGTGAACCTTAAGGTCAACAGTTCGAAACTACCAGCTGTTCCTTGGGAGAAAGATGAGGCTTTCTGCTCCCGTAAAGATTTACAGCCTCGGAAACCCGATACAGGGTTGCTATGGGTCGGAACTAACTCGACAGCACTTAACAACAACTACTCTGTATTGAGCAGAGAAAGTCTCTTAAAAAGAAATAGACTATTATTTTGAAAACCATCAAGCACAGCAGTGTACAAATAGAAATTACAAAGCAATATCTCTAATTCTTATCTAATCTAGAGAATTTAAAATCTCACAGACTTTAAAGGCATGTAATAGTGACATGATAGCAAATATAAAAAAAAGCAGCGTTTAAAATCCAATGATTTTTGGACATTGGATACCCAAAATGGGGGCGGGGAGTGCTACAAAGGCAAGAAATGACTTGCTTACAAGCTTTCAAGAGGGAGCCTAGATCCAGAGGGCGTGGAGGAAGGTAGAATTTCCACTGATTAGTATCCAATCTGTCTGGGCAGGGCTGATGAAAGGAGACAGGGATAGGTCTCTTGTGGTACAATAGTGAATAATTGTTATCAGGACTGACTGTGAGGGTTGGAAATATAAAGGTAGACTTTTGTAGCAAAAAGAGGGGAGTGCTTGACTTTGCAGTCCAGGAGCGGAGATCCCTGGGACCATCAATGGAGAAGATCAGAGAGTGGGACCCTACCCAGAGAAGCAGTGATGCCAGAGATGGAGGCAGAACCTATGACATGGAGAGATGGAGCAGCTGAGGACTTTAGACTCAGAGAGGGAAGAGGGGTTGTGTGCTGACGACTGGCGGGGGCAGGCTTGCAGGGTGTAGTCTTTGGTTGGTTGATGATGCATGGAGGGGATTGTAATAATGGCAATGAAACAATATATGATAGGATGAATGTAAAGCTAATGTTCTCCCAGGTAAACTATCACATAATTTACAATAAAACATTAAAAAAAAAATCCAATGATTTGTCTCTACTCATGTGATCTTGTTCTGTGATCTTGGGATGAGCTGTCTGCTTCTTATGCAGTTCTCTGCTTCTGGCCACCAGCCCGGTAAACTCAGGTTTAATGTTCATTGATATCCCTCTCAGGTGGAGACACACTGGTCCTGAGCAGATGAGGCTAAAGGGATGCTAACAAAATGCATTAGCCAGGACTACCACAATATATTTGTCAGGTCAGTAGTGACAGCTTTTAACAGAGATGCTATGCTTGTGACTGCTTTCATTAATCTTATTAACAGTTGGAATCTTCTTAAAGAGAATTTACCATAGCAGTATATTCTGTTGAAGATGGCCTTAAAACTACTTGGTGGTGGCTATGTGTCGTGGAGTTGGTTCTGACTCATATCAACCTTGTGTAGGGTTTCTGAGGCTCTAAAGCTTAACAGGAGCAGAAAGCCTATTTTTCTCCCACAGAATGTCTGGTAGTTTCGAACTGCTGACCTTGAGATTAGCAGCCCAATTCATAACCACTGCACTGCCAGAGCTCCTTAAAACTACTTGGTGTTTTCAAAAACAAAGGTATATCTGCTCTTACATTAACCAAATTCAGAACTTGTTTATTCATTTTAGACCAATGTGTTGTGACTCTTTAGATACAGAGTCTCTAGTTCCCCTGTAGGGTTCTGACCCATGGGTGACTTTAGCTCTCATCTCTACTCTCCAGGGACTAAAGGGGTTCCCTTCGAAGCCAAGGGTACTTTCTTAAGTGTGGATTAGTAGGACCCAAAGGGATTTCTCTCCCTGTTCACACCCCACTTTTCCCAAGGCCTTTCAACTTTACTCAGGTTGGCTGTTCTCAGCTATAAGCTAATGCTGCATGCCTGCAGAAGGTGGGAGCCAAGTTCTTCTTTCTTTCTTTTATTCTGGCAATGATATCCCTTGTTCTATGACCTCTTACCTATGCACAACCTTGGAACAACAATACTCTGTGGGTAGATACATGGACAGAGATATATGCTGAATGATTATGGGAAGAAGAGTAGAATGTGTATATATGTGTACGTATGCATGTATATTGTACATAGGTGTGTATATGTATGTACACATTTATATGTTCCACAAATACACAAGAATATGAAAGAGGAAATTGGCACAGAAGTATTTTTCTTTCCTGCAAACACCACTGTGAATGTGGTAGTACATACAGTGGGCAAAGTGATGAAAACCAGATACTTTCAAATATCTTAAGGGAATGACTAGCTGAGCCTGGGGGCTCAGAACCTAATCTCAGGAAACACTAGGGTCAATTGGCACAATATAGTGCACAATGTTCTACACCTTACTTGGGTGAGTAGCACCTGGGAAATTAAAAGCTCATGAGCGGCTATCTAAGGTGCAGCTACTGGTCTCTTCATGTGCCAAAGAAAGAAGAGTGAAGAGAATTGAAGAATTAAAGAGGCTTGGAATCAAATTGTCCAAAGCACTAATGGAACATGTGAACACCAGTCTTCATGACCCTGAGACCAGAAGAACTAGATGGTGCCCATCTATACTACCAAGTGCCCCGAACAGGATCACATTAGAAAATCCTGGATAGAGCAGCATATTGTGTGGGACAAAACTCAAAATTATTATTAAAAAAAAAAAAAAAAGATTGGACTTACTGGTCACAAAGAGACTGGATGAACCTGAGACTGTAGCCCTGACCACCCGTCAGGTTTGGAAAGGAACACACCCTCTTTCAGCCAAGCAGTAGATGTACACATGGGGGAACAACAACACTAGTAAGATAGGCTCACTATGAATGATGGGACAATCAATCATTCAAAATCAAAGGGACAACATGTACATAAGGACAAGGGCGAGAAGGGATGGGAAGGTGGATGTAAGGGAAATAGGAGTCACAGGGAGGAAGTGGATGGCTGTTGTTGCATGGAGGGGATTGCAATCGTTGAGATGAAACAAAGTGTGTGATTTGTTGAATGTAAAACTGATGATCATGTTTGTAAACCTTCACTCAATTCACAATAAAAAGTGGGGGAAAAAAAAGACATTATCAAGAAAGTGAAAAGACAATCTACAGAATGGGAGAAAATATTTGGAAGTTACATATCTGATGTCAAAAAAAGCCAAGGAAGACAGGGAGGAGTGTAAGAGTTACTGTTAACTGATGGTACATATAAGAGATGGCAATCATTGTAATGACATGAAGTGTTTGATTTGTTGAATCTGTTCTGTTCACAATAAAAAGTTATAAAAAAAAAAACCCAAGAAAAAGCCAGACAGATGCAGACCTTGATAGGGAGCAGCTTTGAATCAGGTAGAAGAGGGAGAACAGGAAAGAGATACGGTAGCAGCGGGCAGAAAGACAACTTTAATAGGGAGCACTTTGGCAATAATATCTGCAAGTCTCTCAAAGAGCTAGAGAAAAACCATCTTTCTTTTATAGAGATAGAGTGAACAAGTCTAGGGAAAAAAAACAAAACAAAACCCAACAACAAACAAACAGATGTGGGGAAGTGGCATGAAAAGGTAAGTTCAGACTATTTCTAGGAGGGGTCCTAAAAGTGGGGTAGCATATTGGCTCCGCTGAATGTAGGTCAAAGTTCAGGGACTTGTGGGAAGGGGAGAAGCTTAACCAAAGTTTGGTTAACAAACATTTTGTTTCTGATTGATGAGTGGAAGCAAGCAATTCAGTTACTCATTTATGAAGTAAGGAATGGGAATGTGGAGGATGTATGTCTGGCCTTGTCAGAGGTCAACAAGGTGGCATTTGTGAGACAGCAAGTCTTATTTAAGTCCTATGGGAAGGGTGCATATTTGGGTCAAGCCACTTTCATGAACATAAAGAGTGAAGGGATTTCTTTAACCATCACTGTTTTCCAGTATCATAGGGTTCAGGTAAAATTCAGCATTAACATTGACAAGTGCTTAAAATCCAAACTGTGTCAAGAAATACAACTCAACAACAATAAAACAAACAAACCCAATTAAAAAATGGGCAACGGACTGAAATAGACAGTTCTCCAAAGAAGATATTCACATTGCCAATAAGCACATGAAAAGATGCTTAATACTGTTGCTGTTGTTAAGTGCTATCGAGTCGGTTATGACTCATAGAGATCCTGTGTAGGGTTTCCTAAAAGTTGCTGGTGGGTTTGAACCACCAACCTTATGGTTAGCAGTCCAGTGCTTATCCAACAGTGCCATACCAGGATTCATTAGTCATTAAGGAAATGCAATTTAAAACCACAATGAGACACCTCTCCACATCTACTTGTTAGTACCAAAACAAGAAAAAGGAAAAGAACAAGGAATGGTGAGAATGTGGAGAAATTGGAAATCTCATCCATTGCTGGTGGGGAGTAAAAACACTGAAGTTGCTGTAGAAAATATTAGTACTTAGTGGTTGGTTGTGTGTTTCAACTCATAGCAACACTGTATATAGGGTTTCCGAGGCTATAAATCTTTTTGGGAGCAGAAAGTCTCATTTTTCTCCCATGGAGCCACTGGTAGATTTGAATGGCTGAACTTGTGGTTAGCAACCCAGTTTATGTTAGCAAAATATTAAACATAGAGCTGCCATATGACCCAGCAATTCCACTCCTAAGAATATAATCAAAAGAATTGAAAGCAGGAATTCAAACAGATACTTGTACACAAATATTCATTGCAGCATTAATCACAATAGCCAAAGGATAGAAATTACCTAAATGTCTATTTACAGAAGAATAAGTAAACAAAATGTGGTTTATATATACTATACAATATTCAGTCAGTGAAGTTCTGATACATGCCACAACATGGTTGAATCTTGGAAACATTATTATGCTAAGTGAAATAAATTAGACATATATTCTATGACTCCACTTATGTGAAATACCTGGAATAGACAAATGCATAGAGACAAAAGTAGATTAGTGGTTACCAGGGCCTATAAGAAGGAAGGAATGTGGTATTGCTAAATGGTTTCTGAATTTCTGCTTGAGGTGATAGAAAAGTTTTGGAAATAGATAGCAGTGATAATTGCATAACATTGTACGTGTGATTTATGTCACTGAATTCAGGCAGTCAAAATGGAAAATTTTATGTTTTGATAATAAATATTTCATGAATATTTTAGAAGCAAGGATGGTAAGATTTTAGCTTACTCCATTTAGGACACATCGTAAGGAAAAACCAAACACTAGAAAGGGACATCATGGTTGGTAAAGCAGTAGTTGTTGTTGTTAAGTGCTGTTGAATTGGTTCCAACTCATAGCAACCTTGTATAGGGTTTCCAAGGAGTGGCTGGTGAGTAGAGGATCAGCAAAAATGAGGGAACCCGTCAATGAGATGGTTTGAGACAATAGCCAAAACAATGAATGCCAATGCGGCAATGATCAAACAATCATGAAGATGATACTGCACTGGATACCAGTTTGTAAGGTCACTGTGAGTTGAAGCTGACTCTTTGGTACCTAACAACAACAAAAAAAGGTAAAAGCTAAAGAGGTGAAAAGAATGGATGCTATGCTGCTATGGAGTGAATGAGATGTAGCACTGGGCTTTCATTAGAGACAATATTTTGGTATACACCTTTTAGTCAATTTATGTTTTAAAATTATAAGTATGTATATTGTAGCCACTGAGTCAGTTCTGACACATAGCCAACCTGTGTGGGTTTCCAAGGAGCAGCTGGTGGTTTTGAACCACCAAGCTTGTGGTTAGCAGTCCAGTACTGATCCTACAGTGCCTAACCAGGGCTCCACAAGAAAGTGTAACTTTGGTAAAACACAAAATTAATTTAAAAATGCCACATGTCAAGAGAAAACACACTGAGAAGGTCCTTTGAGGCATAATGGGTGCCTAGTGATACCAAGAAATCCTGGTGTGGTGCTGGAGAATAAACACTGAACCAAAAGCCTGGTTTGGAATGCAAGGTTGATGGTTCAAACACATCAGCTGCTCCTTGGAAACTCTATACAAGGTTGCTATGAGTTGGAACCCACTCACGAGCACACAGCAACAAAAACAGTGGTACCCATGGCAACATCAGAGCCCAAATGACCCTCCCCAGTGGTTTCAGATCAAAGAACTGATTGATCTCTCTTACTGTCTTTCAAGAAGAGGAAGGCAACTGAATCTCAGAGCTGTCTGTATTTGTCAGTGTGTAGTCTGGTAAAAAGAAAAGAGCTCCTTGCTCTCCATTATTTATAGCAAGTAGAAGAAAAAGACCCAACTTGCCTGTACACATTAGGAAGACAATGAGAAGGTAGGGAAGAGGTCACAATTTCCAGTTGCACAAGAGCTGGGTTTGAATATTAGCCTACCACATGGTTGTTTGAATCACAAGGTTGGTGGTTCAATCTTACTAGTCCCTCCTTGGAAACCCTATACAGGGTCGATACGAGTTGGGACGAATTCAACAGCACTTAACAACAACAGCCAAGTTGGGGTCAGGGCCTTTAGGCATTTCACCTCTCTGAGCCTATTCTTAACCCTTTCAAAATGAAATTATTTTCTGCTTTGAATTACTATTTTTTTAAACCATGTATTTTCAGTAATAGAAGGCATTTGGAATTAAATGGAAAACTTTTTTTTTTTTTTTTCAGGTAATATGGATTTTGATACAATTTGTTGTTGTTAAGTGCTGTCAAGTCAGTTTATAGTGACCCTGTATAGGATTTCCATGGAGCAGTAGATGGATTTAAATTGTTGCCCTTGTGGTTCACAGTCCAGTGCTGATCCTACAGTGCCACACTAGCAGAACACACGTCACAGGGTTCTCTGGAGCTTGGGTTGGTGAGCCAAGACCCATTTCTTTAGATTCATGCAGTTACACAGAATCACATCAGATGACAACATACACTAAAGTGGGATAGCAGCTTCCCACTAAACCCCAGAGCATAAAGTGTAGGTGGGCACTGTATGTTCCACAGGTCATGAAAAAGTAAGTTCCATGAAAGGAAACCTAGTGGCATAATGATTAAGGTCTTAGCTGCTAACTCAAAGGTCAGTCATTGGAATCTTCCTAGTGTCACCACTGGAGAAAAAATGCTCCTGTGAAGGTTACAGCTTAGGAAACCTATGGAGTAGCTCTACTCAGTCATCTGGGTCACAATCAGTTTCATAGCCAATAAGAGGTGCCATGAGGGCACAGACTGTCTATTCTGTTCTCACCATCTAGTACCAAGCCTTCTCAGTAAGGCTTTAGAAGAGGGGTGGAGGCTGTAGACCAACGTTGTGAGCTTCCAGCCAAACGCAATGTTGTTGTCAACTTCTGTTGAGTCGGTTGTGACTCATAGCAACCCTCTATTGGGTTTCCAAGGAGCAGCTGGTAGGTTTTATGAGCTGTGGGACCACCAAACTCATGGTTAGTAGTCCAGTGCTAACCTTATCCACAGTTAGCATCACACCAGGACTTCAGCCAGATGCATAGTGTTGCTATTGTTGTTGTTAAGTGCTGTCGAGTTGGTTTAGACTCATAGTAAGCCTTAGGGATTCCAAGGAGCGGCTGGTAAGCTTGAACCACTGACCTTGCGGCTCAAAAAAATCTTGCAGTCCAGTGTATTAACCCACAGCAACACACCAGGATTTTCAGATGCATAGTAGGAGCTTAACAGTGGTCTAACCTGATAAGCTTTGTCTTCTAGACCACTGTTTATATTTAATGCAGTTGCTGATTAAATGCATATTGATGTTAGGTGCCATCAAGTTGGTACCAACTCATAATAACCCTATGCACAACAGAACTAAACACTGCCCAGTCTTGGGCCAACCTCACAATCACTACTGTGCTTGAGTCCATTGATGCTGCCACTGTGCCAATCCATCTCATTGGGGGTCCTTCCTCCTTTTTTCTCCTACCCTCTACTTTACCAAACGTGGTATCCTTCTCCAGGGACTGGCCCCTCCTGACAATGTCCAAAGCATGAAAGATGAAGTCTGGCCATCCTGGCTTCCAAGGAACACTCTGGTTGTATTTCTTCCAAATGCATAGAGTTGGATTTAACTCTACCAACTTATATTTCTGTGGCTACATAAAAGCATGATGTAAGCCAGAATTTATTTTAGACTTCAACTTTAACTTACTCCAAATACACACAGTGGATTGCCCCATAGACAGAGGTGGTATTGGTGATTTTCATGCTGTATTCTGCTGGGAGGTGGGAGTAGCTGGACCTCTTGCCAGACCTCAATTGGTGCAATTCCGCTTTAGTTGTACATATTAGTGAATCTGTGGAAATAGGGTTCTGTAACTATAGAGTTTGAAAACTACTAGACAAGATTTCCTAAGTTTCTTTGTAACTTTAATACATACCCAAATGAAGATATGGGCTACAAACTAAGGTTGATCATCCCTGAATCAGGTTCTAGGCAACACTCCAATTCTGGACAATTTTAGAGCTGAAAATAACCAAGACTCCCCTGGCCTCTGGAACTGGGAGAACAGCTGAGTCTTGAAGGAGCTAAACTGGGAAAGGGCAGAGGTAATGCACTGAGGAATCTAGGGCCAAGCATTGACACTGGAGACAACAAATCTAAGTATAAAATGGGCAACTTTCTATCCCAGGGATAATGTCAGCTGCAGTGGGTACATTCACTAACAGGAAATCACTTTATGGGTGTCATACCTTATCCAGAACAGATGCTAAAATGTTTCTTTTCCAGACTGAAGTGGGTATCACTAGACAATCTGCTCATTTTTCAGAATGTCTTAAGTTTTCCAGTGCTGTTATACAGAAATACCACAAGAGGTGGATCTAACAAACAAATTTAGTCAGTTTAGGGGGAGGCTAGAAGGCTGAATTCAGGAAGCTGGCTCTCTTTTTCTGCAGGCTCTTGGGGGAAGGTTCTTATTCCTTGTTTTCCTGGTGATCTTCAAGAGGTGTTCATCGATCATCCCCATCTTCGCTTACCTGCTGCCTCATATAACAAAGAAAATCCATTCCTACAGATATAAAAAACTTGGTGTAACTGCATGATCCCATAGGTGTCCTGGTGTTATGCTATAGGATAAGTCACTGGACTCCAAGGCTGGTTTGAACAAGGTTGGCAGTTCAAGCTCACCAGCTGCTTCTTGGAAACCTTATACAGGGTTGCTGAGTCAGACGCGACTCAATGGCACTTAACGTAGGATAAAGCAGAATTACCCCGTGATGTTACCAAAGCTGTAATCTTATTAGAAGCAGGCAGCCTTATCTTTCTCCTGAGGATTGACTGGTGGTTGGAAACAATTTTCAGGTTAGGAGCTGTGCCACCAGGATTTCACAAACATTGGTTAGGATTTACTCCACCTCTTTTCTTGGGGTACAACTCAATCTATAACATGGGGTAAATCCAAAGCTATCACGTCTGAGCTCCTTTCCTGAAGAAATCTTTTCTAAAGGGTAGAAACTAGGCAAGAATAATCCCATAATGTGACTTGTCACAAATAAGGCACAGAATAGAATCAGAGGCAGGAATGACAGGTCAAAGGAAAAACCAGGCAATGTAATCACTGGCTGGGTAATAAAAGCTTAATTCTCAAATACTGTAGTTTTTCTAAATTCTAGCTCTGCCACTCATTGTGAATTGGGGCAAGTTCATTAACCTCTAAACCCATTTTCCAGTATGGAAAATAATTCGGTGGCAGTTTCCTGCCTCCATGGTTGCTGTGAGAATGAGATGAGGCTGCTAGGTAGTGCTTGGCACAGGCCTGCTTTATACTAGCCTTTGATCGCCAGTTTGCTATCATTTTTAGTAATGGGAAGATGGGACCACAGGCCAATAAGGCTTCCAAAGCAAAATTTTAAGACTCTCAGAATCAAGTACTTCAGATGCAAGAGTGATACAAACTTAAGAGCCATCTCTGTTAAGATGATCTTTGGTTTCTTCACTTCCTAAGGTGGCCACACACAACTAGTTACAGTGTCTTTACTATTATCTCCTAGGATCTTAACAGAACCAAACCACAAAAAACCACCTCAATGCAAAAATTTCTCCTGGATCTCATGTCTAATGAACAAGGACTGCGTTTCTTGGCATGTAAGGCCATTCACAGTAACCTGATTTTCCTTCTTCCAGTTTCCATTCCCAGGCCTCTAATAAATTCCCAACTTTCCCTCTAACACACTAGGGGAGTCTTCCAAGCTCTAGCACCATCATGTGGCTCCTTTCATGGAAATCCCTACTTCTCTATTGAGCAAACTCCCATTCACCCTTCAAGGCTAAGCTAAAATGCTATAGTGAAGACTGCTCTAATTCCTGAAAACTTTATTCCTTTGGGATCCTTATACCTACCTTCAACACAGCACTCAACAGAGCATTTAATTCATTTATGCCTGGCTCTCCCAATAGACTGTATTCTCTTTTACTCCAAACCTTTTTCTTCCTAATCCATTGTTGTGCTGATGAAATAATGCATTTGAAAAGCAATTTGTAAAATCGTGATGTGATATGTAAACGTAAGTGACCACACCATTACTACATTGATCTGTTCCTCAGAAACCCTAAACAGTGTCATGAGTCCGAATCCACTTATTAACAATACTTATCTGAGGAGTCCTGGTGTGGCATTGTAGGATAAGCTCTTGACTACAAATCCTAAGGTCAGAGGTTCAGACCAACCAGCCACTCCTTAGAAACCTACACAGGTTTGTGAAGTCAGAAGTGACCAGACAGCATTTAAAAACATACTGATCTGAATGAGAAACAAGGACAGGGCAGAAAGTAGTGCTCCCTCTCTTGCCTTTTACTAGCTCAAGGTTTGAACGGATTTTTGAATTGTTGAATCCATCATATGAAATATAACCATCTTGAAATAATGACTTTTTAAAAAAGAATTGAGCATCGCCCCCTGGTAAGGACCACACATAATGAAAACCACAAGATGTGATAGTTAGAAAGAGTAGCTATAAAAGTTTTACTTTTTTTGCGGCATTATTAATACATCTAAAGTCTTATTAGATAAAACAGTTGATACCATTAGGAACAAAATGTGGCACAGAATTCAGAAAATATAGCGTATTTTTTTTGTTTTCACATTTAGGTTTTTCACTCACTATGTATTGATTATCGATTCGCCAAACAGTCAGAGACTAGAGAAAAGGAGGTATGAGAAACATCTTTTATTTCTTCTAAAGAGGTGAAAATAAGTAAGCTTTCTTATATTTCTCACTTGTAAGATTTTTAAACTCTTAAAAATGCATTTTCCTCTTTTCAAAGCACATGCCATCTTAAAAAAAAATCTTTGCAATGTACATTTGCACTCAAAGAAAAACATGCAGCGCCATTGTCTTCGGACAAAATTCTGCATAAAAAACGCAACTTTCTGCAAATATGTTCCCTCTTAATCATATAGGGACCCCAAACCACAAACATTCAGTGCAATATTTGTTTCTTATTTCCGTAGGAAACACAGGACCAATGATGTCTTCTGACTACAACTGTTTCCTGATGGTTGAGCAACAGTCTTCCTCTGATGTAACTTCTCCGCTTTAACTTGCTGATGTAAGTATAACTAGGATTCAGTATCACTTGAGGATCCAAATGGAGGATGGAGGAGAAATACTTAATAAATCTACCCTGTGCCATAAACTTAAGAAAAACATTTACACACAAAAAAAAAAACCCAAACAAAAACCTCAGATTTATTAATGCACCCTTTAAAAATGTTTGTTTTAAGTTTCTGAAAGCAGCTTAATGTGAATCAAAAGCAGTTCCTGAGTAACTGCAGTAAACAGTGTCTTTTTAAATATATATATATTTATATATATTTGCAACTTAGCTCATTTTGGTTCTGCCTTAATTTACCTCCCCCACTTTTAGTTTAACCACAGTTCCCCTCTTCCTCTCACTTCACAATGTGCAAGTACAATATGCATCAGCTCCAAAAGTCCACACGATGCGGAGACCTGCACACATCTGTCAGGCTAGGTCTCCAGATCAGGTAGTAGATTACAGTTCTCTTAGTCTCACAAAACTGTGAGTACCACGGACACTTCACGTTTTCTTTAGCATGCGCCGTGACTGCCATGTGTGGAGCTTGTTGTAGGCTGTCTGGAGCATCTCTTCTATGTGGCTCACCAACTGAAAAACATAACATGACACTTTAGCAATAACTGGCTGACGGTGGGGGAAGTTAACGGTCCTGCCCCAAATTTGGCACATATTCCAGAGTGCAGTTTCCAAGCTCCATTGTATCTCCTCAACCAAGGACCTAATGTGCAAGCCCTCTGAGAAGGCACAATGAGACACATTTGTACAGAGACTTAAGAGTAAGAGATGGTGAGTTGTTTCAGGAAGGCTGAAAATCCACTAGTTCTTTCAGGGTTGCAATGTCTATCTACACTACCATTAATCAGGTAGGTTGTAGTTACAGAGCCTTTGAGTAGGTTCCAACTCATGGAGACCCTGAATAGGGTTTCCAAGGAGTGGCTGGTGGGTTTTAGCCACCAACCTTACAGTTAGCAGTCCATTGCCTATCCTACAGCATCACACCCTAGACAGTATGAAAGTCATAATCAATGTTCTAGGCTAGCTTAGTCTCTACTCAAGTGAAGGGACTGAACTAGAATGGTGACTTCTAGATTTAAATACTAACCGGTGATACTGTAGGGTAAGCACTGAACTACTTACTAATCACAGGGTTGGTGGTTCAAACTCACCAACCATTCCTTGAAAACCCTATAAAGTTGTTACGAGTCAGAACTGACTTGACGGCACTTAAAAACAACAAAAGTCCGTCTGCTAAGGCCAGGATGGTGGCATCAACATTAGCTTACAAAACATTTGAAAATGCCTCACTCCTCTGAAGACTGAGATGCAGACTCAGGAATCTTTAATTTTCAAAAGGTCCAGCAGATGATTTTGATGCATAGTCCATTTTGTGAAGTACTTCTCTATGTTTTTCTAGAGTCTTTTCCAGCGCCAATATTTCAATGTCTCAACAGATTACAGCAAATGTAAATTGTTCCAGTGTTTCACACAAATACTATATCATATCTTAGGTCAGAACTATAAACTGTGAACGGAGAAGAATTTTGCCTTCATCATGGAAGTCAACATGATCATGCTTGATCTGAGATGTCATCTTTGTTTCCTTCAAGGTAGATGGTGTTTATACGGTGGGAAAAAAAGGTCTACAAGTGAATTCTGGGAGGTCAGAAAAGGCGATCAGGAAAAGTCCCCCACAAATAAAGCCTTTTAGGATGTCACCGTTTCAGTTCCAATCTGAGGCACAAAACCCCCAAATCCTTGATTTACCAAACCTGTTTTCACTGAGGTTATTTTAATCTAGCTCTGCCTAGAATTATCAAATTTGTTTTTCTAGTTGAGCAACTGTAGCTCTGTAATAGCACTCAGCAGCTATGGACACCATACTCCTCAAAGGCTATGCATGGCCTCAAAACCCTTTTCAACACAGTGCTCCAGACCTTTATAACCAACTAGGGAGGTTCTTGGGATGCAATGTATTTGCCATCCTTGCCCTCTTCTGGTGGTTATGATTTAAGTGTTGTCTAGTCAGTACTGACTCATAATCACCCCGTATGGGGTTTCTGAGGCTATAAATCTTTACAGGAGCAGAACGCCTTGTGTTTCTCTCACTTTTTGAATATGTTGTTGTTGTTAAGTGCCGTCGAGTCAGTTCCGACCCATAGCAACCCTGTACAGGGTTTCTGAGGCTGTAAATCTTTACGGGAGCAGAAAGCCTCATCTTTTTTCCTGTGGAGCAGCTGGTAGTTTCGAACTGCTGACCTTAAGGTTCGCAGCCCAATTCATAACCACTACGCTACCAGAGCTCCTTACTTTTTGAATATAAGTAACACTATATTACCACAGCTTTTAATTTTAGAACTCCCTTTTTGGAAATCCGAGTTATTAAAAAACTGACTACATAAAATTGTAATTTGCTTCTTATCAAGTAATCTCTGGAAGAATTTGTACAACACAAAAAATTTTACCTTGTATAGTTGTTCCAACCTTGCTTTAAAAACAATGTCAAAAGTCCTGGGCATAAAGTAACAATAAGCTACTCACTAGTTGACCCATTGACCTGGCTGTAAGGGACTGCTTCCAGTTGCTTTCAGATTGGTAAATTGACCAATCTCTGGCTCAGGGATTGGCCAGTTTACTCTAAGATAGCAGCAATACCCCACTTTCTGTACAGAGAATAGGCTTGTACTTGCTACTCTGTTTTTCAAAGTAAATGAAACAAAACGCAGATCTATAAAGAAAAGCATGGAGATAATCACCACGAGTTAGTAATTACCTCTGTAGGATGGAAGGGAGAAGTGTGCAATGGGACAGACACACTCAGGGAGTATCTTTGGGCTGCTCTATTTCTTACCTGGATTGGTGGGGACACATAGACCACTAAAAACATTATCTAAGAAATATATACCTACTTTATACATAGTTTTGAGTGTATGATACATTGATTGCACAGTTAAAAACATTTACACAAAAGCAAAATTAATATTCTCATTTTACTAAACAGAATATGAAAATCTGGACAAAAACACATTGTACCTTACTTACATTTGTGCTTAAATACTGTCTACGAATTTTTTCTTGGAATGGGCAGAGCTTTGTAACTTGAAATCGTTCCAAATTACTTTTCATCTTCACTACCTGAAAAAGATAAGAAAAATATGGATTGCAAAGAAATATGTAAGAACCCAGAATGACCAAAAAAAAAAAAGCACAACCTTCTATTCTACATGGGAAGCTTCTTTAGAACAACAACAAAACCCATTAAATGGCTTTATCAGGAGGTGAAACAAATACCTACTAAATTTAAAGGTTTCTTCTTTTCCTACCACGTAAGAGTTTATTGATCCTAGGACCATCAAGGGAGAAGAGCATGAGCGGAATGTGGGAATCGATCCAGAAATGCAGTAACACCAGAGATGGAGACAGAGATGAGGGCCTGGAGAAACAGAGCAGCTGAGGACTCTAGAATCACTGAGAGAAAGGCTGTGTGCTGGATGCCAAGAAGCAGGCTTGCAGAATGTGCCTTTTAAATGATTATGTATTCCTGAGTGTTTTATATATTTCCCCCCGCATCCCAAATACAGAAGGAATAGCAGCAAATACTGTTGAATGATGATGCACAGAGGAGACTGAAATCATTGCAACAAAACTATGAGTGTAAAACCGATTATTTTCCCATGTAAACTATCACTCAATTCATCACTTCATAATAAAAACATTAAGAAAAAAATACTTTATTGGTACCTCATCCTTCTAGGTATTTTTTGTGTATGTATAAAATGTATACATTTATAGGAAAAATGTAATAATGTTTTAAATTTTCACTTAGTACAAAGTAAATGTTGTTGTTAATTGCCAATGAATTGGTTCCAACTCACAGTGACCCTGTATAGTGTTTCTGGGGAGCATCTGGTTGAGTTTGAACCACCAGCCTTGCTTGTTGTGGTTTGGTGTTTATTCATCTAGATCATCGTTTAAAATGGATGTATAGTAATCCAATGTATTCCTACATCAAATAATTCTGAACCAATCTGCTTCTGGTAGGTATTTAGATCATTTCCATGTTTTCTATCAAAGACAGTGAGTGACAGAGGAATATATCTGTGGCTAAATATTTACATACATTCTTAATTATTTCTGTAGGATCAATTTCTAAATTTCTGGATCAAAGCACCTGAAATAAAGTAGTATAAGAATTCTTAGCAACTCAGCAAACACTGATCATTTACAGTCTGTCATTATTTTGCAAATAGGTGAAAAATGCTTTATTACACTGTTGTTTAAGTGCCATCAAGTCAGTTCTGACTCACAGCAACCCTGTATAGGGTTTCCAAGGAGCAGCTGGTGGGTTTGAACTGCTGACCTTGCAGTTAGTAGTCCAGTAGCTTTAAAAATAGTTTATTGGAATATTTGTGAGCCTAAACATTTCCTCGTAGGCTTATTAAGGCCACTTGCATTCTTTAGCAAAGTAGCCTTTTTTTTTGCACGTGATAGTCTGTTTAAGACATCTTTTATTATATACAACTGCAAGATGGGTCTCTGCTCATTAGTTTTAATGCATTTTTCCATGATGCAATTGAAAATAGTCTTGTGAAGTGTTCATTCTGAACATGTCCAAAAGTAACTCTTGAGTGAACCATATTCGATGTTCATGAAAAGGGATCTCTACAGGTGAGTTTGCATTAGTGCATATCAAAGTTAAAAAGAACAATCTCTATTTGGCAACAAATTCATCATCACAAACACCTTTACTTGCTGCACACATAGCTTTTAAGGAATCGAAAAGGATTTGAGCCTATGTCCTAGAAACAATACAATTTAAATACTTCTAACGTAGTGTAGTGGTTATAAATTGGGCTGCTAACCTCACGGTCAGCAGTTCAAAACCGCCAGTGGTTCTGTGGGAGAAAGACGAGGGGCTTTCTGCTCCTGCAAAGATTTACATCCCAGAAACCCTATGCAGGGTCACTAGGAGTTGGAACCAACTCCATGACACACCACTACCACCACCAAAGATAAAACGTATTATTGGAATTGACCCAATGGCAATGGATTCAGTTTGAATTACATTTTATATTATTGATTCATATTACTCTGTTTCAATAAATTTGACTTAAAGATGTTGTTGTTAGGTGCCATCGAGTCGGTACCGACCCATAGCAACCTTATGCACATCAGAATGAAACACTGCCCGATCCTAGGCCAACCTCACTACTGTTGCCACACTTGAGTCCATTGATGCTGCCACTTGGCCAATCCATCTCGCTGGTGGTCTTCCTCTTTTTCTCTGACCCTCCACCTTACCAAACATGATATCCTTTCTCCAGCAACTGGTCCTACCTGACAATATGCCTGAAGCATGAGAGATGAAGTCTGGCCATCTTGGCCTCCAAGGAGCACTCTGGCTGCACTTCTTCCAAAACGGATCTATTGGTTCTTTTGGCAGCCCATGATGGGATATATTCAAAGTCATATTTTGGCTCTCGTGGACTTGTTTTCATTTTCTTCAGCTTTAGTTTGAATTTGTACATGAGAAATTGAAGGTCTGCTCCATAGTCTGCCCCTGGCCTTGTTTTCACTGATGATATGGAGCTTTTCCATCTTCTCTTTCCGCAGATGTAGTCAATTTGATTTCTATGCATTCCATCTGGTGAGGTCCATGTGTATAGTCGTCCCTTATGCTGTCTAAAGAAGGTATTTGAAATGAACAAATCATTGGTTTTGCAGAATTCTATCATGCGTTCTCCAGCATCATTTCTATCACCAAGGCCATATTTTCCAACTACTGATCCTTCCTCTTTGCTCCCAATCTTTGCATTCTAATCACCACTAACGAGCTATACATCTTGATTGCATGTTTGATCGATTTCAGATTGAAGAAGTTGGTAGAATTCTTCTATTTCATCCTCACTGGCTTTAGTGATTGGTGCATAATTGTGAATAATAGTGGTATTAATTGAGCTTCCCTGTAGGTGTATGGATATTATCCTATCACAGACAGTGTTGTACCTCAAGACTGATCTGGATATATTCTTTTTGACAATGAACCAACACCCTTCCTCTTCAATATGTCATTCCCAGCATAGTAAACCATGTGGTCATCAGATTAAAAATGGCCAATACCAGTCTATTTCAGCTCACTAATGCCTAAGATATTGATGTTTATGTGTTCCATTTCATTTTTGACAACCTCCAATTTTCCAAGATTCATACTTCGTACATTCCATGTTCCGATTTTCAATGGATGTTTACAGCTGTTTCTCTTCATTTTGAGTTGTGCCCCATCAGCAAATCAAGGTCCATTTGCGTCATCACGGTCAACTCTACTTTGAGGAGGCAGCTCTTCCCCAGTCGCATTTTGAGTGCCTTCTAACCTGAGGGGCTCATTTTTGGCACTATATCTGACAGTGTTTCTCTGCTATTCATAAGGTTTTCAGGGACTAAATATTTGGAAGTAGTTCCTCACTCCTTCTTCCGAGTTTGTCTTCGTCTGGAAGCTCACCTGAAACTGATCCAACATGGGTGACCCTGCTGGTATTTAAAATACCAGTGGCATAGCTTTCAGAATCACAGCAACTCACAAGCCACCACAGTACGACAAACTGACAGACAAGTGGTGGAACTTAAAAGATACTTAACTACAAATTTGACTTAAAGATCCTTTTTTTTCCTAAGTTAAAAGCATATTCATTTTCACTTTTTTTTTTTTAAAGATTTTATTGTGAGTTGAGCGATAGTTTACATAGAACATCAATTTTACACTCACCCTATTGTGTTATATTTCATTGCAATGATTATAATCCTCTCTATGCGTCATTATTCAACAGTGCCTGCCTCTATTCACTCTGGGTGTTTTTTTTTTTTAATGTACACCAAAACACTCAGGAATATACAATCATCCAAACAACCAAAGGGCACACTTTGCAAGCCTGTCCCCATGGCCGCTAGCACACAGTCTTTCTCTTTCCCTGAGTCTAGAGTACTCAGCTGCTATATCTCTCCGTGTCCTAATCTCTGCCTCCATCTCCAGCACTACTACGACTCTAGATAGGGTCCCACATTATGCTTTTGCTCTTCTCCCTTGATGGTCCTAGGGAAAGGGATCATTTTTATATCCGTTGTTTTTAATAGGTGTTTATCTTTTTCTTAAAGACCATTTATAACCTATATAGAAAAACTAAGAAGCTCTGGTAGCATAGTGGTTATGAATCAGGCTGCTAACCTAAGGTAGGCAGTTCAAAACTACCAGCTGTTCCATGGGAGAAAGATGAGGTTTTCTGGTCCTGTAAAGATCTGCAGCCTCAGAAACCCTGTGCAGGGTTGCTATGAGTCAGAACCGACTCCATGGTACTTAACAACAACAACATAAGTTATAAATATTTTCTATTTGTCAACTGGTATTTCACTGGTTTAATAAGGGTTTTAGTATTACATAGTCCTTCAAAAATGAACCAAATAAGTAGCCATCAGACACACTTTACTTTCATTTGTTCTCCAATCACTACTAGAGACTTAAGTGTAGATTCAACTTTCAAACTGTACGACCACAATTTATTAAATGGGTCTAGACTATGAGTTTCATCATTTGTAAATGGGTACAAGCAACACCTTCTTCAATCATAAGCAAACTGTGAATTTTAAGTGAAATAACTTAGGCAAAATAGTTATTCCTGTGCCTGGCACATGGTTTGCTGTTGTTAGGTGCCATGGAGTCGGTTTCAACCCATAGTGACTCTAAGCACAGTAGAATAAAATACTGTGTCATCCTCACAGTCGTTCTGAGCCCACTGCAGTTGTCACTGTCAATCCATCTCCTTTTGGTGGTGGTGGGTCCTTCCTCTTTTTTCTTGAGCCCCCACTTCACCAAGTAGGATATCATTGTCCAGGGACTGGTCCCTCCTAATACTATGTTCAAAGTATGAGAGATGAAGTCTCACCACACTAGCATCTAAGGAGCATTCTGGCTGCACTTCTTCTAACACAGATTTGTTTGTTCTTCTAGCCGTCCAGGGTACTTTTAATATTCTTCTCCAACACTGTAATTCAAATGCAATGATTCTTCTATGGTCTTGCCTTATTCATTGTCCAACTTTCGTATGCATATGAGGCAACTGAAAATACCAGGGCTTGGGTAAGGAGCACCTTAGTCCTCAAACTGTTATGTTTGCTTTTGAACACGTTATAGAAGTCTTTTATAGGAGACTTACCCTAATGTAATATGCCATTTTTCTTGACTGCTATTTCCATGAGTGCTGATTGTAGATCCAAGCAAAATTGGTCCACTTGTAAAGTTCTTTGTTTTCCTTACATTGAAGTGCAATCCATACTGAAGGCTATATGTAGTCTTTGATCATCAGTATTTTAAATCCTGTTCCTTTCCAGTATCATCTTCATATTGTAGGTTGTTAAAAGCTCTTCCTCCAATCATGATGCCACACTCTTCCTTCATATAATCCAGCTTCTAAAATTACTCAGCACACAGACTGAAAAAGTATGATCAAAGTATACAACCTTGGCACACAGCTTTCCTGATTTTAAACCATTCAGTATCCCCATGTTATTCGCAATGCTATTTATAGTTTGTCATGGTCCACATAGACAAAAGCCTTGCAGTCAAACAAAGCACAAGAAAACATATTTCTGATATTCTCTGTTTTCAGCCAAGATCTATCTGATGGCAGCAATATCCCTCGTTTCATGTCTTTGTCTGAATCTGGCTTGAACTTCTGGCAGTTCTCTGCCAATCTACTGCAACGACTGTTTCTGAATTATCTTCAGTAAAATTTTACTTGCATGTGATATTAATGACATTGCTCCATGATTTCTGCAGTCCCTTGGGTCACCCTTCTTTGGAACAGGTACAAGTATGGATCATTCCCAATAAATTGGCTAGCTAGCTAGCTAACTATCACCCACATTTCTTGGCATATTTGAGTGAGTACTTCCAGTGCTGCATCAGTATGCTGAGAGATTTCACTTTGTATTACACCAATGCCTTCACAGTGCTGCTTGGGCTTCTCCTTACAGTACTACTGGTTCTTGATTATATGCTACCAACTCTTCTGATCTTCTGACATTTGTGTCTAATGCATCTGTTTCTGAGATGGTCTCTAAATTCAGGTGGAATATATTCAAGGTTGTATCTTGGATCTCGTGGACTGGTTTTAATTTTCTTCAGCTTCAGCTTGTACTTGCATATGAGCAATTGATGGTCTGTTCTACAGTCTGTCCCTGGCCTTGGTTTGGCTGATGATATGGAGCATTTCTATTGATTCATCCCACAGATACAGTCACTTTGAGTCTTGTGTATTTTATCTTGTGAGGTCCATGTGTTTAGTCTCACCTTTCATGTTGTTTAATTCTATCAAGTGATGTCCAGCATCATTTCCATCACCAAAGCCATATTTTCTAACTACTGCCCTTTCCTCTGTTTCTAACCTTTGCATTCCAATCACAGTAATTATTAATGCATCTTGGTTTTTTGATCAATTTCAGACTAAAGAAGTTGGTGTATAAATTTGAACAGTGATATTAGCTGATCTTCCTTGCAGACATATGGATATTATCTCAGGCAGACAGATCTTGAATTCTTTTTGATAATGAATGTGATGTCATTTCTCAATGTGTTGTTCCACAGGAAGCCGTATGATTGTCAGATTCAGCAAATACCAGTATATTTCAGTTCACTAACAAACATGTTAAAGACTCATTACAAACTTCAAAATAACAGTGCACTAATCTACACCTGGTGTGGTGCCATGGGTTAATGTGCTAGACTGCCAAGCTGTTTGATCTGCAAGGTTGGCAGTTCAAACTCACCAGCTGCCTCTTGGAAACCTTATACAGGGTCACTATGGGTCAACAACAACAATCTACACTAGTGTGGTACTGCAGGTTAATGTGCTGGACTTGCAAGTTGGTTTGAACCACGAGGTCAGCAGGTCAAGCTCCCCAGCCGCTCACAGAAACCCTATACAGGGTTCTTAACAGTCAGAACTGACTCGACGGCACTTAACAACTACAACAATCTACACTAGGACTCCTGTGTAGATCAGGAATAGGATCAGTACTGGACTGCAAAAGGTTGAAATCACAAGGTCGGCAGTTCAAACCCACCAAATGCTCCCAGGAAACCCTGTAAAGGGTGGCTATGAATCGGAACTGACACAGTGGCACTTTAAAAAGATTCTGCACTAAAGGCGCCTCAATGATACAATGGCCGAAGTTCTCAGCTGATAACTAAAAGGTCAGCAGTTTGATTCCTCCACCAACTCCATAGGAGAAAGAATTTGGTGACCAATAGCCATTTCATTGCATACACGTAGCTGTTTGGAACTGTTTCTGACCTTTTCTTCCAGGAATGGTGTATTAACAGGAAAGCAGGACCAGAAGTGCCGTAGAAGTTCGCCAACAGCCACATATAGATGTTTCAATTCAGACTGAATATCATTTGGCACCATCTCTGTAAACGAAGATGATAAAACCAAGTTTCACATGTGAACAGTTCTGAAAACTATCAAGAGACTAAACTAGAAAATGCACCCTTTACCAGTGCCAAAACAAAATACGCTTGTCTTTTCTGACCTCAAATAAAGATATGCTATTTTGAGAGAAGCTACTGATTATTCTGTGGCTAAGATATTACAGAACTGGAAATCCCTTGGACTTTTGAGGAATTTTATCATTATTGTACCTTTATCTTTGCTACAAGACAGGGGAGATACTAAATTACTACGATACACTATATTAGCGATGTGCCATTGTTCCTAACATTAAAACAATTCCAAAACTATGCTTTTATCCAGATGTATTTCATTACTATTTATATAAAAACAAAACAAAACAAAACAACAAAACAAAAACGTAAGCACCCCTCCCAACTTGCTTTTCAGAGCTCAGCCAGTGGGAAAGGCCCAGCACGTACGGTTGATGGCTTGCTGTGTCCCTCCCTGCATAAGTGCTCCTCCAGGTGACAGGGCCGTGATCGTACTACTAGCAGCACTACTTGAGAGAACCTAAAAGAAATTAAGATGTAGAAGCTACTTCAGAATCTTAGTCAGCATTTCAGTTGTGTAGCAAAATGTCAAATCACTGTACAAATCCATCATTTACACCAAGCAGAGTGAACTACTTTCCATGAGGCAACACAAAATCTGTGTAGAAATAAAATACCTACACACCTTCCAATCCTAGGCCAATCTTGTGCTGTCAAGTTCATTCTGTTTCATAGCGACTCTGAAGGACAGTATCCCAAACACTACAGTGTCCAAGGCTGTAAATTTTACAGAAGCAGATTGCCACATCTTTCTCCCATGAAGGGACTGGTGGGTTTGAACTGCTGATCTGTTGGCTGGCAGCAGAGTCCTTAATC
The DNA here is from genome assembly GCF_000296735.1 of Chrysochloris asiatica. Taxonomy (NCBI): domain Eukaryota; kingdom Metazoa; phylum Chordata; class Mammalia; order Afrosoricida; family Chrysochloridae; genus Chrysochloris; species Chrysochloris asiatica. The sequence goes on along the minus strand of NW_006408601.1, from coordinate 8,904,602 downwards.
ACCGAGTCATCAAGGATCCTTGGCAAATACATGGTTGTGAAGTGCTGTCAAGTTGGTTCTGACTCATTGCTGCTGCTGTTAGGTGCCATCAAGTTGGTACCGACCCATAGTGACCTTACGCACAGCAGAACGAAACACTGCCCGATCCTGGGCCAACCTCACTACTGTTGCCACACTTGAGTCCATTGATGTTGCCACTTGGCTAACCCATCTCCTTGGGGGTCTTCCTCTTTTTCTCTGACCCTCCACCTTACCAAACATGATATCCTTCTCCAGCAACTGGTCCCACCTGACAATATGTCCAAAGCATGAGAGATGAAGTTTGGCCATCTTGGCCTCCAAGGAACACTCTGGCTGCATTTCTTCCATAACAGATCTATTGGTTCTTTTGGCAGCCCATTGCTCTTTCAATACTCTCCTCCAATACCACATAACTCAAAAGCATCAACTCTTGCACGGTCTTCTCTATTCACTGTCCAGCCTTTGCATGCATATGAGGTTATTGAAAATACCATGGCTTGGGTCAGGCACACTTTAGTCCTCGGGCTGACTAAAGACCTGTTGCTCTTCAACACCTTAAAAAGGTCTTGTGCAGCAGATTTGCTTAATGCGATATGTCGATTGATTTCTTGACTGCTGCTTCCATGAGCGCTGATAGTTGATACAAGAAGAATGATGTCCTTGACAACTTCAATCTTTTCTAGGTTGATAAGAATGTTGTTTACTGGTCCAGTGGTCAGGATTTTTGTTTTCCTTACAATGAGATGTAATCCATACTGAAGGCTGTGCTCTTTGATCTTCATCAGTAAATGTTTTAAGTCCTCTTCACTTTCAGCAAGCAAGGTTGTATCATCTGCATATCGCAGGTTGTTAATGAGTCTTCCTTCAATCCTGATGCCATGTTTTTCTTCATAGACCCCAGCTTCTTGGATTGTTTGCTCAGCATACAGGATGAATAAGTATGGTGAAAGAACACAACCTGTCGCACACCTTTCTTAATTTTAAACCATTCAGTGATCCCATGTTCTGTTAGAACAACTGCCTCTTGGTCCAGGTACAGATTCCTCATGAGTCAATTAATTGTTCCGGAATACTCAAATCGAGCTGCGAACCGCAAGGTCAGCAGTTTGAAACTACCAGCTGTTCTGCGGGAGAAAGATGAGGCTTTCTGCTCCCATAAAGATTTACAGCCTCGGAAACCCTGTACAGGGTTGCTATGAGTCAGAACCGACTCCACAGCACATAACAACAACAACTCATACTTCACAATGTTGTCCATAGCTTGTCATGATCCACACAATCGAAAGCCTTTGTATCGTCAATAAAGCACAGGTAGACATCTTTCTGATATTCTCTGCTTTCAGCCAAGATCCACTGGACATCAGCAACGATATCCCTCATGCCATGGCCTCTTCTGAATCCAGCTTGAACCTCTGGAAGTTCTCTGTCAACATATGATTGTAGCTGTTTCTGTATTACCTTTAGTAAAACTTTACTCACATGGGATATCAAAGAGATTGTCTGTATTCCATTGGGTCACCTCTCTTTGGAATGGGCACAAATATGGATCTTTTCCAATCTGACTCATAGTGACCCTGTATATAGGGTTTTCAAGGAGTTGCTCGAGGTTTGAACTGTCAGCCTTGTGGCTAGAAGTCAAGTGCTTATCCCTACAGTGCCATACCAGGACTCCAACATACAAAAATATTTTCTAGCTGTGTGTGCTGAAGAAAGGGGCGTTGGTGAAATCAGAGGTTAAAGTTCTTGACTACTAACTGAAAGAAAGGTCAGCAGTATGAATCCACTAGATATTCTTTGGTAGAAAGATGTGGCAGTCTGTGTCTGTAAAGACTTATAGTAGTGGAAACCTTATAGTGCAGTTCTATTCTCTCCTATAGGGTCATTATGAGTTGAAACTGACTTGACAGTAGTGAGTTTTTGGTATGGTCTGCTAAGGGGTAGCAACAAGCACACATAGTGCTCAGATCTTGGTTTCTAAACCCACTTATACTAACGCTTCGTAGAAAAGTGTCTGATCTGTGAGCAGAGAAGGGAAAGTGTAAGATTTGCTTGAAACAGCTTATTGTGTGAGAAAATTTGGAGGTGCTTAAAGAATGAAAAGGATGTCAAAAAGACATAGGAGCTAGTGTGAAGGGGCTCCCACTGGCCAAATATAGAACTACTAAGAGCATTAAAACAAGCAGTGAAAAGAAAAAATCACAGATTTGGTGATTACACATTGTATATGTGGTTATCCAAACTTGTAGAACATTAGACTAAAAACTGGCAAATGTTCCTATTCTTTTATAAATTATACCTTCATTAAAAAAAAAAAAATTATAACCCAGGTGCCACTGCAAGATAATGCCCTGGATTACGAGTCAGTCTGAACTGCAAGGTCGGCAGTTCAAACCCATCAGCCGCTCCTTGGAAATCCTATACTGGGTCGCTATGAGTTGGAACCGACTCAAAGGAACTTACTAAGAATTAATGTAAGAATCCATACTGCTATAAATAATTGGAAGAGAGTTGTTTCTTTTAGTAGATTAAATGTAGATGAAAGAATTTTAAAAACCACCATTTAATAACTGTTTCAGACAAGAATCACTGGATGCTAAAAAACTACTGGATGAAAGTTTAATTAGTAGAAAATTTACATAGTCTGACAGCATGTAACCATAAGATACTAATTACAGGGTGAAAAATTTTCAGTGGTGAAACCAGGCAGATAGCAAGCACTTTAACCAAGTGATCCAAGTTAATACAACAGGACAAATAGGTATCAAGTGTCCCTTGATTTAATGCACCAAGGATGACAATCACTTCTGTAGTATTCTTTCCCCTTAAAAAAAATGTATAACCTCAATCTAATAATGAACAAACACTTGAGAAAAACAACACAAGTGCATTTTAAAGTCTTCCAAATATCAAGACTATGAAAGACAAAAGACTGAAAATGGTGTCATCTGAAAGTAGACACAGTAACTGACTGAGCTTTTGATTTTGGCTTAGCTGCTGGCCCACGAAGAAAAGTTTCATTTTGTTAGAAAGGTGACATGTGGATAAGATCTGTAGGTCTATAAGGTTACTTCAAAATAAAAATGTAAGTAAGTTTCAGTATGTGATAAGCACCTCATTACAGTTATGTTTCAGTGCTTATGAAAATAACAAAGGAAAAAACTAAGCCCTTCCTGAGGATGCCAAAGATAGCTGAACAGAGGCAATTATGTTTGAGCTGAGTAATTCGTTATGAGTAGCTCCCCATGGGGCTAAGGGCATTCTAGCAAAGAGGAAGCATAAGTAAAAGCAGAGGATGCATGAAGAATATGATGTGCTTTAAAAAACTGGGTAGTTCATGTAATAGCTAGAGGGGTAAGAGTGATGGTTGTGCGTGGAATGGAGAATAAGGACGAAGGGAGAACAAAATGGGCTATGGTCAGATTTTCAGAAGGTCTTGCGTACTACACTAATGTGTCTGGACTTTTAACTGTCAAAAGATAATTTGCTATGGCAGGGTAGAAAATGGATCACGCTCATCTAAACCAAGGGGATGGAATCAAGTAGTACTGAAGAAAGAATGGAAGGAACTTGCTGACCAACCGATGTATAAAAAATTCTAGGGACAAATAAAGACGAGGCTTGCAGAATATCCTGATGTCCAGTAGGAACTCAAAAATAAGGGAGATTTTACCAGTGCATCTGGAAGGAAAAAAATTAGCAACTATAAAATGCATTACTTATTTTTCATTGTTATCTTGCTTTCACATTCTTCTTAAGTATGCTCAAATACCTTGTTTTCCTACATCTTTTATGTTTTTAAAACTTAGAATAAAATACATGTTTACACCAAATTAAGGTATCACTTATATAATTCAATCTGGTTGTACTCATAAACTAAAGAAGGAACTACTGGAATTCTGGTTTTCAAACAGGACACTTTACCCACCTGAGTTAATTTGGGTGTATAAGCTTCCATTTCTTGTCTAATACTTTGAAAAGAATTAATAATGTCCTGACTTGTTGCATACTGTAGTGACTGGACTGGAGTTGGACCATGATAATACCTGAAGGTCAGCACAGAGAAGACATGAGTAATTACACTGAGTAAAGGTGCTCAACATGTGTCTTTAAATCATTTTAGTGGTCATGACAATGTTCCCCCAAAGCAAAAAACAATACTGTAGAGTTAGAGAAGTTTTGGTAACATAATATAATTCCTAAAGAAGCAGTAAGAAGCTAATATAGCACAAAGATCCAAAATTTATCTTCCTGGCTTTTGATCATTTTGGATGCTTGACTGAGATGTATACAACAAAATTTTTAGGAAAAAAGTTATTTTATGGCAACAAATTGGTTAAAACACAAACACTGTACTTGTAGAGTATATTCTGCACAGAACTGACACATAACTATTCTGCCTCAAGTTAATCCAAACTTACCTATCTGATTTCTTGAGGTTTAGTGCTATTGTTTTTATGGAATTATTTTTTCCCAAGTCTTCATATTCAATGGACTCCTGTAATTTTGCCTGTAATTATTAACATAATACTTTTGTCAGTAACTATCCTTAAATAATTAACCATCACTGAAAACAAAAAGAATACAAAACTGTATCGATGGGCATAAAGTCTTCCCACATGTGCTTAACTTTCTAGAGATGACAGCTGCACGTATCAGGAACCAGTATATACTCTCCTGCACCACTCAGGAAGAGGGCCCCTCACCCACACCATGCATCACTGAACTTACTAATGCCAATCCAGCAGGTGACAATTTGGATCTGACTGCTTTCCCCCAATGAAGCTTTCTTCCAGATAGATTTTTTTTTTAAATGTAAGAATTATAAAAACACAGTAGTTATAAAAGACACAGATCAATCTGAAAACTTAGTTTACTAAGTTGCTCGAAGTTTACTAAGTTGCTCGAATTTTAAGAGTCTGAACGGTTCCTTTATTGTATAGGAACACATCTAACTGGCTCACCAGGATACTCAAAAGTATCACACCCATCAGTCCCACTTTACCTAGACTCAGTCTTACATATATTTTTTTCTTAGCATACTGACAACTTCATTACCTTCCCCATGTGTCACTTTAACTTTTGTCCTGTTTACCCTGCCTTAGGTAAATAATCCAAACTGTAAAGTTCATCTAAGACCAAGTTAGGCAATCTAAAAAGCTCCATAAATGCAGGGTCCCTGTCACTATGACTTCTGAACCTGATTCTGTAAAATCTGTTGTAGGACATAATAAAAGTCAATTACTGACTTGGAAGGAGATCTAAGGCTAGAAATTACTCTCTAGTAGTATGAATATTTACAGAGAGAAACGAAGACTTTTGATAACGCCTTTACAACTTACAATGTAACAGTACTGAAAAGAAAGCATCACTTCATAGAATTCTTCTTTTTAAAAGATTTCTTGTGTAACATCTCTCTATAACTTAAATTTTAGTTTTACTTTTCTGGGCTCAAAATAGTCATTTTACTGGTTTTGTTAATTTTAAACATATACTTATAAAGATGTTACTGAAATATATAAAATGCAAACCGTTACAACCCACCCTCATCAACCTCTAACCAAAAGATAACCATTTAGCATATTCTTTTAAAGGCCTCTTAAAATGTAAATGGGATACTACTGGATTAAAGGGCATAAACATTTCAAATGTTGATAGATATTGCCAAATTGCCTCCTAAGCAGTATGGGAGACAGGTAAAAAACCTGAAATAAGAACTATGCAAGGAGCTAACCCTGCATATATTCCGTGCCTCCAAATAATTTTATCAGTATTTCCAGCTCTGAAACAGGCTTAAAACAAGAGATAAATCACTTTTTAAAAAATCATATACATGAAAATTAATTTTCTCTTTCTTCTCCCCCCAAAAATACAACTAGGTGTCAGTTTGTGTGTGTATGAACACACACAAAGGGGAAATTCATGAAAAGTTGGATGGCAAGCCAAATTGATTAAGAATTCTTTATAATAATCCACCTTAATCCAAATACTTAAAAAATTTAGATCACCCAGTAACTGCAAGTGCTTGAAAGGACTGGAAGTGATTTAAGATGTTTGGAGAAACCTGAGTCCTAAGTGGTCCAGACTTTTAGCCCATACCCTTTTGACTGCTGGCTGAAAGCAATCTGCATCTCTGGAATTTCCATCCATGCTGCTGGGCTCACAGTTTTGTTCATTTTGTGCTTCTCTTAAACAAAAGGGAAAAAAATTAATGTTAAAAAAAATCATAAGCGAGACCTACATTATGGAAGCAGTAGCCCAAAAGAGGGAATAAATCTTCACAGCGACGATCATTCCCACCCCCACCACACACAGAGAGGACAGGGATGGGCAACTTGGACACTGGCTACCCAGAATGGGGGGCTACAGAGGCAAGCAGCTTTCAAGAGGGAACCTAGATCCAGAGGGCATGGAGCAAGGTAGAATCTCCTCTGAGTAGTATCCAATCTGTCTAAGCAGGACGGAGGAAAGGAGATGCGGATAGGTCTCCTGTGATACAATGGTGAATAACTGTTATCAGGACTGATGGTAAGGGCTGGAAATGTAAAGGTAGACATTTTGTAGCAAAGGGAGGGGAGGGATTAACTTTGCAGTTTAGGCACGGAGGTCTCTGGGACCATCAAGGAAGAAGAGCGGAGATTGGAACGCCACCCAGAGAAGCAGTGATGGCCAGAGATGGAGGCAGAGGCAATGACGTGGCGAGATGGAGCAGCTGGGGACTTTGGACCCGAAGAGGGAGAGGGGCTGGGTGCTGACGACTAGGGGCAGGCTTGCAGGGTATACCGTGTGGTTGGTGGGTGATACATGGAGGGGATTGTAACCACGGCAAGGAAATGATATACGATAGGATCAATGTGAAGCTAATGCTCTCCCATGTAAACTATCACATAAATTACAATAAAGCATTAAAAAAAAACAAAAACAAGCAAAACAACACAATCGTATTTCAGGTCTTCTGAAATGCCCAGCGACTGCACCTCTCTCTGTATGTATACTTAACTGTTTCCTGAGACCTGCTGCCAGGACCATGGCACTGTGATGGTTAAATCTCTTGATGATGGCAGCATTACTGTTCTCTTTTATGGATTTAGAATTGGAAGTTGATGGCACAGAGGAAATGCCATAGCCCTAAGAAAAACCATTTAGCAGATTAAAAAGTAAAATAAGGAGCTGCTTTTCTTGTCTACTATAATAGACATGCTTAGTGGAAAAGATTTCCTGGATGAAGGGACATTAATAATTTTCATACGCATTACTAAACACAGGGTAACATTTAAAAATAAGTGGCATTTTACATATAAAAATTAAACATCATTCAATTCTTTCAGCATCAGAAGAAAAAAAAAATCTTAACTCTGCATACATTTTTTTCCCTAAAAGCAATTAGTGATCTGGAGTCCTGGTATGGCACTGTGGTAGTTCAAGCTCAGCAGATGCTCCTCAGAAACCTATCCATCCAGGTTCGCTATGGGTTGGAACTGACTTAATGTCACTTCACAACAACAAATTAGTGATCTAGTTATTAAAAAGATTAAAGGAACACGACACATAACAGTAAAATCAAACCAAACCAAGCCATACCACACCAAACAGACCTTGGAATCAGAAACATTTTATCACTTTTTAAAATAGAAGCTTATTAACTGACTCATGGTGGCCCCATGTGATACAGAGCAGAACTGCTTCGTCGGGCTTCTGGGTTGTAATCGGAACAGTAGATCACCATGCCTATCTCCTGCAATACTATTGGGTGGGATTGAACTGTCAACCTTTAGGGTAGCAGTTGTGCACAAACCATTTGTGCCACCTGGTGGTGGTGTGCTGCGGAGTCAGTTCCAACTCACAGTGACCCTGCACACTGTTTCCAAGGCTGTAAATCTCTATAGTAGCAGAAAGCCTCATCTTTCTCCTGTGGAATGGCTGGTAGTTTTGAACCGCTGACCTTGAGGTTAGCAGCCTGACTTATAACCACTACCAGTTCCTTAATATAAGTCTAGTTTGCAGGCAAGGTCTGCAAGATGTGAATTAAATGAGACATTTTTCAAACAAGTATTTAGTGTATGAGTTTGGAGCTTTACATACACGGTTGGTTAACACCCTATACCTTAACCACTGCCATCAAGTATAGCCCAACTCATAGAGATCCTAACAGGCAGAGAACTGCTCCAGGGGTTTGCAAGGCTGTCACTATTTATGGAAGTAGACTGAGCCAATCTTTTCTCTCAAGTAGTAGCTATTAAGTTTGAACTCCTGACATTTTACTTAGCAGTCCAATGTTTAACCCACAGCACCACCAGGATGTTTTACCCTACTCCTAAATATTAACTGATAGGAAGTGGAGCTATAAACCAGTAGATGCAGCTATGTGATATATAGGTGTTCCAAAGGAGGAAGAGGTAGATTCTAATTGAGAGGTGGGTCAAGTAAAGCTTCAAGTAGTGCCATAAGAGGTCAGTCAGATCTGAGAGATATTAGGGAGCTTTAAGAAATTTGTGGAAAAATTCAATTACCTTTTAATTCCACTTTTCCATGAATTTTTTTAAGCCCTCTCATATTTCAGGGAGTGAAATCCGTTTAAACAAAGGTATGGTAGCAAGATAGTGTGAATTATAAGATGGGTTTGTACATACTTCAGTACAGCTAGAATGAAAGGTGGGCCAGGGATTAGTGAGACAGTAGGTAGTAGTAGGAAAAAGAGATCATAAAAAGACACAAGGCATTCATCAAGTATTGGTTGCCTAATATGGCACTGTAGGATAAGCACTGGACTATTAATCTTAAGATCAGCTGTTCAAACCTACCAGTTGCGCCTGGAAAACCTACACAGGGTCACTATGAGTTGGAACTGACCAGATTGCCCTTAACAACATACGACATGTGACGGAGATACATTAGTAAGCAAGAACAAAGTCGGCCTCACATAGTTTACACTACATTTAGGGAATAATGACAATCATCAAGCTAAAAAAAGGTCTTATTTGAAAGCAACAAATGCTATAAAGGAAACAAAGAAGGTGACATGATGGGGTGAAAGAACTAGAGGGGAGCTATGCAAAGTCTCACAGCAGATGTCTGAAAGGGTGTCGTAGCTAGTTAGGGGAAAAGCAGTTAGAAGATACAGTATATGCAAGGGCTCTAAGGAAGATAAAGCTTGGCATGGAAGTGAACAAAGGTCATTATTTATGGTCTGGTGCATGAGGGAGTGAAAGTTGACCAACTTCAGAGCAGCAGACAGGAGCCAGATCAAGCAGAGTGTTTTAAGAATTTGGATTGTATTGCAAGTTCAATTAGAAACTATCGAAGAGCTATGCATATGAGAGTATTATTGTCTGATTAATATAACTTACTGCTAGGGGAGAAAGTGTTACATGGATGGAACTAGAGTGGAAGCAGGAAGATCAGTTTGGAGGCTTAATGCAAGCAATCAAGTCAAAGGTGGAAATTTAAAAAGTGAATGGGTGTCTGTAGAACTCAAGAGATATGCACAGATCAGAAATGTTGATAAACTGGATGTTAGAGATGAAAGAAGAGGAGAACCATGGAGACTCCTAGATTTTTTGGCTGTAACAACTGATCCATGGTAATGCTTTTTACTCAGACAGCAAATACTTAGTGAGAAATAGATTTATGAGGATGGGAACTGAAAGTTCCATTTTGGACATGTTAAAATGAGATGTCTGAGAAAACAAAAGTGGAATTCTCAATCAGACAGCTGCATATAGAACTCTGGAGCTCTGGGGTTAAGATTAAAAAATACAAAATCTCCCCCAAACCATTGCTGTTGTGTCAATTCCAACTCATAGTGACGCTACAGGACAAAGGAGAACTGCCTCACAGGGTTTCTAAGGCTGTGAATCTTTACAGAAACAGACTGTCACATCTTTGTCCCAAGAGTGGATGGTGGATTTGAACTACTGACCTTTCACCATTAGCAGCTGAGTGCTTAACCACAGCACCACCAAGGTTCCTTCTGGGGTTAAGATAAACCAGGGTTATTTAGGAGTATTGGTACGTAATATTTAAAGCAATGGAATGGACAGAATGCATTAAAATAGAGGACCAGGACCATATTCTGGGACAGGTAGATCACTGATTGGGGAAGAAGACAAAAGGAAAGTACCAACCAATACTTCTAATAAGAAATTGTTTAAATAAATGTTAGTATATCCAAAATATCATGCAGGAATTTAAAAATGTAGGTAATAATAGTAACAGGTATCACTTGTTGAACACTTCCATCTAGCAGGCTCTTTAACACTTGTAAAGTCCTAGGAGGCCACTAGTATTACAAGTATCCTCATTTCGTATGTAAACTGGTTTGGAGTAGTAAAAAAACAGCAGCTTCTAAGCTAGACAGCTTGATTTTAAAGTTACATGCTCAACAACTATAGCTGTTGATATATAGCTTTGACTGATACTAATAAGCAAAGGTGAAAAAGAACGCTATAATAGTGCATGGTCATTATTTTCATTTAAAAAACATTGAAAAAAATTTCCACTGCACTAAGCTTCATTTTCTTAGGATGATTAAGAAGACATGTTTGTAATGTGTTGAGGTTCACCAAAGACGGAACTAAACGTCATCAAGGAAATTGACTCACCGAAGAACAAACAATTATTTTCTGTTCATTCATAATTAGATTGTAACAGCAAAAAAATTTAAACACTGGGCTTCTTAGCTGGTGAGAATATGTGCAACAAAAGGGGAGAAATTAAGGAAAATAAAAAGGAGGCAAACATGTTTATGTAGACACCAGGAAAGAAGCCAGAACAAGGACAAGAAAATTAAAATATGAAAGTGAAGAGAATAACTGAGGAAGGTGGGTCCTAAAGGGTAGGAGACAGAGGCAGGAATGAAGTTAGCCTTGATCAGCAGGGACCAACTATTTCTCTGTGATTAGTTGAATTTGAAGGTCTGGAGTCCTGGCGATAAGGTAGCTCTTATCAGCTGCTGAATGAAACATTGGGGTTAGTGTGGAACATGGGTTAACAAGAGTTCTCAAGCTTTGGCAATTAGCGGGCAATCAATAAATGTTTGTTTCCTTTTCCTCTTAATGTTTATCTACATTTCATTACATTAAATACTAGTTGGAGCATCAAGCTGGACTCATTCCCAAGTTGTGTTGTCTTCATTACCTAGAGAAATGCTAATGGAGGTAGAAGTTCTTTTCAAAAGAAGTTTTGACAACTCGTAAGGAGTTTCAGTTCTTGAAGGCAATTTTAATAACAAAAGGTGCTATTGAGAATTTCTGAAAAATCACTACAAATAACAGTAATATGCTTGTTTTGCATTCTCACAAGTGCAACACTTACATTTAAGAAAATTAAAAAACTACATAACTTTTGAAGACTAGAAAAGGACTTTCTTCTCTGATAATTCCTTTTACTGCTTCTTACCTCATCTAATGGTTTATCTTCCAAAGCGGTCAAATCTAGTAGTGGGTTTTTCACTCCTAATGAAACCATTGTTTTTAACCCTAGAAAACAACAACATGAAAAGGTGATCTAAGTCCTATCTTTCTCAGAAATAATGTTTAAAAAATTTCATTAGTAGCTCCAGTGACTGTAGAGTACACAGTAAGAGTGTGAGGGATAGTGAATTACCTTTTTCATCTATTTTGGCACATTCGGCAAAGAGGTCCTTTGACCCTGTATTCAGCCGGTCCCTGTGAAAATAATGGGACTGGAAAAAACGTGTCCAGAATTCCTTTTCTGTCATATTGTGGGGAACATTTTCTGCATATTTCATTTTTACTGTGGGGAAAAAACAAACAAACAAACAAAAAAACAACAAAAAATAACCACATACTTAATTTCCATTTCATAAAATCTCTCCAATTTGACAACTGAAATACAGACTAGTACCAAAACTGTATTACATATCTGCTTAAACTTTATATACCAAATACTGTAATCTAACTATAAACTAATAAGAAATATAACTTGAGAGATTTGGTGAAGCATTGCCTGTATAAATATTTTAAAAATCATAAATAAAACTTTAAGTTGTATCAAGATAGTTAACACGTTTAGCACCATTTTTGTGAACACATCAAAAGCTCTGGAGTCAGATAAACGTGAATGTGCTTGTTTGCTCATTAACATATGTGCTCTCTCCCTGACTGTGTTACGGGCTGGAGATGTAAAGATTGCTCAGTACTCTGGAAGCTTTAAGCCTATTGAGCACAGTTAAAAGGTATAGTGTGAGTCAGAGTCTGAGTTTAAAATTGTAACTTAGTCACTTACTATCTGTGTGACATTGGCAAATTACTCTCTCTGCATCTTGATTTCCTCATTTGTAAAACTGGGGTAACAATAGTACCTATTTCACAGAACTGGTATGATTAAATGACTTAGTAACACATAAAGCCCTGGTGTGGCACTGTGGGTTAATGCACTGGACTATAAGTCTGGTTAGAACCGTAAGGTTGGTGGTGCAATCTCACGAGCTGTTCCTTGGAAACCCTATACAGGATCGCTATGAGTCAGAACCAACTTAACAGTACTTAATAACAAAGCCCTTAAGGACAGTGTCTGGTAGACAATAAACACGATCATGCTGTTGTTGTGTGCCAAGTTGATTCTATCTCAAAGCAACACTGTATGACAGAGTAGAACTGCCCTATAAGGATTCTGAAGCTGTAATCTTTATGAGAGATCACTGGGTCTTTTCTCCTGTGAAGCTGCTAGGTGGGTTCGAACTGTCAACTTTTTGGATGGCAGCAGGTATTTAACCACTGAACAACCTATATAATCATTGGTTATCATCAGAGAGATAGGGAAATAAGTCCAATACATTAACTGTGGAGACAAACACAAGGCATTGTTTTAGGAAGTCAGGATTTTATAGAGGTGGCAATGCTTGAGTCGAGTTCTGAGAGACAGAGGTTTCCTAAGGGTTAAAGACACAGGACTAAGGAGTGGGAAGAGGAAACAGCATATAGCTTGAGAGTACATTATAGGGTCAGAAAACGAATACAAGGGTGGCTATACAACATAAATCAGTAGGGATGGGATCAAAGAACTATACTATTAGGATAGCTTTTACATGGGGAATGATTTATGGGTTAAATAGGTGACTCTTGACGTAGTATGAAGGATAATGTGTACATCAATGCTATATAATTTTGATGGATGTCTCTGGAGACATCATTTCTCTCAGGTGTGCTGAGGGCAAAAGTTTAAGAACCACCACACCAATGAATTGATGATAGGACATCACTTATCTTGTATCAACAATATATGCAGCACTGGTTAAAGTACTTTATATATATTATTGCACTTAATCAGGAATAAAGTTGAAGCTTTTAATTTTTTTCCCTAACAAACTATAGAACTCACTAAAATAAACATTTTAATGATCTGGAAAAACTGATTCTACTTACCTGCTGGATAGGTTCTAAATATGGACTCAATGATATCAGAGGTTAAATTATATCTCAGACCATTACAGCCATCTGTCTGAGGTCGGACATCAGCCTAAAATAAAGACCACATACGAATTAGAACACTAGGAGAAAATGTCTAAGTTCCCAAATAGACACTGGTGAAATATACACTGTCTGAACTAAATGCAGGGACAGAGTAAGTCTCTTACTTTCATTCTGACATCAAGGTAAGGCTCCAGAAGGCTTGGCCTGGCTTCACAGTTAAATATAGCTTGAAGCAGTTAGTTATCAAAACCACTATCAACTGGATAATTAAACTGACATTTTTTTAACCAGCTGATTTGCTGTTATTGTTATTAGGTGCCACACAGTCGATACCAACTCATAGCAAACCTATGAACAACAGAACGAAACACTGTCTGGTCCTGGGCCAACTTAACAGCTTTCTCTCTGACCCTCCACCTTACCAAACATGATCTCCTTCTCCAGCAATGGGTCTTTTCTGACAATATATCCAAAGTATGAGAGACAAAGTTTGGCTATCCTAGCCTCCAAAGAGCTACTCTGGATGCACTTCTTCCAAAAACAGATCTCTTGGTTCTTTTGGCAGCCCATCAATATTCTCTGATCAACACCATAACTCAAATGCATCAATTCTTCTGTGTTCTTCCTTATTCACTGTACAGCTTTCACATGCATATGAGGTTGCTGAAAATACCATGGCTTGGGTGAGGTGCACCTTAGTCCTTAAGCTGACATCTTTGCTCTTCAACACTTTAAAAAGGTCTTGTGCAGCAGATTTGCCTAGTGCAATTCGTCATTTGATTTCTTGACTGCTGCTTTCCATGAGTGTTGACAATTGACTCAAGCAGAATGAAGTCTTTGACTATTTCAATCTTTTTCCCATTGATAAGAATGTTGTTTATTATTCCAGTGGTGAGGATTTTTGTTTTCTTGACATTGAGATGCAACTCCTACCAAAGGCTGTGCTCTTTGATCTTCATCAGTATTTTAAGTCCTCTTCACTTTCAGCAGACAAGGTTGTATCATCTGTATATTGCAGGTTGTTAATAAGTCTTCCTCCAACCCTGATGCCGCATTTTTCTTCATATAATCCAGATTCTCAGATTATTTGCTCAGCATACAGGTTGAATAAGTATGGTGAAAGAATACAACCCTGTCGCGCACACCTTTCTTAATTTTAAACCATTCAATGTTTCCATGTCTGTTCGAGTAATTGCCTCTTGGTCCAAGCATAGATTCCTCAGGAGCACAATTAAGTGTTCTGGAATACTCATACTTCACAATGTTGTCCATAGCTTGTCATGATCCACACAATCGAAAGCCTTTGCATCGTCAATAAAGCACAGGTAAACATCTTGCTGGTATTCTCTGCTTTTAGCAAAGACCCACTGGACATCAGCAATGATATCCCTCATTCCATGTCCTCTTCTGAATGCGGCTTGAACCTCTGGAAGTTCTTTGTCAATGTATGCTTGCAACCGTTTCTCTATTACCTTTAGTAAAAAACTTTACCCACATGGAATATCAAAGATACTGTCCGATGATTTCCACATTCCGTTGGGTCACCTCTCTTTGGAATGGGCACAAATACAGATCTCTTCTAATCAGTTGGCCAAATAGTTGTCTTGCAAATTTCTTGGCATAGATAAGTGAGTGCCTCCAGTGCTGCCTTACTTTTTTGAAAGATTTCAATTTGTATTCCATCAATTCCTGGTGCCTTGTTCTTTGCCAATTCCTTCAATGTACCTTGGACTTCTTCCTTCAATATCATTGGCTCTTGATCATATGCTACCTCTTGAAATGAATGAACATCAACCATTTCCTTTTGGTGCAGCGACTCTGTGTAGTCCATCTTTTTTTTTTTTTAATTTTGAATTGAGTGATAGTTTACATGGGAGAATATCAGCTTTATATTCATCTTATCGTATTTCGTTTCATTGTAATGATTACAATCCCCTCCATGCATCATCATTCAACAGCATTTGCTTCCATTCCATTTTTTTTGGCTGTACACTGAAGAACTCAGGAATATATAACCATTCACACAATCAAAGGGTATACCCCGCAAGCCTGCCCTCTGGTTGGCAGCACATAAACCCTTTCCCTCTCTGAGTCCAGGGTCCCCAGCTGCTCCATCTGTCCATGTCATTGTCTCTGCCTCCATCTCTGGCATTAATGCTATTCTGAATAGGGTCCTGCACTCCGCTCTTCTCCCTTGATGGTCTCAGGGTCCTCCGCTCCTGGACTACAAGACCGACCACTCCCCACCTTTTGTTATAAAATGTCTACCTTTATATTTGCAGCATTCAGTCATCATTCCTGATAGCAATTATTCACTATTGAACCGCAACAATCTTATCCCCATCTCCTTTCACCAGCCCCATCCAGACAGGTTGGAAACCACTCAGTGGAGATTCTACCTTCCCCCACATCCTCTGGAAGTAGGCTCCC
Organism: Chrysochloris asiatica; assembly: GCF_000296735.1. Lineage (NCBI taxonomy): Eukaryota > Metazoa > Chordata > Mammalia > Afrosoricida > Chrysochloridae > Chrysochloris > Chrysochloris asiatica. The sequence goes on along the minus strand of NW_006408601.1, from coordinate 8,888,721 downwards.
TCTTGAAACTTGGAAGCCAGTCACTTTGTGCCTTTGTAGCCCCTCCATTTTGAGTAGCCAATGTCTAAGTTGCCCATCCCTGTCAACCCTGTGTACTGAGGGGGTGGGAATGATCCTATCCTCACTGTAAAGATTCATTCTCTCTTTTGAGTTACTAATATCCATAAGTATAGGTCAAGTTCATCAAATTATAGTGGGTTACTCTTTTTTAACAATCTTCTTTCTTCTTCTAGTCAAGTTCTGATCATCCAGGTCAAGTGGGTACTATCTGCAAGCAAAGGTGTTCTTGTGCATTACCCCTCACTTAATATTAGCTGGATGCTTCACTCTCCGCTCTAGTACTCTGGGGCCATGACCCTGTTCCTGGGCCCAGGAGTCCCCAGGTCTTACCATACTGCTGGCCAAACAGGTCCTCAACCCAGGTTGACTTAGCTAACAACTTCATCACCGTTTTCCCCCAACTTTCCCTTATCAGTGGACCAATTGGTCACCTTCCATCTTCTTTTGATGCTTTCTGCATCATCCAATAGTTTGCCCAGAGAATCCTTCAATAACTAACGTCGAGGCTTGAATTTTTTCTTCAATTCCCCAGGCTTGAGAAATGCTGAGCTAAGCGCGTTCTTTCCTTTTGGTTTTCTGACTTCACATCTTTGCACATTTCATTGTAATATTTGACTCTATCTTCTCAAGCTGACCTTTCTGTTCAGCTCTTGTACCTCCTCATTTCTTCCATTATTTAGCATCTCTAAGCTGGAGAGTAAATTTTAGTGTCTCTTCTGACATCCATTTTGAACTTTTCCTATTTTGTTGTCTTTTTAATGACTTTTGCTTTCTTCCTGTAAGATCTCTTTTATGTAATCTTTACAACTCTTCTGGTCTTTAGTCTTTAGTGTTTAATGTATCAAATCTGTTCTTCAGATGATCTCTAAATTCAGTTGGGATATATTCAAGGTCGTATTTTGGCTCTCGTGGACTTGTTTTCATTTTCTTCAACTTCAGTCTGAATTTGCATATGAGCAATTGATGGTCTGTTTTATCACCATGGCCATATTTTCCAACTACTGATCCTTCCTCTTTGTTTCCAACCTTTGTATTCCAATCACCAGTAATGATCAATACTTTTTAATTGCATGTTTGATCAATTTCAGATTGAAGAAGTTGGTAAAATTCTTCTATTTCATCTTCATTGGCTTTAGTTGTTGGTGCATAAATATGAATACTAGTGGTATTATTAACTGGTCTTCCCTGAAGGTACATGGATATTATCCTATCAGCGTTGTACCTCATGACTGATTTTGGTATGTTTTTTTCTGACAATGAATGACACCATTCCTCTTCAATTTGTCATTCCCGGCATAGTAAACAATGTGGCTGTCAGATTCAGCATGCCCAATACCAGTCCATTTCAGCTCACTAATGCCTAAGGTATTTATGTTTGTGTTATCATTTTTGACAAGTTCTGATTTTCCTAGATTCATACTTCACATATTCCATGTTTCAATTATTAATGGATATTTACAGCTGTTTGTCTTCATTCCTTTTGAGTTGTGCCCCATCAGCAAATGAAGGTCCCAAGGGCTTTACTCCATTAGCATCATCATGGTCAACTCTACTTTGAGGAAGCAGCTCTTCCCCAGTCGCATTTAGAATGCCTTGCAACATGAGTGGCTCGTTTTCCAGCACTATATCTGACAGTGTTCCTCTGCTATTCATAAGATTTTCAGAGACTAAATATTCGAAGTAGTTTGTCTCTCCTTCTTCCTAGTCTGTCTTAGTTTGGAAGCTCATGTGAAACCTGTCTTGATTTCTTTAAGAGAGGCCTTATTAATTAACTTCACTACTAAGTACCTAGAAAGATCCCAAATAGACACCTAGCTCTCACATTCTGCTGAATGAGTAAATGCTGCTCTGGATCTACTGGAGTGTGACGAACTGAATCCCATTTTCTAATTCCACAGTAAGGTGTTTCTAATTTTTCTTCCAGATACATTTTATAAAGCTTACATTATATTTATATATAATGATGCCCAATATATATTTTAAGGAGTCCTGTTGTGGCATTGCAGGATAATGCACTTGACCGCAAGGTCAGTGGTTGAAACTCACCAGCCACTCCTTGGAAACCCTTGAAAGGGTCAGTAGGAGTCAGAACCGACTCTACAGTACTGAAGAACAACATGGATTTAAAAACATACTGTACGTATGTATACATTCATTTTTTTTTTTAATTTTAGAAGAATACAATGGATATGAAATTTTCAGTTAATTTAACTGAAAGAATTGTTAAAACTCTACAACAGAATTGACATTATTAACATATACATATCAGAGTTTCAACTTCACCCACTTCACTTTGAGAAATATAGAAGGGTCACATACCAGAAAAGCTGCAGAAATGCCAACATCCTGTTTATGATTGGATGCGGTAGAACTATCTGCTGCATTCACATTTAAACGATTGGCCCAGAACTCCTCAGCACTGATCACTTGACTCACAACAAGGTCTTTATAAAGCTGAAACAAAACAGGATCTTCTTGCAGCATTCTGGTGATAGAATATAATGAATATAATTGAACTTCCAGAATAAAGCAACATTCAAATAACTTTAACTATATGGAACATTTACTAAACACACTTCCATTTTGTTATGATTGAACAGCAAGTCAATTTAGTTCATTCTTCAGTAATTAAAGCAGAAAATATTTTTGGAGGAACAAATGAAGAGAAGTCTAAAGAAGCAAAGACTAAACTTCTTAAGGGTAGGAATTTGGTCTTATTAATCTCTATATCCCAGTGATACAAAGATCACTGTGCCTGTGTTTCTACTGCACTGTATTCTCTTTTACATATAGGGTGGATGGGGATAAGAGGAGATATGCTTGAAATTCCCAATTTGTCCTGATGATAACAAGCACTTGGAGACATAAGCACTGATGGCTGAAAAAATAATAGAGAAATTCTCTATTATTATGAGAAATTCTCACTACTTTAGATATTATCTCACTTTTCCAAGTATGAGTTCTTTGAAATTTCTTGTTCACAAACACTTGTTCCCTGAAACATCACAAATAGTTTATTCTAATGGCTTAGTATCGTCTCTTTGACAGAGATTGGCAAAAAGAAATAAAAGGACTTTAAAACTCTAATCATAGGTTCTAATCTGAATTCTGCTAATCAGATGTTAGTCTTCAGGCAGGTAAGTTAACCTGAGTGGGTGCATTTTCATATATACAATGTAAAATGAAAATATCACCATGTTACCCTTACATAATAAAAGAAAAGGTATATAAAAATGCCTTGAAAAGTTATTTTACAAACAGAAAGATGGAAACAACTGTTTAATCTCTAGGAGCCAAACATTTTATATATATATACTATCACATACTATTCTAACTTAATTTTAAAAACAATCTGTGAGGTTGTTATCTTTTACCTTATTATACATTATGAAGAACCTGAGGCTCAGAGTGATTATATATAGTTTGGCCAAAGCCACACAACTAGCAAGATGCTAAAGTTGAGAATCAAAATGACACCAAAGTCACTCTACTGTAGCACAAAGGGTGTGAATTAACGAGGTATTTATTGGAGACCTAGTACCACTCTAAAAGACAACTCTTTCTCTCCCCTTCACCTGTTTTTCTCTTCTAGTTCTTTATTTGCTTTCCTCTTGAATTTGGGTAGCAACTGCTGAAGGAGGTCCTTTACGGTATCTCGCTCTTTCACTGCTGTGCTTTCATTGGAAAAATGGAAGTTAGTTGTGTCCCCTGCATGCAGGACCAGCTGAAGCTGAATTTTAGCTTTTCCTTCTGGACTGATTTTCTGGCCTAAAAAGAAGCACACCACTAATTAGACCAGATACATCATGGAAATGATCATCCAGTAGCTTATCTAGCCTCTCAAGATGATTCAGGATTCTTTTGTGCTTTAGCTATCCTGTTCCATCTTGATGCATTGCACAAATAAATGGGTTAAAATCCCATATAACCAGAGTACGGCTAAACAAAATTCACTACAAAGGTCCTGCTTCCCTCTTCAATATCCTTTTTCTGTAGTTCTTCCCATACACTGTTTCTCCCTCCAGATACAAATGGGTTTTTGCGTCCATTCAAATGGGAACAGACCTCTCTAAAACTTTCTAAATGACAACTAGGAACCTTGAATATAGCCCAGACAGAGTGCTTCCAACCAATATCATCACTGCAAATAAAAATGATTTCTCATGATTCTAAAAATTTGCATAACGTAAGTACTAACTAATTGCAAAGGGAACTACATAATTTTTTATTTGTTAAAATCATCACTTTAACCAAGTGACCTCATTTAGCCTAAGTAAAAGTGGGACAGCGTGCTTTTTGAGGTGATGAACTAAGAGGTAAACATCATCTATGAAGTGTTTTGCTTATTACATTTAACCTGAATATAATCAAGTCTTTGGACCTGACAGTTTACAAGAAACACAGATATACAGGAAAAAATTAAGTAAAACTTTGGGGAGACAATAAGACATAAACAAAATGTGTGATATCCTATACACTTAGACTCGTAAAAGACAAAAAAGACACAACTAGGAGCCCTGGTAGCACAGGGGATTACAAGCTAGGCTGCTAACCAAAAGGTCAGCAGTTCGAGTTTACCAGTCACTCTGTGGGAAAAAAATAAGGTTTTCTGCTCCCTTAAAGATTTACAGCATTGGAAATCCTATACAGGATCATTGTTGGAACCAACTTTATGACACACAAGATTACCACCACCACATGTATTAACCTTGACTGGATCCTGGCTTCAAAACAAAGCATCCCACAAGTATAAAAGACGTAACTGGAAAACTAGGAAATTTAACAGTAGCCTGGGTATTTGTTAAAATTTCCTCAATGTGATAACGTAAGCAAAAGAAGTGTACACATACATAATACATAGAGAGCACACACAATAAAGCAAATATGGCAACATGTTAACAGCTATAGCAACTAGGTGGGACTCATTACACAGCATTCCTTGCATATCATGTAGGCATGTCAGCTTCAGGCCATCACAATAAAGTGAGTACTGCAATAAAGTGATTTTGATGACCAAAACACAAAGTTTTTGGTTTCCCATTATTGAAGCTTATGTTTACATTATACTATAGTTTGAAAGGCGCCCTAGTGGTGCTGTAGGATAAGCGCTGAACTGACAGCAGCCAAGGTTGGCAGTTTGAACCCATCAGCTATACAGGCTCGCTATGAGGCAGAATCAACTATATGGCAGTGAAGTTTGACTGGGTAGTCTATTAAGTGTGCAACAGCACTATGAAAAAGTTGGAAATATTGTCAGAATTATCACAATATGACAGAGAAATGAAATAAACACATGCTGTTGGAAAATGGTGCTGATAGAGAATTGTGTCTTGCCACAGGGTTGTCACAAACCTTCAATTTGGAAAAGAAATAAAAAAGTATCATCTGCAAAGTGCAATAAGCAAAGTACAAAATACATGCATGAGGTATGTCCATATAGATATTTATCTGTAGTACCACTAAAAATTTTTTTCTGTAGCTTTGAAGATTTTTTTCAAATAAAAATACACTCATACAATAAAGAACTTGTATTCTTCAAGCAATTTACACTGTCTGCCAGCATGTTCTACTACTTCATTCCTCTAAATCAAACTATCACACCTTTTCTTGTTGCTGTTAAGTGCTGTCCAGTCAGTTCCTACTACAAGTGACTCTGTTTCCAAGAAGTGGCTTGTAGGTTTGAACTCGCCATCTTACTGATAAGCAGTCCAATGTTTATCCTACAGCCAGTTACTGTTTTTATTCATGCTTTTATCTGAGCTTCTGTCTCTGAAAGGCCTCCTTGTGAAACTTTTAGACTAGCGAACTTCAGCCATGAAAAGAAACAATGCTGATTTTCACATTAGTAAATGGCACTTAACAACAACAACAATGCATTACTGGAGTCCTGGTATGGCGCTTGTGGGTTAATGCACCAGACTGCAAAGCCATTTGAACTGCAAGGTTGGTGGTTTAAGCTCACCAGCTGCTCCTCGGAAACTCTATACAGGGTCGCTATAGGTCGGAATTGACTCAACAGCATTTAACAACAACAGTGCATTACTAGTAACTTTCAGCAGTTTCTTTCAGAAAACGGGCATTAAACTTAAAATGACAAGTAATCTCAAACTAATCCAGATTGGGATATGTTGTTCCCTCAACAGCTGAGAAGATCTGAGAGATGGGAGAGAGGCACACTGTCCACTGCACTGTGGGCATCAAAATTACTGGGTGCTCTGCAAAGCTACCAAGCTAACTTCTTATTTAGGGAAATGAAAATATAGGCAGTTCCTAATTTACGAGACTGTAGTATAACAAATGTTGGTTCTCGTAACTATTATTAGGAATTTGTGATGCATAATCCCACAATAACAAAGTTATAAAAGGAGATAATACTACCAGGTAATGAACAAATCTTAAGAAGTCCAAATGTTCCTAATGTAGTGATGATAGTTAGACTTTGTCTCATGTACTTAGACATGCTATCAAGAGGGACCAGTCCCCTAGAGAAGGGTCAGCAAAAAAAGGCAAAGACCTTTACTTGCTATGAGTCGGAACTGACTCAAAAGCACAACCACCACAATTACCAGGATAATGAATAAAAGACCAAATGGTTTAGGTAGTAAAGAACTACGATGAATTTTAAACATTCCTCTTTGGAGGAATGTTTAAACTTCATTTAAGTACAGAAGGGTGGAGATCTTGGTCATTTTTAGAAGCAAAGTAGAAATAAGTCCTTGGGACTAGGTCGGCAGTTCAAACATAAAAAACATTTATATACTAAGCACTTGTAATTTGAGGTGTGTCTGCTTTTGGTGTGTCAAGTTTCTTGAAACTGAAACAGGATTTTATCCAGGAGAAAAACCTTATATGCAGACAATAAATCAATTCATCTTAACTGTCAGTGAAGACACCAGTTTGTCAAGGGCTTGAATACCAGTCTATTCTTGACCTCACCTATTCAAGAAAATATCTTAAGTGCAGAAATTCCTTTCAGAGGAATTTTATACTAAAGTTTCTGAATTCCAGGATTCACCAGGTATTTTTAAATCTAAGTTAGCCATATAATCAGGAGATTAATTAGGCAAGTTGCTTAAATGGTACAGTTATAGTGAAGTGTAAAATCTGGCATCTAGTGACATTTTAAATGCATTAACCATTTGAACCAGTCCACTGGAGGACTGTATCCTATACACACATGTTCAGAAAGATAAGCGTACAGACCTAGGCTGCAGCATTCTTTGCAATAACAAATTTCTAGAAAGTTCCTAGTGTTCTTTAACAGATGACTAAGTACATAATTGTAAATCCATTCAGTGGATTGTTACATAATTCATCAAAGAAAACATATGTGATCTATCTATCTATCTATCTATCTATCTATCACTATAAAAGTTCTACTAACTGAAAAGCAAAAAATAACAACGCTCCGTATAATCTATAACCCTACCTTGTAATTATTTGCTTATGGTTTTTTAAAGTAATAAAAATAAAATCATACATATATATAAATTTTTAATAAATTATTAGCAAATATGATATATACCAGGCCTTCATAAAATGTACTTACATTTAATATCTGCATACATATGGCTGATTGTAAATCTATCTTTGCCCTCAGGTGCCCAAGCAATTCTTTCTGCCATGAGGTACAGTGCTCCATCTTGCTTCTTCTGACGCACCTTCTTTACAATCAGTAAAACTTCTTCTGATGAAGTTGCCATGATGGCTACAAGGTACCAACAGAGGGGAGAAAAGGGAAGGAAACAAAACAACCCAGTTCCTTTAAATTTGGTGTCAATAAGTGACTCAAATTACACATGTAGGTCGGGATTGGCAGGGACTGGATAGTGCCTTCAACATATGGCTAGAAGGCACACATCAACTGGGGTTAGATTTGTTGACTCAAAGATAAAAACTAAACTGTAGGAAATCAACAAGAGGAGGGTCCCTTTACTCATCCAAGTAGAAGACAAAAGTAGCATGGCATTATTACTTTAAAATCAAACTTTATTTTCTCTTTATTATAGGTGTAAATTCATACAACATCTATAGCTTTCAGTACGGATTATACCTCAAAGAAAATAAAAGTTCTCACTACTGGACTCATATATAATATATATTACGATAAACTGAAAAAATATTGAAGTTGTCAAGGATTTTTACTTGGATCGACAATCAATGCCTATGGAAGCAGCAGTCAAGAAATCAAATGATGTATTGCAATGGGCAAATCTGTTGCAAAAGACTTCTTTAAAGTGTTAAAAAGCAGAGCTATCACCTTGAGGACTAAAGTGAGCCTGACCCAAGCCATGGTATTTTCAACTGCGTCATATGCATGGGAAAACAGGACAATGAATAAGGAAGACTGAGAATTGATGCCTTGGAATTATGGTGTTGGGGATAATATTAAATTTACCATGGACTTCCAGAAGAACAAACAAATCTGTCCTGAAAGAAATACAACTTTAGAAGTATGATGGCAAGAGTCACGTAGTTTGGGTATGGTGTCAGGAGTGAGAAGTTCTTGGTAAAAAGAGGTTCAGAAAAACAAGAGGAAGACCCTCAACAAGATGGATTGCCACAGTAGATGCAATAACAGACTCAAAGATAACAACGACTGGGAATATGGCACAGGGCAGTGTTTTGTTCTGCTGCACATATATGGGGTTGCTATGAGTCAAAACTAACTTGCTGATATCTAACAGCAATGAGTGATTTGATGATAGATGATTAGATTATTCTTTTATTGTCTGAATTATCTTTTTATTTTTTTAAATGCTTTATTGTGAATTATGTGATAGTTTATATGGGAGGACATCAACTTCACATTGATCCC
>NW_006408601.1:8876661-8879268 GCF_000296735.1 Chrysochloris asiatica | reverse complement strand
TGGGAATGATCCTCTCTGTGAAGATCCATTTGCTCTTTTGAGCTACTGCTTCCATAGGTTTATGTCAAGTTCATCAAATTATTCTTTTTCCCCCTCTTCTTTCTTCTTCTGGTTGAGCTCTGATCATCCAGCCATTGAAGCCAGGTCAACAAGTGGGTATTATCTGTAAGTGTGGGTGTACTTATGCATGTGCTCTCTCTTCTTATCAGCTGGACGCTTCACTCTCTACTCTAGTGCTCTGTGGCTATGTCCCTGACTCTGGGTCCAAGAGTCACCTGGACTTGGCATACTGCTGGCAAACCAGGTCTCCATCCGGGTTCACAGGAGTCTATTGAGCATTGTAGGGCTTGGCTTGCAGCTTCATTGCAGGTTTTTCCTTCACTTCCCCTTATCAGTGATGAACCTGGTCACCAATCAGAGCGTGTATTCCTACTGAGTCTTAGTCTTAGAAGGGGGTTTGCCCTGAGGGGGACCCGACCACTTGCCTTGATGTCTCCTGGGTGAGCCACTTGTTTGTTGTTGTAGTAATCAGTTGGCCTGCCTATATTGTTTTGTATTTTTCCTGTCAGTCTTTCTTTCAGGAAGTATCTTCTGTTCTTCTGGCCACTCCAGGCTCTTAATAACAGGACTTGATGGCACTTAACAAGTGGAAATTTCCCCTCAGAAGATTCTGAATGCTGTTCAGGATTCTACCTATGTTCTTGTGTAATACAGAAGTCTCCTTTGTTGGGCACGCTGCATCCCCATTTTAGGTATTCCAATCAGTTATAGACAGAAGATGGACTTACAAGCTTTCTATGGTGGTATTTCTGGCTATTCCTTTCTCTCCCCCTCAAGTTTCTATTTTATAGCAGTATGCCAATGAAACCAAGACTCAACAGATAGCCAATCATCTTAACATAATTTCCCCCCTTTTCCCCATTCAAACCATGTCTCAAACTCTGTATCCCAGTGCCCTGTTGTTCCAAGGTTTTGCATACATCATTATTTGCCTCTGTCCCACTTCAGCTTCACATTCATCCTATCGTATTTCATTTCATTGCAATGATTAAAATCCCCTCCGTGCATCATCAAATAACCAAAGGATACACCCCACAGGCCTGCCCACCCATGCATTCAGCAAACAGCTCCTCTCCTTCCCTGATCCCATGTCCCCAGACACTCCAAATGTCCATGCCATCTTGGTCCCCCCACCATTTTGGGTCTGGGCAGTTTCCAGGCCCCTCATCCACCCTGCAAGGTATTCCAGTTAGTTATAGGCTAGATACGGGCCTACATGTTTTCTGTTTTGAAGTTTCTGGCTGTTCCCCCCTCCCCCCCCCCCACCTCAAGTGTCTATTTCACAATGGTAGGCAAGGGAGACCAAAAATCAAAAGACAGCTAAGCATTCTAACATTATTCCCCTCTTTCCCCCCTTTCAAAGCTATGCCTCAATCCCTGTATCCTGAAGCTGTTATTCCAGGGTTGTGCATACCTCGTCATTTACCTTTGTCTCACCTGGCCCATGCGAACCTGCCCTACCATTCTCCCAACCGCCCTGTTGTTCTTTTTCCCATCCTCCTTCTTGTGTATTGCCAAACTTCCCCCACCCCATATTTATTTTGTAATAAGAAAAGTAGTTATTAGAAATGTCTCCTAAAGAATTTATTCCCTGTCAAACGAAATGTTTATAAGAAAGCAAAGGAAGGTGCTAGGGGTAAGAATGAAAACACCACTACCTATTTTTACTTGCTATTTTCAATTTTTGCACTATGCCTGGATCATCATTTATTTAGCTTTAAAAGTTTCACTTAAAAATTGTTTTAAACATATATGTTGCCATTAAACATTTTATTAACTTCCTAATAAACAAACAGGAGTTCTAGTGTGGCACTGTAGGATAAGCAACGGACTGCTAACTGCAAGGTCAGTAGTTAAAACCGACCAGCTACTCCTTAAAAACTCTTTATAATAGGACTTGATGGCACTTAACAACAATAATGTCCATTACAATAAACACAAAATTATTTTTAAAGAGACAGCTGTACCAACTATGTAAAATTATACTGCATATAATGCACATCGGGGGAAACACGAATTAAAATTCAGGAAAGATGGGAGGGGATGGTTTATGTGAAGGGGTAAGCTGAAAGTATGCCCATTGTTGTTAATGTGCCGTTGAGTCAGTTCCAACTCATACCTACCCTGTATAAGGTTTCCAAGGAGTGGCTAGTGAGTTTGAACTGCTGGCCTTGTGGTCCAAACCAACCTTGTAGTCCAGTGCTTTATCCAACAGAGCCACACCAGGACTTTAAGTATGCTCATCGTTGGAGAAAAAGCAGTCAGTAAGTATAGCTGATGGGGGGTATGGAGGCTCTGTACAATAATCCCTGGGTTACAAACCACAATGTTGCCGGTTTGAGCCTACCAGCTTATCTGTGGAAGAAAGATGAGGCTTTCTACTCCCTTAAGGAGCTCCTGTAGCGTAGTGGTCACGAATCGGGCACCTAACCTCAAGGTCAGCAATTCAAAGCTACCAGCTGTTCCGGGGGAGAAAGACGAGGCTTTCTGCTCCTATGAAGATGTGCAGCCTCAGAAACCCTGTGCAGGGTCACTATGAGTTGGGAC
>NW_006408601.1:8875036-8876461 GCF_000296735.1 Chrysochloris asiatica | reverse complement strand
ATTCGTAACCACTACGCTACCAGAGCTCCTTGTAAACCTGTATACAGGGTTGTTATGATTTGGACCCTACTCAACACCACTTAACAACAACAGATGATACAGCAAGTTTCCAATTAACTGGGGTTTTTAAAGAGTGAACTTAAGTTTGTAGAAAAAAATTTTTTTTTAAATTGGGAAGACAAGAAAAAAAAAAAAGAAGACAGAAACTATAAAGTGGAGGATAAATTGGAAATATTTTTATTAGAATCAATTATTTAAACATTTAAATAATTGATTCTAAACTCATTTATAACATACAAAACTATTCATATTAAAATCCATTTCAGGGGAAGCATTAATAAAATATATCAGTTATTAAACATTTGACATTACTACCTGTCTCACAGCTAACTTGCTTGGCAAATATTTCTTGTCAATTTCAAAGGCCAATTTTTGTAAAGTTTATAACTAGTGAGGCTAGCCAACAATGGCTTCTATGACATCAGAACTTTCTTGAAGGGACTTCTTGGGTGGCAAGCACTTCTTCCTAGTTGTTGTTAACTGCCATCAAGTTGGTTCTGACCCACAGCAACACTGTATAGTTTCCAAGCGGCAGCTCCTGGGTTTGAACCACCAACCTTGTGGTTCTTCCTAGTGGAACTCTCTAAAAGCCACAGAATATTTCATTCATGAAAAATATTGATATAAACAGATCAGCCAGGTGAAGATTTAGCTTTACTTAAAAGATTATTTATGAAATAATCTGCCACCAGACTTCTTTAAAATAGCAAAATCCTCTAGTGAAGAGTCCTGGTGTGGCGCTGCAGGATAATGCACTAGACTGCAAGGTTGATGGTTCAAACCCACCAGCCACTCCTCAGAAACCCTATAAGGGTTACTATGGGTTGGAACCGACTCGATAGCACTTCAGCTGAGCCTTTACAGATACCACCCTTCCCATCAACTGGCCTTTTCTCATTTTTCCAGTCTACTCTAAAAGTTACTAGGTAACTTATTACAGCACTTATCACAACTATGACTCATTACTTATGCAATTCTTTCAGTGTTAACTCTTCTGAAAGACTACAGTAAGTCCTCAGGGTTATGAATGAAAAACTCTTATTTGCCTTTAATGTTATGTAAATTTGCCCTCAGGCAGCACTGTGGGTTAGGCTTTGGGCTGCTAACTGCAAGGTTGGCAGTTCAAACCTGTCACTCCGTGGAGAATGATGAGGCTGTCATCATTTGTAAAGTTTTAGTCTTGGAAACCCTCTATATAGTCATTATATGTTGGAATCAACTCAATGGCATTGTGTTTGTTTTGGTTTTTGAAATGACTGAACTAACCTCCAACCTCTATTCACAAAACATTTTCATCTCAATCACTTCCACTTGCTGCACAACCAGCTTTGAAATCACTGAAAAGGGTGTGAATCTTTTTTTTTT
>NW_006408601.1:8862111-8874046 GCF_000296735.1 Chrysochloris asiatica | reverse complement strand
GGCCCAGGAGTCCTCGGGTCTCCTCGCACTGCTTGCCAACCAGGTCCCCAACTGGGTCCACATGAATCTTTTCTTGCAATAAGGTTAAATAAGAACTGTAACCCCTCAGAGCAAACCCCCTTCTAAGACTGAGACTCAAGGAGAATACATGAGCAGGCATGTGGTCTGGATGGTGACCACATTGGTCACTATATGGGAAGAGAGAGAAAAAACAGCAATGAAGTTGCGAGCTAAGCCCAACCACATTCAACAGACTCCTGTGAACCCGGGTGGAGACCTGGATGACCAGCAGTACGGCAAGACCCGGGGACTCCTGCGCCCAGACGCAGTGACATGGCCACAAAGGAGGAGAGTGGAGTGCAGCGTCCAGCTATTATTAAGTGAGGGGTGAGGCACAAGAACAACCATACTTGCAGATAATACCTACTTGACCTGGTTTCAATGGCTAGATGATCAGAACTCAACTAGAAGAAGAAAGAAGAAAAAAAAAAAAAGAGTAACCTGCTACAATTTGATGTACTTTACCTATACTTAGGGACACAGCAGCTCAAAAAAGGGAACAAATCTTTACAGCAAGGATCACTCCCACTCTCTTGGTTGACAGGAATGGGCAACATCGATACTGGCTACCCAAAATTGGGGGGGGCCTATAAAGGCAATAGGAGTACTGGTGTGGCGCTGTGGGTTAATGTGCCACACTGCAAAGCCATTTGAACTGCAAGGTCGGTGGTTCAAGCTTACCAGTCGCTCTTTGGAAACCCTGTATAGGGTCTCTATGGGTTGGGTACGACTCTACGGCACTTAACAACAACAACATAAAGGCAAGAAGTGACTGGCTTACAAGCTTTCAAGAGGGAGCCTAGTTCCAGATGGGGCGTGGAGAAGGTAGAATCACCACTGAATGATTTCCAATCTGTTGGGACCGGGCTGGTGAAAGAAAATGGGGATAAGACTCATGTGGTACAATAGTGAATAATTGCCATCAGGTCTGATTGTGAGGCCACGAAATATAAAGGTAGATGTTTTTTGACAAAAGGAGGAGAGTGATTGATTTTGCAGCCCAGGAGCGGAGGTCCGTAGGACCATCAAGTGAGAAAAACGGAGAGCGGGACCCTACCCAGAGAGGCGGTGATGCCAAGGATGAAGACAGAGAAGATGACGTGGACAGATGGGAGTGGCTGGGGACACTGGACTTAGGGCGGGAGAAGGCCTGTGTGGTGTTCCCTTTGGGGGTTATATGATGATGCATTGAGGGGATCATAATCATTGCAATGAAACAAAATATGATAGGATGAGTCTAAAGCTGATGTTCTCCCATGTAAACCTCACAATAATAATAATAATAAAAAAGGCTGCCACAGAGAGAAAGGATGATGCCGCTGATAGTTGACTTATGTCTTTGGAGCAGCCAGTACTGACTATCCAACATGACAGCATGTTCCAAGGTAGTCCAGTTTCAAAAAGCCTTCCCATTGTCAAACCATATGTCCTAATTTTTGGTTTGTAAAACATGATTATGTACATGTGCAGAAAAAAAAAAAAAAGAACTGTTTGTACCAGCTCTGACATACCTACAAATTTGACTTAAAGACAAACTTAAGAACTGACCTCATTTGTAACCCAGAGTTTACATGTATAAGCCTATAAACTTCATAAGGGAAGTCCTAGGCTGCTCACTGCAATATAGTAATCAGTATAGTGTTGGCCCATAGGAAGGGCCCAATAAATATCTATGGCACATCTACTCATTTAAGACATTTTCTGTTAAAAGAGACAATCTTGGAGAGATCAAAGTCAAGGCATAAAAGAAAGATCTTTGCTCACAACCTCTCTTCTAAACTCCAGAAAGTACTATAGCCCTCAATTCATAGATCAGATCACCATTTCTAAGATTCCAGTAATTGGCTCCTGCTCTTATAAGTAAACAGTCAAAATAAGAATCTAAAATTGTTGAGCAGGAATCTATAAATTACGGCAGCTCTTCATTTCTATTACCTACATTCCTTTTTCCAACACACAGCGGTAAATGGAAAATGAAGACCAGTGAAATATAAATTCCTTAAGACTCTTTAAAGAGAAGCATTATTGAGAGTTGTTCAATCTGCCAGCATTTAAAAAAAGTTTGTAATTTTACTTGCTGCTGGCAATCCAAAAGGTTTTAACACAATACAGTATTAGCAGGAGTAAGATCTCATTAAGTGTGTAAAGAGTGACCACAATGCAATGTTTTAAGACCAGTTATACAAACAAGGAAAACATAATAAGCTGATGTGGCAATTTAGGATCAACAATCTTTTCAATTTTCATTTACAGCAGTGCAGGGAGAGGCAGGAGGAGGAAAATGCGACACAGAGAAGCAAGATAAAGAGTAATGTGGCATATATCCACAATGAACACTGCATGCTGTTACACAGTACAATGGCAACTAAAGTGGAGAAAGGAGGTGCTATCACAGATTGAAGCCTGACATATTGCCACATTGAAGGCATAACCTAGACACAGATTTTTATTTGGGAAGGGCACTGAAGGCAGGGAAGAAGGCTGTGAAGACATTCCCTTCCCCCATAAGATAGGAAAAGAAACCAAAATGCTAGGAAAGCTCAAGATCTATAAGAGGGTATTCTGATGGTAAGAAACTAACCGTGGGAAAGAGAAACAGGCTTTAAGATAAAAAAAATTTTACAAGCTAGATGCAAGCTTTTGGGCATTATACAGAGGAGCCATTCACAACTGAGAGGAGCTAATCTCTTGCTTCATTACTTTGCACTTATATCCCCTCCCTCTTGGCATCTGCTTAGATTTATTATTTCTATGGAAATTACATCTAAAAAAGAGACTCAAACTTATTCAATTGGCAATATTGCCAAAGGTCAGCTACATGAACGTAGCAGACAAATTTTAATATTGCTAACTACCATCTCTCCTCCCAAATAAGAGATATGGCAGTCTGCTTACATAAAGATTACATACAGCCTTGGAAACCTACAGTGCAGTTCTAGTCTGTCCTACAAGGTTGCTTCAGTTGGACTCTCGGTTTTGTTTTTTTTTAACAGGTCCAGTACCGAATCTTCTGTAACCACAGATCTGTTACTAAAAGTTATCTTCCTTTCTGTTGTTCTCTCTCTCTCAGGTTTCGGGTTTTAAAAATGTCTTAGAGCTGGCAGCAGTGGCTTAATCACCAAAAGCCTAGATCAGTGGTTTTCAAATTGTGTTCTAAGGACATACGTCTAGGAAAGAAGGGAGGTTGAGTGAGTTGGACTCGATTCTCCCAAACTCAGTTCCACCAGAGGAGGCAGCTTTATATACTGGGGTTTCAGATAAGATATTTTGTGAGAAACTGTTTCACTTCTTTAAAATATTTGAAAATCACAGCCTGGATAATGAAGAGGATACTGGTTTGTATGGAGTCAATACTTACTTACTGCAAGGTGTTATTTCACACCACTCAGCTTTTGTATGTTCTTAAACCAAGGCTTCTATATGAAAAGTTCTAGTGTGGCGCTGTGGGTTAATGCGCTGGATTATAAAGCTGGTGTGAACCACAATGTCGGCTGTTCAAGCTCACCAGTCGCTCCTCGGAAACCCTATGTAGGGTCGCAACCAACTTGACGGCACTTAACAACAACATATGGCAAAAAGTAAGTTTTTATATCCTCCATTTTACAGTGGACGTTTGGGAATGTATCAGTGTGTCAACTGACCTCGGAGAAGGGAATACATGTTAACTGTTTATTTCCAAAGGGTGATTTTTTTTCCTTATCTGACAAATTGGGGGTGAAATAAAAACTAGGGGAATGTGGATTGGTACATGTCCTATAACGTTTTAGGAGCACTAGGACTGACAGGTGGAACAAAAGGTGTGCGGACACCACCCTAGGGTTTCACTCTCAGAAACCGAAAGACCCAACAGCACATGTACTAACGGGAAGGGTTTTTTTTTTCCCCAGGAGCGGCCTCCATTTCCTTCATTCTCATGTGCGAAGTCTGAATTTGGCTTTGAATAAGCTTTCGAGTCTCTGCTTCCAGTAAAATTCTCACATGCAGGTAAATTAAGGAGTAACTTTTCACCGCTTTAGGATAAGAAAAAGACAACCGGAACGCAGGCATGGAAGTGGTAGCGTCGCAATAGCTACGCCAGGGAAAGTGGCAAAATCCGCGCGGTCCTGCGGCCCCCAGGCCTGTCAGGTTCTCCACCCGCCCACCCACTCTTATTCTTCGGTATAAACTTACCAGGTGGGAGCTACGGCCCTGGAAAAAGAATAACTGGTCAGGGTTGAGTCGAGTTTCTCTGCGCTTCTTAGAGCCGTTGCCCGGAAGAGGCTGAAACCAAGCGGCCGCCGCCGTCACCAGCGCCTCTGTTACTGGGGGGTCTCGCCTCCATCGCTGGCTGCGAGAACTCTAAAGGCACGTGACCGGAAGTAGCAAGGCGGGCCTGAGTAGCACGTGACCCAGAGCGCGGCCGCCATGACACCTTCCGCTACCTTCCTCCCGATCCTTCTGCTTCCCGCCTGCTTCGTTTCCTCTCACTGGTTTCAAGCGGTGAAGAGTCCCGGCATCCTGGCTGGCCCACCCCTTGGTCCAGAACTCCTCCAATCCCGGTCGGCGCCGCATTTTCAGTCGATATTGGTCCGCTGTCTGCAGGCCGTACAGAGCGTAATTGCGACCGCGGCCTGAGGGGGAGGGCTCACGCGCAAAGAAGGGCGTAACCGTCATGTGACGATGAAGTGCCATTGAAAAGCGTTGTCCTCGCGTTCCCGGCGCTCTTGGATGACGTAAGCCCAGGAAGGGGGGTAGGAGGGAAGATTAACGCGCAGCTGTTTCCGGTGTGGGGTGAGTGTATCCGTACCCACCCTGGGGAGAAGATTCGACCCGCTAAAATCTGGTGGCGACCGGTCTAGAGGCTGTAGAGTGGGCCTGGGATCTTTGGGCTGCTGATCTGTGATCCTTACCGGCGTCCTTTCCTCAAGAGAAGTGAATATTAAAGTTTTTGCAGTTAAAAAGGTACTTGTTCCGCTAGGCAAGGAG
This sequence comes from Chrysochloris asiatica, assembly GCF_000296735.1. Lineage (NCBI taxonomy): Eukaryota > Metazoa > Chordata > Mammalia > Afrosoricida > Chrysochloridae > Chrysochloris > Chrysochloris asiatica. The sequence goes on along the minus strand of NW_006408601.1, from coordinate 8,869,021 downwards.
CTTGGCAGTTCGCTGTCACTAGTACAAGGCCTGACATAGTAAGCATTCAGTGAATGGTGAATGAATGCATCAATGAGTGACTCGTCGTTTTTCTGTTTGAGGCGAAAGTATAATGGATCATTACTTTTGGGGTGAAAAGATGCCCGGTTATGGAGAAAGGGAGATTATAGAATCCCTGTTTTTGCTCCTTACCTCCTCTCTCCTTCTGTACGCCTAGCGAGGAACCGAACGCTGTGATTTGCATTGAATGTGAGAGCAGCAAACACTGGTGTGGCGCTGTGGGTTAATGCGCCAGACTGCAAAGCCGTTTGAACTGCAAGGTCGGTGGTTTAAGCCACTCCTCGGAACCAACTCGATGGCATTTAACAACAACAACAAATAGTAAACATGGATCCAATCTAGTACTAGGACAATGAGAAAAATCTCTTCGTCTTATTTCTCTTTTAAATTGACATCAAATTATGCGGGGGGGGAGGGGTGTGGCAAGATAATTAGATCTAGACTCAGGAGATGTGAGTTCTAGTCTTAGCTCTGTCACTTATAGGCCGTCTGATCTTGGGCAAGTCAATCTCTCAAGAAGTTCTTACATTCTTTTTGGTAAGCATCTTCTGTGTGCTTAGGGGATGGCAGACTTCACAGAAGTGACATTTAAACTCAGTTTTGCCAAAAAAAAAAATAGGGTTTCGTCAGATACAACAGTCAAGAAACAACCAATATGAAACCATGGAAGCATAGCGGTCATAGAGTGAAAGGGAAACAGAGTCCAGTGTAGTTGGAGAATAGAAAAGAGGGTAAGGTGGCAGTTGATGCTGGCAAGAGAAGTAGGGATAGTATTATGAATTGTATTTATATTATTTTAGAAGAAGAAACTACTGAAGGTTTGGTATTTAGATTATTTTGGAAGAAGACATTACTGAAGGCTTATTTCCTATTTGACATATATTTTTATTATGGAAAATTGTAAACAGACAAAAGCAGGGCAATATATTGTGAACGCTTTTGCAAGGCTCACCCAACTTTAACAACTATCAACATTCTTCTGTTCTTGTTTATACAAAAGTTTTAAGCTTCTAGGCATTAAAAGGTGGTTAGTTCGAAACCACCAGCCAGTCAGTGGGAGAAAGATGTGACAGTATGCTTTCATAAAGATTACCATCATGGAAGGCATATGGGGCAATTCTACTCTGTCCTATAGGATCAGTGTGAGTTGGAATCGACTCTGGCGATTGGGGCTGGCATTTTGTATACTTAGGAGCCTTGCTAGTGCAGTGGTTAAGCACTCAGCTGTCAACCAAGATGTAGACATTTTGAACCTTCCAGCCCTGCTTCTTGAATGGTAATCTGCTTCTGTATAGGGATGCTATGCCTCAAAATGGACTTGAAAGCAGTGAGTTTACCTTATATTCTTATTCTTAGGACCCTGGTGGTGCAGGATTAAGGACTGGGCTGCTAACTGAAAAGATTTTTTGATGTGAACTCCACAGCCGTTTCTCAGGAGAAAAATGTGGCAATTTGCTTTCACAATGATTGTGTTGTTAGGTGCCATCAGCTGGTTCCAGCTCAATAGCGTACAACAGAACGAAATATCGCCTGGTCCTGTGCCATCTTCACAGTTGTTGCTGTATATGCTTCAGCCCATTGTTCAGCCACAGTGTCAGTACATCTCGTTGAGGGCCAGGCCTCCTGTTGTAAGACGGTTGTACAGCATCTGACTGACTGTTCATGAGTCAGTCTTTCTTGCCATCGTGCTCAGCTTCTCCTCCCAGCAAGCACTCAATCCATTTCTCTAATCTTTCCTCTGAAGTTCAGGCTTCCAGAATTTTTATCTATGTTTGTTTCATTTGGTGTCTTGTATCCTGGTTTGGCGCTGTGGGTTAATGTGCTGAACTGCAAAGCTGGTTTGAACTACAAGGTCGGAGGTTCAAGCTCACTAGTTGCTCCTTGGAAACTCTAGACAGGGTTGCTATGGGTCGGAACTGACTCGACAGCACTTAACAACAACAACAACAACAAATCTTTGTTGTAGAGCAGGGTTGGGAATGTCCAGCCTGTGGATCATATAAGGCCTGCGAAATCATTTGGTTTGGCCCTGCCATGACTAGTTCAAGCCATCACCTTGGGAGTGAGCTAATTAAATGTTTGAGCAAATATAGCAGTCTAAGTTTTAAGTTGCTAATTTTGTATGACCCGCGATTGATGTTATAAATTTTGGCATAAAAAAGGTTCCCTTCCCTGTTGTAGAGGGTCCGTGTTGTATGTCTGACTAGTCTGTCATCTTGCCGGACGTTCCTCTAGGGCTTTAAGGTCAGGGAATGCTAGGCAAAGATACTGTTGCATATAATGTTACCTACACGTGTTTGCTTTCCAACTACATATTAAGCACCTTCGGAGTAGGGATTGTCAGTTGTCACGTTTCCTCATGTGTAGAACATATTCAGTTGATCTAAGCTGAATGAATGATGATTTTTTATAATTATATTTTTTATAGGTTTTATTCAGGTGAGGAATACTGTGTCACTTGGCATTTCAACTTTCTGGCTAAATGGCTTTTGTGCCTGTGATACCAGAATCTTACAGCCATGTTCTCGCAGAGTTTGAGTCCCTGGATCCATTACTATCAGTCCTGAGGCTGGACTCCACTCGTCTGAAGGTGAATTTCTTGATTCTTTTATCATTTTCATTTTTGTATGTTGGGGTGCTGTTACGTGGGTGCTCTTACCCCCTTGTTCCTTACATTTTATGGAATCAGGGGTGCTCTTACCTGTCCCACTAATACTTTACACTGAAGTAGCATGCGTATAGCTCGCTGTTGATTTGTTTTTTAAACTATGTTTGCATTTTCCCCAACCACAATAATCTTGTTACAGGAGCCCTGGTGGTACAGTGGGCAAGCATGCAGCTGTTAACTGAAAGATTTATTGGCAGTTCAAATTCACCAGTGGCTTCTTGGGAGAGAGATGTGGTTTCTTCGTCCATAAAGATGTACAGCCTTGGAAACCCAATGAGGTGTTTCTAGTCTGTTCTGTAGGGTCACTGTGAGTCGAGATTGTCATGGCTGCAGTGGTTTTTGTTTTAATCTGGCTCTTTCTTCTCAGAAAGTAATGTATTTGATTAAGAATAAAATGGTATAAATGAGCATACCTTGTTGCATTTTGAACATGAGCCATTGCAATTATACTAAACCTATTTCAAAACACAGAGTTTAAAGTAGACCCTATTCTTGTGAGTTAGCTCTGTGGGAAGAAATACATGCTTCCTTCAAATCCTGAGTTCTTTGTATTAAACCTAGGAATAATGTAAAGGACAACATGTCATAATCAAACTCCAAAACAATTTCTTTCTTACACTTTAGCTGCTACCTTAAAGCACCTTTCTTGCATCAGAGGAAAGGGAAATAGGAAGTAATATTAATATGAACAACAATTCTGAGTGTCAGTATCAGAAGTTACTACAGTTGTACATCACAGAATGCCTTTCTAGTAGGGGCTTAAGCAATAAAGGCATGTATAACCTCATCGGAGGGTAATGTTTCTGAGTTTAGTGCCATGACCCAATGATAGCCCTGAGAACCCAGACTCTCTTTTCTGCTCTACCTTCCCCCACATGTTGGCTTTTTGTCATAGTTATAAGCGAACTATCCTGACTATAGACTTGATGTTCCAGTTAGCATCTCAAGTAAGAAAGAAGCAGTTAAAGGGCAAAAGACTTTTCTGCTTTTCAAATCTTGTCTTCTATCAGGGAAGATAAAACTTCTCAAGAAGTTCCCAGCTTCTTATTAGCTGATATTGAGTCACATGGCAACCCCTGACTGCAAGGGAAACTATGAAAGGCTTTGGACTGCTAGCCACAAGGCCAACGTTAATGTTCAGACCTGCCATCCTCTCCTTGGAAACCCTAAACAGGGTCTCTATGAGTCCGACATATAACAACAGCAGCCCTGATAGAAGGAGCCTGGTAGTGTAGTAGGTTACACATCAAGCTGCTAACGTCTAGGTCAGCAACTCAAATCCATCATATGCTTTGCTGAAGAAAGAAGCAGCTTTCTACTCCCGTAAAGCTGTACAGCCTTAAAACCTTGTACGAGTTTGCTGTGAGTCGGAACTGACCTGACAACACTTTCCAGTAGCTGCCTTGATAATGGAAAGCAACAAGGTTGAAGAGGGCTGGGGATGTCTGCTATCCACCATTCCCTCCTGCCTCAGGGACAGCATGGCTACTGCACTCTTGGTGGGGGAGTGCAGGAATTGAAGGCTGTGGGAGACCTGCAGAGACCTGCAGCTGTACCCTCTGCAGTCTCACTTGCACTGGGAGCTGTGGGTATTTGAGCTCATTAGGTAGACTAGAAGTGATTTAAGTGAGTGAATGATTAAAATGGTTATTTTATCCCTTGGAGACGTACTTGAGTTTGCATGGTTGTGGTCAATGCTGGAATGACCTAGTCAAATTGCACAGAATATAGTCTAATAACTGGCATGTGCCAAGAAAAAATGACTAATTTGCACAGAATGGCCTGTTGAGCCATTTTGAAGTTTATTGAAAATTTAAAAACGAAATGGCCTTCTGTATTTTTTGCTATATTGTAAATTAGAGAGTGAGTGCCATTTTGTGTTCATTCAGGCAGGGGCTGGGGGCAGGAGAAAGCATTTATTCCCAGTGGAGAGTTGATTTGGTGAAGTGACTGTCATCTCCTGCTTGTCTGTTCCCATCTTCAGTGCACCAGCATAGCTGTGTCTCGGAAATGGTTGGCGTTGGGCAGTTCAGGAGGAGTGCTCAACCTCATTCAGAAAGAAGGCTGGAAGCAGAGGCTTTTCCTTTCACACAAGGTAAGACTGAGGTTGCCGTCACTCTTGTAAAGTGCTGTTGAGTACTGCAAAGCCACACCAGGACGCCAGTGCTCTGTCATAGATTACTTAGAGTGTCTCATCAATCCTGATTTCTCCATTGTGTGCATTTGGAATGAGAGAAAAATGTAAAACTTAAGCTTTAAAAGTAAAAAAAACAAAACAATTTTTTTTTTGAGAAGCTGCTAATATTTTTCTTTGTGTGCTTTAGGAAGGGGCAATTTCTCAGGTTGCCTGCTGTTTACATGATGATGATTATGTTGCTGTAGCAACCAGGTGAGAAACTACTTTAAAACTGATTTTTTTCCAAAGGCATTTTAACTGACAGGCAGGTGTATGTGTTAGAGTGACCAACAATCTTAGTTAGCATGGGACTGCCCTGACTGCTTTTAGCTCTATAAAGTTATTTGTCCCAGGAACCCCTCAGTCCCTGGTACAGGCAGATGATAACCCGAGTGTTTGTGGAGAAAGCTAATTTGAGGTAACCATGTTTCCAAACCTTAAAAGAGAAAGGGAACAGAGATAATTTAGAACATTTAGTTCTCTTATTACTATACTGGTTTGTGACTAAAACAAGGAAATTGATATCTTGACTTTTACTTCCTTTTTTCTGAAGAACTTGTGTTTGCATATATATCTGAGAAACCAAACATGTTGTCATTGAATTGACTCTAACTCAGGATGACAGAATAGAACCGCTTCTTATGGTTTTCTTGACTGGAAAGAAAGGATTGCAAGGCCTTTTTCTCTACCACCACTGGATAGGTTTGAACCAGCAGCCTATAGGCTAGGAGTCCAGTGCAAACTGTTTACAGCCCCCAAGGATGTACCTGATGCATTTAAATTAATGTAACCAAATTCTACCTTTTATACCACTACCAAAAACTTGTTTCTGTGACCTATTCTTGTAGTCAAGGTCTTGTAGTTGTTTGGGAATTAAATCAAGAACGTCGTGGGAAACCAGAACGAATTTATGTGTCTTCAGAGCACAAAGGACGAAAAGTGACAGCTCTCTGTTGGGATACAGCTATTCTTAGAATTTTTGTAGGTGATCATTTGGGGAAAGTTTCTGCCATCAAACTCAACACTTCTAAACAAGCAAAGGTGAGAACTAATCCAGTTTTTTATGTGTGTGGTAAGATCTAAGGGGTTTTTCTTATACAGTATTGAATTAAAGGGGGTTCTTTTGTCTACTGGGTTTCTTAGGGGACTGTCCTCGAGCTCAGACTATTTTGTGGAGATTTGTTTGCTATATAGTACATATGGTGGTGCCCTGTTTCAGCTTGATACTGTTGTAGAACTCTGAGCTCATTTAAAAAACTTGTATGTTACCACTTGTTCTCCCTAATCCATGTGTATGGATCACTTACATAAAGCATTCTTTAATAGTAGATGTTTATGAAGGCCCTGGTGTGATGCTGTAGGATGAGCACTGGACTGGTAACCGCAAGGTTGGTTCAAACCCACTAGTTGCTCTTGGAAACCCAATACAGGATCAGTATGAGTTGGGATAGACTCAATGGCCCACAACAACAGGTGTTTAAGAGAGAAAAGATTTCTATTTATTAATTGTGTGAATCAAATGGCACCAATTTCCCAGGCTTCCATTTTTCTCCCAGGATGGCTGTAACCTATTGTGAATGGACTCTTAAACACTCCTCCTGGATTGTGCCTAGCTGTTCAATGACCAGAGTCATTGCTGGAGTACAATGGCTGAGTCTCAGGTTACCCTAACAGAACACTTCAATTCAGCTTTAAACCAGAGTAGATGAGCTTCTCACACTCTTCTCCGAGGCTGTTATGTCACAAGTGGGGGACTTATCTCTCATTTGCTCATTTCCATGTAGGATCCTGGCAGAAAAGAAAAGATCTAGTTACTATTGACTAAATTACATTATTTTATTGACACATCATGATATCTTTTGTTTTGTTAATCAAATGATGACCATTGATTCTTAGCATATTTTTGAGCCAAAACATTCACAATTCGAACTGTAAGCATTGTTGTTGTTAAAGTGCTGTCAAGTCGGTTCCGACTCATAGTGACCCTGTATAGGGTTTCCAAGGAG
>NW_006408601.1:8860844-8862011 GCF_000296735.1 Chrysochloris asiatica | reverse complement strand
GAAAGATGAGGCTTTCTGCTCCCGTAAAGATTTATAGCCTCGGAAACCCTGAACAGGGTCGCTATGAGTTGGAACCGACTCCATGGCACATAACAACAACAACAACAACAACATGAGTAGTTTAATATGTGTTTGTGGATGGGGGAGTAATTTGGAGATAGGTTTGGAGAAGTCAAGTAAAACAGCCTCAAGGAAGTGTCTAAAGAACATTTTGCATGATGACTTAGAAAATAAGTAGGATTGAAGGATATATGAAAGGATTGGTAGAACTTTTTTTTAAAAATGTTTTATTGTGAATTATGTGACAGTTTACATGGGAGAACATTAGCCTTACATTCATCCTATCGTATATCATTTTCATTGCCATGGTTACAATCCCCTCCATGCATCATCAAACAACCAAAGGGTATACCCTGCAAGCCTGCCCCCCAGTCGTCAGCACACAGCCCCTCTCCCTATCTGGGTTTTTACTCCCCAGCTGCTCCATCTCTCCACGTCATCGTCTCTGCCTCTATCTCTGGCGTCAGCTGCTTCTCTTGGTAGGGTCCCGCTCTCCACTCTTTTCTCTTGTTGGTCCCAGGGACTTCCACTCTTAGACTGCAAAGTCAGTCACTCCCTTCCTTTTGCTACACAATGTCTACCTGTACATTTCCAATCCTCACAATCAGTCCTGATAACAATTATTCACTATTGTATCACCTATCCGCATCTCCTTTCATCAGTCCTGCCCAGACAGATTGGATACTACTCAGTGGTGATTCTACCTTCCCCCTCCCCATCTGGATCTAGGTTCCCTCTTGAAAGTTTATAAGCCAGTCAGTTATTGCCTTCATAGCCCCCCCCATTTTGGGTAGCCAGTGTCCAAGTTGTCCATCCCTGTCTACCCTGTGTACTGAGGGGGTAAAGATTTGTTCCCTTTTTTGAGCTACTGCATCCATAGTTGTAGGTCAAGTTCATCAAATTGTATCAGATTACTCTTTTTTTTCTCTTCTTTCTTCTAGTTGAGTTCTGATCATCTAGTCATTGAAGCTAGGTCAAGTGGGTATTATCTGCAAGTGTGGGTGTTCTTATGTATATGCCCTCTCTTCTTATTAGCTGGACGCTTCACTCTCCACTCTAGTCTTCTGTGGCTATGTCACTGACTCTGGGCTCAAGAGTCCCCAGGTC
>NW_006408601.1:8854034-8858864 GCF_000296735.1 Chrysochloris asiatica | reverse complement strand
CTTGCAGTTCAAACCGACTTTACAGTCCAGTGCATTAACCCACAGTGCCACACCAGGACTCCAACTGTAAGCATGTTGTTGTTAAGTGCCGTCGATTTAATTCTGACCCATAGCGACCCTGTAGAGGGTTTCCAAGGAGCAGCTGGTGAGCTTGAAGCACTGACTTTACAGTTCAAATTACTTTGCAGTCTGACGCATTAACCCACAGTGCCACACCAGGACTATGTTGTTGTTGTTGTTAAGTGACGTCGAGTTGGTTCTGACCCATAACGACACTATAAAGGGTTTCCAAGGAGCAGCTGGTCTATAGTATGGTCTTAATTTACCTTTTTTTTTTTTTTCCAAAGGGAGAAGTACTATCTACAGGGGGAAATTTCTCTCATTCTAAAACTTAGTCATCTTTTTCATTTCAACTTCAGGATAAATAATCACACATGGAGTCTTAATAATTTTCTTTTGCAGCAATATGCTAGTGTTTTGCAATATTTTTAAATGAGTGATAATTTGATATTCTAGCAGGCAAATTGAATTTTGAATTATTTTTCAAGTTTTATTTTGCTATTCAAGTAGTGTTTATTTAAAAAACAGTATATGTTATGATGAGATAAATTTCATTTCCCTCTCACATTCCTTTTAGGCAGCTGCTACCTTTGTGATGTTTCCTGTTCAGACAATAACATCAGTTGACTCCTGTATTGTCCAGTTAGATTATTTGGATGGAAGACTTCTTATGTCTTCACTTACTCGATCCTTCTTGTGTGACACGGAAAGGTATATTGACTAATCATAAGCCATCAAAAATAGAGAATTAAAAAAAAAAAAACTGAAAGGGACCTAGAAGTTATTTAGCCCAAACGTCTTCAATTATACCGATTTTAATCAGGAACCAGCTGTCTGCAAGGGAATGTTAGTGAGTAGAGAGGATATAAAGACATAGATTACCGTAAAGAATGCTTGAGACAAGTTTTCCATTAAGATAAGTATTCGTAGAAACCTGCTGTGATGCAAGATCTGACTTAAGTGCTATGAGAGAAGGCCAGACACAAAAGGCAATTGCTGATTCAATATAGGGGATCAGGAGGGCTTTCATGAAGAAGTTTTTTGTTTGTTCTGTGTTTAATAAGTTCTTACTGAATGGTAAAGTTGAATGAAGAACAAGAACTTTGTGAAGCTAATTTTTAACTAAATCTCAAGGATGCAGTTAAAGTCCAAAGCTACAATGTCAAAGAGTATATATTAGAGGTAGCTATAAGATTAACAAGGAGCTCTGGTTATGAGTTGAGCTGCTAATCTCAAGGTCAGCAGCTTGAAACTACCAGTGGTTCTGTGGGAGAAACATGAGGCTTTCTGCTTCTGTAAAGATTTATAGCCTCGGAAGCCCTCTGTAGGGTTGTTATAGGTCAGAACCGACTCCACGGCACATAGCCATAAGAATGAGATTAACAGAACAGAATAGGAAACAGCTTGAAATGAATATTATATGTGACTGTGCTGAAGCTTCTCAGACATCCTCGCTGCAGGGAAATTCTCACTGGCCCTGATCAGTCATATTCCTCAGGGCCATCCCCACTTATAAAACTTTATAATGTATTATCACCTTAAGATACCTTTTAAACTTAGAACTGAAACTACCCTCATAGGTCACCTTTCAGCTAAATGACAGATTGGCTTATAAAATATGCTGCTGTTTTGTTAAGTGCCATTTAGTCGGTTCCAATTCACGATAACCAGTGTGCTGTTTCGGAGGAGTGACTGGTGGGTTTGAACCACCAACCTTGCAGTTAGCAGTCCAGGGCATATCCTATAGCACCATAAGAACCTGTGAATATTATGTTTCTTTTAAAAAAATCATCTATATGAGATGAAACAGTTGCCCTAAACATAAACCGTTTTCCTAAAGCAAAGAAAAGAAGGGAGGCAGGAAAACTAGATGACTTAAAATGCAACAACTAGAATGGGAAAAACAAGAGTGTTGACACATTGTGAAAAAATATAACTGTTTTAGGTTTCTAGTGTTACTGTAGCAGAAATATCAAGTGGATGGCTTTACAAACAAATTTACTTTCTCAATTTGGAGAGCTAGAGGTTTGAATTGAGGGTGCCAGTTCCAAGGATAGGGTTCCTCTCTATCAGCACGGGGTAAGATCCTGTCATGAATCTTCACCTGCGTCTTGGAGGTTTTCAGTGTAGAGACTCAGCTCCAAACGGTGGATTCTGTGCTCAGCTTTTCTTTCTTGGTGGTAGGAGGTTTCTCTTCTCTGTCCACTTCTTTTTCTTTCATCTCTTGTAAGGTAAAAGGGGAGTCCTGGTGTTGTAAGTTGATGGTTGGCAGTTCAAACTCACCAGCCACTCCTCAGAAACCCCATGTAGGGTTGCTGTTGGTCGCAACCAACTCGATGCCACTTAACAGAAACAATAACAGATAAAAGGTGATGCAAGCTATACCCTAAGGAAATTCCCCTTATATCAGATTTAGGCTGTTGCATTTTATGTTAATCCCCTGACACTGATAGACTGATTATATCACGAGGGATGATTCCATCATTACATCACTGCTAGACCACTGAGAGTCATGGCCTAGCCAAGTTGACACATATTTCATTGTTGTTGTTAAGTGCTGTTGAGTCACGTCCGACTAAGTGCACCTGTATAGGGTTTCTAAGAAGCAGCTGTGGGTTTGAACTGCCCACCTTGTAGTTTGCAGTCCAGTGCTAATCCTATAGCACCACACCAGGAGTCTGATACATGTTTTAGCAGGCTACAATTCAGTTCATGAACAATAACCAGTGTGTAAAAATGGGAGTGGTGGGGCCTCCTCTAACTTCATGAAGGAGAAAAAAATGAAGAAAGCTCAAGACTGATTCATATGAGGTGGAGGTCACACATGTCTCCTCTCACCAACCTGTTAACCAACTCTGATACCAGCCATCCTTCTATCTGTGGGTTTGATAAGTCATTGTAATGGTCTCACAGAACTCACAGACGATGCTTATGATTGTGGGGTTTATTAAGGAAGTAGCAGGTTACAGTTCTGGATCAAGAATGTCTCCAGATATACTTCACTTAATGGGAGTCAAGGACATTCTCAGAGGGAAAAGGATGGAGCTAAGCATTAAGCATAAATAGCAGATCAGCAGAAGACTTGAATAGATATTTCACTAAACAAAACATTCAAATGGGAACCAAACATGAAAAAGTGCCATCTGAGAGGTGCAAATTAATACCACAATGAAGTGCCATTTCACTCCCACTAGGATGGTGTCAAGTTTGGCAGCGGTAGTGAGGTTGGGCCAGGATCGGACATTTTCCCGTCTGCTGTGCATGGGGTCGCTATGAGTCGGTTCCAACTCAGTGGTACCTGACAACAACAACAACAAAAACAAAGGATGGCTAAGACTTAAAATAATAATAATCACCGATGTTGGCAAGGATATAGGGAAAGTTTATTAAGTTTATTAGTGGCTACCAGTTGTGAAAGGAAGAGGGAAAGGTGATGGTTAACAGTGATGCAAATATGCTGATTAAGGGTAGGGTTGCACAGATGATTATTATCAGTGCTATCATTTGGTGTACGCTGGTAAAAAGTTGAATTGGAAAAAGTTATGTGAAGATATATTTACAACAGTGACCACCAACACCCCCCCTAAAAAAAAAAAAAAAAAAACTTGAAACTGCTTGAGTGCAACCAAAAACTTCATGGGACTTGAGTCCTTGGTCATGGTTTCCATCCCAGTTAATTGGCTACTACTAACATGTTTGGTGCTTCTGTTCTGTCTCCTAGTTTGTTGTGTAGCGGGTGGGGTTTTAAAAGCTTGCAAGCCCTGCAAACCATCTAAGGCAGAGTTGATCTCTGTTTGCTTGGATCACAGAGGAAAGAGAAGCAGGGCTAGGAGGATACTGCGTGTGTGGCTGATGGCCTCCAGACCAACCGCCCCCTCTGCATAGACTAGAACTAGATCATGCTCAACTACCAGGATTGAACAGTATCATCAAAGTCCATAAAAGAATCCTGGCCAAAAGGGGAGAGGCAGAACAGGACTTGAAATTCTTATGACTCCAGAATTCTTGGAGTATGACGGTTGGATGAACCCCTGAAGCTATAACCTTGAGATCATCTTTAAACCTTAAGCCAAAAATATTTCTTGAAGTCTTCTTAAAACTAAACAGTTGAGTTTACCTAGTAAAAAATGTCTGCCTTGAGCATTATGCTCTTTGAGAAGCTATATGGGATCAAACTGTCATATCAGCTCGAAAGTGAGTCTGTGCTAATGGGGGAGGAACAATTCGAAAAGGAGGTTGAGAAGGGTTGCACAACTTGAAAATGTAATCAGTGAATGATATATGTAGTATTGGAATTTGTCATTTTCAACAACAATAATGAAATTAAAAAAAAAGACACATTAAAAATTGGATATGGACCAGTTTCTGAACTTTACTCCCCAAATCTGATTGGAACAGCACATAGTTCAGTCTGGAAAGGTCAAACTGAACTGATATCTTTACTATTTAATCTCAATGCCTGATGATACTTTACTAGTTATTTATTTATATACATACATATGTAGTCTCATTATTGACTATGATATGCTAATAGAAAATCTGCTTTATTCATTGACAACAATAGCAAAACAACTAGAAGGAGTTTTTAGGAAGAGACATTCCTCATCGCCATCATTATCATTTTCCATGTTTCAGGCAGTGTGTTAAACTTTCTTCTATATCTATCTACCTCATGTAATCTCAAGGGGACAATGTTCCAAGGTACAGAGTTTGAGAAGGGTCTAACATTTTGAGAAAACTATAAAAGGAGCTGTGGTAGCATAGTGGTTA
>NW_006408601.1:8826697-8851261 GCF_000296735.1 Chrysochloris asiatica | reverse complement strand
TCTTCATATGTTTGTTGGCTGCCTGGATCTCCTTGGTGAAGTGTCTGTTCATGTCCTGTGCCCATTTTTTAATTGGGTTATTTGTCTTTTTCTTATAGAGGTGTTGTAGTTTCCTTTATATTTTAGAAATGAGTCCTTTTCTGATGTGTCATTGCAAAAGATTTTTTTCTCGTTCTGTGGGTTCCCTTTTTACTCTTCTGGTGAAGTCTTTTGATGTGCATAAGTAGACTTATTTTTTAGATTCCAAATGGGTGTTACTTTTGAGTCTCTCATTTGTGGACTCAGTAAGCTGAATACTAGTGTAAAGTGGCTTTCTTTGTGTCATAGATGTGGTTTAATGGCAAACCAGAGCCAGAACCCTACTTCAGCCTTCTCAGTGTATTGTTCTTTTTAGCGTACTGCTAATACGAATAAAGGAAGGGATCATGTGGATGGGGCTATTTCGACCAGACAGATTCTAGTACCATTGTTGTTGACTTTTTTGTAAGTAAGCATGCTTTCTATTCCTTTCTGGGTATTAGAGAGAAGTTTTGGAAAATTGGAAACAAGGAAAGAGATGGAGAATATGGAGCTTGTTTCTTCCCTAGAAGATGCTCTGGGGGCCAGCAGTCTCTGATCTACTGTGCTCGCCCTGGCTCCAGGATGTGGGAAGTGAACTTTGATGGGGATGTTATAAGTACACATCAGTTCAAGAATCTCCTCGCTTCACCACCTCTCCCTGTGATTAATCTAAGGTAATAATTTTTATATGATTGGTTGGGATTATTTGAGGAACTTATCGAAGAGGTTCTGTTTAAATCACTGGCATTATATATGTGTTAAATATTTTATTATGCCTTTTAAGAGTGAAATTGAATTTTTATTAAATGATTCAGATATAAAGTTTTTAATTAATTACCCTTCATATGAATAGAGTGAATTGGATAAGGGCAGATGCAGTTAGGCCCTTGAGGTTTTTTATGGGCTGAACTTTTTACCTAATGGAGTAAAGGCGATTTATGTTATGATTAAATCATTCACTGAGTTGCTTACTTTCCTAGATCAGAACCCCAGTATGATCAGACGGTTGGATCCTCCCAGTCTTTGTCTTTCCCCAAACTCTTGCATCTTAGGTAAGTTTTTCCCTGTGAGCCTTTAAAAAAAAAAAGAATAACATAATTAGAACATTTCTACACATACAATGTGCGTGTTATGCCAACACTAAGTTAGAAATGATTGTATTATAAAAGGTATTCTGCATAGAGGATGAATAAAAAGAATCCTTGGAATGTGTTCTAAACTGACCTTAGCCAATTGGAAATATCAAATTGTCAGGAAGCTTTCGGCAGTTGGAGGTAAGAACTACAGATGCTCCTTCCCTCATAAGCTACCCTGTCTGGTGGGATGATACAGTGAAAGCAAATCAGATTGAGATCTGCCATAGTATATTTATTGGCGCTGTGGTAGCGTAGTGGTTACGAATCAGGCTGCGAAACTTAAGGTCAGCCGTTTGAAACTACCAGCCACTCCATGGGAGAAAGATGAGGCTTTCTGCTCCCATAAAGATTTATAGCATCGGAAACCCTGTACAGGGTTGCTGTGAGTCGGAATCAACCCAAGGCACATAACAATAACATAGTATATTTATTAGCAAGGAGGCAAAACATAGTTGTGTAACTTAATCTTGTTAGCTGGTAAAGTTTCAGCTTTGCTTTCTATAGCTACTATGATGGTACCTTGCATGAAAAATATACTAAAGGCAGATTTCACTGTATTCTAGCATCAGGGTTCTGCTGACCTTTAAGTTGAATTAGATGCTGAAATCTTATATTAAGTAATAGGACAGATAAAGACACTCAACTGCTGGGTTTGTTAATTCAAAACATCTTATTCTACAAGGGTGAGTTTGCCTATGTAGCCCATTTATGTTTATATATATATACACACACACAGAGTGAGTCCTGGTGGTGTGGCACTATAGGATAAGCACAGGACTGTTCATTGCAAGGTTAGTTCATGTCCATATTTGAAAGCTCATAACCTCAGGGATTCTACCAGTCTCTATCAGATCAGTAAGTCTGCTCCTTTTTATGATTTTGAATTTTGCTCTACTTTTTTCTCCCCGTCTGTCTTGGGCCTTCTATTGTCATCCCAGTCAGAAAGTTCCTACATGGTACAATCTATATAGCTTGAACTGTACTTATTTCATCAAAGAAAAATTACATTTGATGTCCCTTTGGCTAGTTCATAAGCTCTCTAATACAGATTCAGAGGGTGTTGTAGGATAGCCTGGAGTGTAGAAAAACCAGCTAACTGCTCCTGGAATGTAAAATTTTTAATACACTTGAAATGCTAACTAATTTACATATGCATCACACTGTATATATTGAAGTATTTAAAAGTAAATCACAGACAATATAACACTTTTATCAATTTGTAATTCATCAATGTTAATGGAGAAAGACAGCTAATTATTTGTCCATAATTTGATAAGGCATATAATTGCTTAAAACCCTCCTTCCCTTAGCACTCTTCCTTTATAGCCCTTAGCACCATTTATAATTCTATATTCATACACTATTTATACCTGTCTTATCCCTAGACAATAAACTCCATGAGAACAGAGATCATGTCTGTTTTAGACTCTGTTGTATTCTCAGGGCTTAGCATACTGCCTGACACATGTTGTTGTTTGTTGTTGGTAAGTGCCATCCAGTCAGTTCTGATTCATAGAGACCCTGTTTGGGTTTCCAAGGAGCAAGCAGCTGGTCGGTTTGAACCACCAACCTTGACTAGCACGATAAGACACTGGACTTACTACTTCTCGACTATGGTGTCATATGGTGAGTGGGGCAGGGGGAATCCCTTACCCCAGGGTGTGTTTTCAAATGGATGGCTATGATCTGCTTAGTTCTCCTGGTGGTGTCACTCCTTTGAGTTTAGCTATTTAAAGTTCCTGTTACAGTCTCTGCCCTGGAAAACAAAGCCCTTCATGATCTGGCTCTGCCTGCTTCTTAGCTTCAGCAATAATTAATGTCACTTTGAAGTCTTTGCCAACTCCTCTAGGAGACCTAGCTATTTGTTCCCATGTACTGTTGTACCTTGTTCATTTTGTCTGACTGTACTATGACCATCTGTCCCAGTATGAGGTTGTAAACTCCTTTTGTTTGGACACAGTGCCAGACACAAAGAAGACTCTAACCTATTAGCAAAAGTGATGAGTTCAACAAAGATCTTTTTTAAAAGAAAGCACAAGTAGAGGGACATTAGTTACTGGTAATTTGCTTATTATTAGTAGTGTTTCTTACTTGATATACTTGTGTCCTGTGGTAACCTTGACTGTAGCTACCTCCAGATTCTATAAGAGACATCATGTATATTTTGTTTCTGTTTGGGTACACTGGTAACCATTTTCCTTTCTTGACTTTTTAAATAGTGCTGTTTGGCTTGTGTCTCAGTCTGTTTATCAGTGAGGGATAAAGGAACGAAGGATGTATATACATATCAGCTCTTACTTAAGATTTCACCCCCATTTCATCTAGATTGCTACTCTTAAGGAATTCTACTAAGTTCCATATCAACTTCAGTTCCAAAGTCATGGTCCTGTGTTGCTATACTCAGAGAACCATTGACACCTCGTGACTTTTCTCCTGTGGCTCCTGAAGGGAGCCCTCCCAGTTCCACTCTCTTTATGCTAGGATTCTGACCTTCTCTTACAGTTTGCTGATAAGGATTATTTTCTTGTAGGGACAGTGGATTGCTCTTGCATATCGACAAAATGCATGATATTTTCTTGATGACCCAATTCTGTTATTTATCAGTTAGTTTTATAGCCACTTGGTGCCAATCTTAACACTCTTGGGGACATGAAAAACAAAAACAACAAAAAACTTGGTCTAAAGGTTATAATTTTTTTAAGGAAGATAGAGTTTATAACTATAAAAATATGTAACAATAGATATGCGTGTGACAATGCAATCTAATTGTCAGCTGAGTAGTGTTGACTAGAAACAGGCCAAGTGCAGGGAAGGAGAGCTTCTCATGCTCTGTGGGGAGAATTTCAGAGGAGAGTAAAACTTCTGCTGATCTTTGAGAGGCGGCTAATGGAGAACAGTGCAAGTTGGGGAGTGCCCTGATCAGGGGAGATTGCCAGTGACATATTCAGGGAGCAAATCATGGTTTTGTGAAGCAGCATGAGATGAGGTGGGAGATTAGACTAAAGCTGTGATGACAAAGACAACTTTCAATTCAAGTTTGAGGACATTGGATTAGGAAGCTGTCAGAGTGGAAGTGTGATTTTGATGTACCAACTCTTTCACTATGGAGTATTTGAAGGGGAGAAAACAGGTACGAGGAGGTAGAAGTAATGAGGGCTTATGGGGTCTATGGACAATGGGAATAAAAAGGAAGAGACTTTAAGGAATGACTAGATATGGAAAAAAGAGCAAGTAGGGAATCTGTTGGAAACTTTCTGAAGAGCAGTTTGAAAGATCAGCCACTATTTGGAGTGATCTTTGGTTTTTAGTTTAAAGTGCTCATGAGATATCCAGATAGGAAATACATAGAAGGGGCACACATGGATGTTGAGGAAGTTCAGATGACAGCATCTGACAGTTTGCTAAATACAGGTGTTAGTAGCAGTCCTGAGAGATAAATGAGATATATGAAGGAAGGAGTAAAGAAGGAGATGAACAGAGAAGAACTGGAGATGGAAGGTAGAAAACAAGAAAGCTCAAGGTCCCAGAGTCTAGGGAGGCAAAATTCAGGAAGGAAGTAACGACCATCAGGGTCAGCCCCTGTATGGGGAACAAGCAGAAAGGAAATAGGGGAGAGGGTTATTGGTTTGGCAGGAACTTTTTGAAAGTGCAGTTTAGTAGAAAAATCAGGGTTTCAGATAAAAGTGGGTTGGTTGATGAGGATAAATGAGGAAAGAAGTAGATTCTGTGACATACAGAGGAGGAAATTCAGGTTTTGGAGCCAGATTGCCCTTGGTAAAATTTTGACTCTTTTACATTCATGCTGAATGGTTTGGGGCATGTTACTTACTCTCTCTGAGCTTCAGTTTCCTTTTTTTTTTTAAATAAGATATAATTCATACTTACCTTGATGATGAAGTCCTGGTGCGGTGCTGTTAGAATAAGTACTCGACTTCAAGGTCTATTTGAATAGCTAGGTCTGCAGTTCAGACTCACCAGCTGTTCCTTACAAGTTGATTCTGACTCATAGAGACCCGGTGTAGATTTCCAAGGCTTTAAATCTTCTTCAGAGCAGGAAACCTCATCTTTTTCCTGTGGCGCAGCTGCAGAGCAGGAACCACGGACCTTGTGATTTGGCATCCCAGTGCTTTATCATACGGAGTCACCATGCTCCCTAGTTTAGGTAGAGCCCTTAATAAAGTTCTTGGTATATAACTCATGGAGTCATAATATTACCATCGCTAAACGCTTACTGGAGTCCTAGTGTGGTGCTGTGGGCTAATGTGTCAGACTGCAAAATCATTTGAACTGCAAGGTTGGTGGTTCAAGCTCACCAGCTGCTCCTTGAAAACCCTATCTATACAGGGTCACTATGAGTTGGAATCGACTTGATGGCACTTAACAACAATAACAAATACTTACTAGAGCCGTGATTTCCAGTGGGGTGGTGGTAAGATGCTGTTAATAAGTCTTTGTCTAAATATGCCCTTGTCATACCAAATCTGGGAAGTTTATCTACTCTAACAGACATCAGATAAGTTATCCTTAAGCATTTTCTTTGTTTTTAAATGATATTTAGTAGGTGTCTGATTTTTCTTACTTTAGGATCAGTTTATGCTTTTTTTTAAAAAAAAAATTGTGAACTGAGTGATAGTTTACATGGGAGAGCATCAGCTGTACACCAGCGTTTCATTGCAATGACTACAATACCCTCTGTGCATCATCATTCAACAGTATTTGCTTCCATTCCCTCTGTTCTTCCTTTTTTGGGGGTGGGGTGTGGAGATGTACACAAATGAACTCAGGAATATATAATAATTTAAATCACAAAGTGCATGTACTGCAAGCCTGCCTCCTGGCTGCCAACACTCATTCCCTCTCTTTCTGTAAGTCTACAGTCCTCAACTGCTCCCTTTCTCTGTGTCGTCATTTCTGCCTCCATTTCTGGTGTCACTGCTTTGCTGGATAGGGTCTTGTATTCCACTTGTGCTCTTCTCCCTTGATGGCTCTAGGGTCCTCTGTTTCTGGACTGTAAGATTAACTACTCCCCCCTTTTTGTTACAAAACTTCTACCTTTACAGTTGTGACAGTCGCAATTAGTCACGATATAAGTTACTCACTATTGAATCATAGGAATCTTAATCCCATCTCTTTTCACCAGACCCATCGAGACAAGATGAAAACTATTCAGTGGGGACTCTGTCTTCCCCCACATACTCTTAAACTAAACTCCCTCTTGAAAACTTGTAAGCCAGTCACTTCATGCCTTATTAATCCTATGCTATTTTTTTAGTGAGTTGTTATAGACAGAAAAATCATGTTAGGACTTGATTAACTGAATCACTGTTGTATTTGTTTTGTTTGTGTAGTATGATTTTACTTTAATAACTAATACAAGGATCTAATAGGAAATTATATCATAAACTTCTTTGTTGTAGCAGCCTAATTCTCATGGGTTCTTCTATCTTCTCTTTCAGTGAGCATTGTGTGCTGTCTTGGACAGACAGAGGAATTTACATTTTCCTTCCTCAGAATGTTCAAGTTCTCCTTTGGAGTGAAGTCAAAGGTAATTATATTTTCCTACCTTTATATCAGCAACAACCTTTATATAATTTTTAATCTCATGCTTGTAAAAGACTTTATTATTGTAGGAAGATTCTCTTGTGGGGTAACTTCCCAAGTGTACATTTGTGAAGTTGTATTCACCAGTCTTATTTATTTAAATAAAAATATTTTATTGTGTTAGTGAACATAGTATTTGGCTGTGTAAGATAAGTACTGTACTGCTAACCCTAAGAACAGCAGTTCAAACCCACCAGCAATTCCTTGGAAACCCTATATAGAGTTGCTCTGAGTTGAAACTGACTCCATGGCACTCAACAACAAGAAAATCTTACTTATTTAAACAGAAGTATTTTATTGTGTTTGTGAACGTTTATATAGAAAATTGAATTCCTGTTTAACAATTCTACAGTTTGTTCAGTGTCATTGGTTACGTTTTTCATAGAAAGTATCAACTTTCTCATTATTTCCATTCTAGTTGTTCCATTTCTAATGATCTAGTTTCCCTGCCCCTTTTCCTTCTCATCTTTACTTTTGAGTAAATGTTGACTATTTGATCTCCTATAGGTGATCTTTTTTTTTTTTTTCCCCTCCCCTTCTTGTGTATTGCCCTCCCTAGCACCCAAACTGTCCTGTGTCTATTCCCTACCATGTGCTCCACCTTCCCCTCCCTCTGCTCCCCCAACCCCCAAAATCCTGGTAACCAGCAAAGAATCCCCCTCCCCCCACCTTTAGTATGGGTTCTTTTTCTTAATTTTTTACAGTAGTGGTCCTATGCAGTATTTCTCTATAGGTGATCTTTTAAATGAGCAAAATATTCACAGATATTTTATGAGCCAGTCTGTTATTTAGCTAAATGATGAACTCATGGAATGATTTTAGTTCAGGTTTAAAGATGACCTCTGGGAAATAATTTTCGCTCAGTAATTTTTCATGGATAATTTAAAATAACTATTGTTGTTGTTAAGTGCGGTTGAATTGATTCCGAACCATAGTGACCCTGTATAGGGTTTCCAAGGAGCAGCTGGTAAGCTTGAACCACTGACCTTGAAGTTCAAGTGACTTTGCAGTCTGACTCATTAGCCCACAGTGCCAAACCAGGACTCCAATTTTAAATACTAGGGGGCTTCAAAAACTTTGTGGGAAAATTCTTTTTTGGCATTTTATTGTGAATTGAGTAATTGAGTGAAGGTTTAAAGAGAAAATCATCAGTTTTACATTCAACAAACCATACACTTCGTTTCATTTCAATGATTGCAGTCCTCTTCATGTAACATCAATTATTTCACTTCCTCTGTGGGATTCTTATTTCTAGTTACTTCTCCTTCCCAACCTTTCTGAACTTTGTCCTAGGTAAATGCTGCCCCTTTGATCTAGAATAGTTGACCATTGCATGGACAGTGTACCTTTTTAGTATTGTCCTCCCTATATACCTATCTACCACTTGAAAATTGAGCCATGAGGGTGAGTTCAATTCCAGACCTGAAAGGTGACCAAGGGCTATAGTCACTGGCCCTCCAATCACTTTCTGACCAGAAAGCCTGGTGTGTTTGTTTTTTAATGATTTTGACTTTGGTTTCACATTTTTTCCCACTGTTTCTGGGACCTTCTAATGTGATTCCTTTCAGTACATCCATTATCTTTAATTCCATTTTTCATGAACTGTTTGAAACCCCTCATATTTCGTTTTCATTTACTATTAAATTTTAGTAATCATTGCTAAGGATTTTATGGGTTATACCACCACCAGGCTACCACCAATTCCATTCTTACCCTAATTCTTTATTTCTGTTAGGAGTCATGCTTTAACTCCCATTTTATGTCTTAGTAGTTTGGGGATTACATCACCTGTCTGCCAGTTTGTTGTACTGTAGTGGTTTATGCATTGCTGTGATGCTGGAAGCTATGCCACCAGAATTTTAAGTACCAACAGGGTCACCCATGGCAGACAGGATTCAGCAGTGCTTCCACACTAAAATAGACTAGGAAGAAGGAGAGGCAGATCACTTTTGAATGGTTATCCCCTGAAAACCTTAGGAATGGCAGTGAAACATTGTCAGATATAGTGCCAGAAGATGAGCCCCTCAGGTTGGAAGGCATTCAAAATACAACTAGAGAAAAGCTGCCTCCTCATAGTAGTTGTTGTTGTTGTTAGGTGCCATCGAGTCAGTACTGACCCATAGCAACCCTTTGCACAGCAGAACGAAACACTGCCTGATCCTGGACCAACCTCACTACTGTTGCCACACTTGAGTTCATTGATGCTGCCACTTGGCAAATCCATCTCGTTTGAGGGTCTTCCTCTTTTTCTCTGACCCTCCACCTTACCAAACATGATAGTAGAGTTGACCATAATGACGTGAATGGAGCAAAACTTTTTTCTGAACCTTCATTTGCTGATGGGGTACAACTCAAAATGAGAAGAAACAGCTGCAAACATTTATTATTAATTGGAATGTGAAATGTCTGAAGTATAAATCTAGGAATATTGGAAGTTGTCAAAAATGAAATGGAACAAACAAAGATTTATATCCTAGCCATTAGTGAGGTTGGTGGTTCAAGTTCTCCAGCTGCTCCATGGAAATCCTATACAGGGTCTCTATGGGTCAGAATTGACTCGACGACACTTAACAACAACAACAACATTAGAGAGAGAGCTATGGAAATGGACAGTTATTGGCCATTTTGAATCAGACAGTTGTATGGTTTATTAGGCTAGGAATGACAAATTGAAGAGGAATAGTGTCACATTCATCATCAGAAAGGGCATCATCAAGATCTGTCTTAAAGTACAGTGCTATTTGTGATAGAGTAATATGTATACACTTCCAAGGAAGACCAGTTATACCACTATTATTCAAATTTAGGCACCAGCCACTAACTCCATTGATGATGAAACTCAGGAATTCTGATAACTCTGGTAGCATAGTGGTTACGAATTGGGCTGTGAACCTTAAGGCCAGAAGTTCGAAACTACCAGCCGCTCTGTGAGAGAAAGATGAGGTGTTCTGCTCCCATAAAGATTTACAGCCTCAGAAACTCTGTGCAGGGTCGCTGTGGGTTAGAACTGACTCTACGACACTTAACAACAACAACAACAACCAGCTTCTTCACTCTGAAGTTGATCAAACATGCAACTGAGCTGTATTGATAATTTCTGGTGATTGGGATGGGGAAATTGGAAATGAAGAGGAAGGATCAGTAGTTGGGAAATATGGCCTTGGTGAGAATAACTTACTAGTGTTGTTCAGTGTCAACAGAGACTGAAACTTTCTCTTGAGTGTAGAGAAGCTAACTCAATTTAAATGATGAAGTAAAAGACCTGTTTGGAAATTTCAAAGGGCTTCTCAAGAAGACAAAATAAATATTATAATAAAAAGTATGAAGACCTGGACTTAGAAAGTTGAAAAGGAGGAACAAGCTCAGCATTTCTCAAGCGGAAAGAACTGAAGAAAAAATTCAAGCCTCAACTTTGAATATTGAAGAATTCTATGGCCAGATTTTGAATGGCACAGGAAATACCAAAAGAAGATAGAATAATTCACGTAATTGCTGTACCAAAAATAATTAGCCAATATTCAGCCATTTCAGAGAGCTACCATGTGATCAAGAAGCTATGATACTGAGGGAAGAGTTTCAAGCTGCACTAAAGGCATTGGCAAAAAAACAAACCTCTTTCAAGCTCTTATATATTTGTGGGATGTATAAATTAGGTATATATCCCACTCTTCTTCCCTTACCATTCAGCCCATGTCTCAATCCACGTATCTACACACAAAATACTGTTGTTCCAAAGTTGTGTATAGATCACTATTTACGTCTCTCCCCTTTAGCCCGTGCATACTTCCCTGAGTCTTCACCCATCTTCATCATTTTGCCACCTCCTTCATCTTGTATATTGCCCTCCCCGTCTCCCAAGCTAACGTGTATCTAGCCAGTAAATTATTCTCTTCTCCCTTCCACCCCTGGTAACCATCAGAGAATGTTTCTTTTAGCATGAAAACTTAAGGTTTTACAATAATGGTCTCATACAGTATTTGTCCTTTAGTGATTAACTAATTTCACTCAGCATAATGTCCTGCAGGTTTATCCATGTTATGAGATGTTTCATAGATTCATCATTAACCTTCAGCATTACATAGTATTCCATTGTGTGTATGTACCAAAATTTGTTTATCCATTCTTCTATTGATTGATGGACACAGGCTGTCTCCATCTTTTTGCTATTGTGACTAGTACTGCTATGAACATTGGTGTTAAACATAAGATTTTAAACCAGATTGATGTGATTCTTTTTTCATATCCTTTATTCTTGATCTTTTAGAATAGTAAATGTCTGAAATATTACTTCTTTGTGTCTAAAGTATTTGTTGAAATGCAAATATAAAAATAGAGATGACATTCAATCAAGGCATATGCTATTTAAGAAGTGAATTATTAGACTAACAGGTCAGTGGTTCAAGCTCACCAGCTGCTCCTCGAAAACACTATTGCAGGTTCACTATGGGTCGGAATCGACTCGACAGCACTTAACAACAAAAAAAATGGGAAAGGATGACCAACAGGAAAAATACAAAACAATAATGGCAGTCCGATGGACTACAATAAGAACAATCAAGTCGCTCGCCTAGGAGACATCAAGGCAAGCGGTCAGGTCTCCTCAGGACAAACCCCCTTCCAATACCAAGACTCCGTGGGAATACATGAACAGACATAGACATGTGCTCTGACTGTTGGACACCGATATAGGGAAGTGAGGGAAAAACAGCATTGAAGCTGCAAGCTAAGTCCTACCACATTCAATAGATTCCTGTGAACCCCGGTGGAGACCTGGTCGGCCAGCAGTGTGGCAAGACCTGGGGGACTCCTGGGCCCAGAGTCAGTGACATAGCCACAGAGGACTAGAGTGGAGAATGAAGCTTCTAGCTGATAAGAAGAGAGGGCATATGCACAAGAATACCCACATTTGCAGATAATACCCACTTGACCTGGCTTCAATGGCTGAATGATCAGAGCTCAACTAGAAGAAGAAAGAAGAGGAAAAAAAGAGTAATCTGATACAATTTGGTGAATTTGACCTATGCCTATGGATGCAGTAGCTCAAAAGAGGGAACAGATCTTTACAGCAAGGATCATTCCCACCCCCTCGATACACAGGGTAGATAGGGATCGACAACTTGGACATTGGCTACCCAAAATGGGGGAGCTACACAGGCAAGCAGTAACTGGTTTACAAGATTTCAAGAGGGAGTCCTAGATCCAGAGGGCGCGGAGGAAGGTAGAGTCTCCACTGAGTGGTATCCAATCTGTGTGGGTGAGAATGATGAAAGGAGATGAAGATAGCACTCATGTGGTACAATAGTGAATAATTAATATCAGGATTGACTGTGAGGGTTAGAAATGTAAACGTAACAAAACGTTTTGTAGCAAAAGGAGGGGAGTGATTGACTTTGCAGTCTAGGAGTGGAGGTCCCTGAGACCATCAAGGGAGAAGAGCGGAGTGCAAGACCCTACCCAGAGGAACAGTGACATCAGAGATGGAGGCAGAGATGATGACGTGGAGAGATGGAGCAATTAGACCCAGAGATAGAGGGGCTTTGTGCTGTTGACCAGGGGGCAGGCTTGCAGGGTATACCCCTTGGTTGGATGATGATGCATGGAGGGGATTGTAACCATGACAGTGCAACAATATATGATAGGATGAATGTAAAACTAATGTTCTCCCATGTAAACTATCATAAGTCACAATAAAACATTTTTTAAAAAGAATTATAAAAAGAGTAGAATACACAGAGACACACACAGAGAGAGGGAAGACAGACGCCATGTGAGAACCTTTCTAGGAGCAAAAGAATGCCAAACATGATCAGAGACACCAGAAACTAAGAGATGGATCCACAGAAAGAATCAGCATGGCCAAGATCATGATCCTGAGAAAATGCATTTTTGTTCTCTGAAGCCATGTCTCTGTCAAGGCAGCACTTGGAAACTAAGACAGTGCCTCTCCTCAGACTTCTGCTCAGGCTGGTCATCCCCTCTAGAGTCTGTCCCTCTCTGCTGGCCACACAGATGCTGCCTGCATTGGCTGACCATGTTGCCAACACTCCACTTAAGCCTCTGTCTACTTCTGTGACCTCCCCACCTTTCCAACTAGCTCACTCGCCTGGTCACAATGACCTGTCAACCCTCAAATGCCCTTTGGAGTGTGTGCTTTCTCCTCCCCACCACCTGCTCCTCACTGGATCTCTGGCTATGGTCTCTGTAAAAGGAAGGAAATAGCTTCTCTTTTCCTTGTTAAGCTCTTGTAGAATGTCTTACAACAGAGTTTCTGAGTTCCTACAGGTATAATTCTTTCATATATTGCAACCTACAGGCCCAGACAATGGGTCTGGGAGAGTTTACATTGTATTTTGAACATTCTTCCCTCTTCTAATTCAGAGTTTGACTGTAGTGTAGCCAATCACAGCAAACTCCCTTCTCCAGTATAAAGATTTTTATTTCAGAGGCCCCAGTGTGCTTCCCGCTAATCTGACTTCCCTAAGCACATCTTCTAGACGACTGAACCCCAAATATGGTCAGAGACTGTGATAGTAAGGTTTGTGTCAACTTGTCTGGGCCAGGATTCTCAGGGGGTTAGCAGTTAATATGTAATTATAATCTCCATGATGAGATCTAATAGCATGCAATCACCCCCATGAGATGATCAGAAGTGATTATACCTAGTGTTGTAAATCCTCACTTCTGTGATGTTAATTAGGTCATATGCAATCTACAGATTAGGTTGTATCTTAAATTAATCTCTTGTTATATAAAAGGATAGAGAAGTAAGCAGAGAAAGAGGAATCTGCTACCACCAAGAAAGAAGAACCAGGAGTGGAGTGTGTCCTTTGACCCTGGGGGTTCCTGCCCTGTGAAGCTCCTAAATATAGGAGAAACTTGATGGATGGCCAGGATACATGGAGATATCCAAGGATTTTTAAAAAAGGGGGAGGGGGAGAAGGATGATTGGATTAACATTCTTCATGTTCACTTCTATGGTTTTTGTAGGTATTCAGGATGTGGCTGTCTGCAAGAATGAGCTGTTCTGTTTGCACCTAAATGGGAAAGTGTCACATCTGTCCCTGGTATCTGTGGAACGCTGTGTGGAACGCCTGTTAAGGAGAGGCCTATGGAACCTGGCTGCCCGTACTTGCTGTCTTTTCCAAAATTCTGTCATTGCTTGTAGAGTAAGTCAGAGAGCTTACTTAGATGTGTTTATCACAAGTTATTGACACCATTCTGCCTTGCAAGATTGTCTAATAAAATTGCTTGTGTATTACTAGTACCCCCCCCACCCCCCATATGACCTACAGCAGATAAAGCAGTAATAAATTCTCAAAGAAAAATGACAGAAATCGTTTTAGGGTTGAGTAAGAGGAGAGTATGCTTTCCATTTTTAAAAAGAATATAAAATATATCAGACCTTATCTTAAGGGAGATTATTACACATATGTGTATGGTTACTTTTAATTAAATTTTTAATTCCTAGAGCTATGGGTCGAAACTGACTAGATGGCACTTCACAACAGCAACATTCTCATTAGGAGTCCTGGTATGGTGCCATAGGATAAGAAGTCGAATTCAAGGTCAGTTTGAACTGCAAGGTCAGTGGTTCAAACTCACCAGCCTCTCCTCAGAAACCCTGTACAGGGTCACTTTGAGTTGGACCCAGTGCGAGGATACTTAACAACAAGAAAAAACAAGGTCTTATTATGCCTTTCACCAACCCATTAGACTTTTTAAAATCACGCTTGAGGTTTCTTTTTTTTTTTTTAATAGACCTTTTTCAATGTATTAGCCATTGAGTATAGATTAAGTGGCAGACAAGAAGCTGTTGATTCCCTTATTAACAGTACTGGTGAATGTTTACTTGTCCTTTTATTAGGCAAGAAAAACTTTGACTGTAGATAAACTGGAACATTTGAAATCTCAGCTGGACCTCTCAAGCTACAGTGATCTAATTTCTCAATTGGAAGAACTGATCTTAAAATTTGAACCTTTAGATTCAGCCTGCAGCAGTCGAAGAAGCTCCATTTCATCACATGTAGGTATTCTCTGCTTTTAAAAGCTTTTTGCTTCAAAGTAAAGCTGATGATCTTGTCTGTTAACCCTCACTCAATTCACAATAAAAAATTTAAAAAAAAAAAAGGTTAAGATTTTTCCACTTTAGATTGTTACTCACTTACCTCCCGAAGCTCCAAACCAAACCCACTGCTGCTGAGTCAGTTCTCACTCCTAGTGACCCTAATGGACAGAGTACAATGTTGCCCCATAGGTTTTGCCAGGCTGTAAACCTTTACAGAAACAGACTAGCACATCTTTGTCCTATAGAGTTGCTGGTTGGTTTGAAAAACTGACAGTTAGCAGCTGAGTCCTAGGGCTCTTCGCTTGCCTACAAGAGCCTCAAATTGTGTTCCTTTCTATGTAATAGATTTGGAGGGGCGGGCTTTCTTTTTTTTTTTTTTTTCTGTAAGTTTGTATTGTGAACTGAGTGATAGTTTACATGGGAGAACATCAGTTTTATACTATCGTTTCATTGCAATGATTACAATCTCCGTGTGTTGTCATTCAACAGTATTTCCTTCCATTCCCTGTTTGTTTGGGGTTTTTTTGGCTGGAGGCATGGCATGTACACAGAAACACTCAGAAATATATAATAATTTAAACAACCAAAGGGCACATTCTGCAATCTTGCCTTCTGGCCGCCAGCACCCAGTCCCTCTCTTCCCATGAATCTAGAGTCCTCAGCTGCTCCCTCTCTCCATGTCCTTATCTCTACCTCCATCTCTGGTGTCACTGTTTCTGTCGATAAGGCCCCGCACTGTGCTTGTGTTCTTCTTTCTTGATGGTCCTAGGGTCCTCTCTTTCTGAATTGTAAGATTAACTATTCTGGGGGCTTTCTTTTAACTGTTGGACAGCTATATAGA
The DNA here is from genome assembly GCF_000296735.1 of Chrysochloris asiatica. Classification (NCBI taxonomy): domain Eukaryota; kingdom Metazoa; phylum Chordata; class Mammalia; order Afrosoricida; family Chrysochloridae; genus Chrysochloris; species Chrysochloris asiatica. Next base: position 8,835,558 of record NW_006408601.1, on the reverse strand, counting down.
ATCTCTAGCTGGATGTATCTTGGACCCTTTGTTTTTTTTGTAATTGTTAAATTATTTCCTGTTCCCAAATGCATTTGAGACATCATATGACTGCCGGCATAAGTTAGGTTGCTCCTAATATCCAATTTCAGATGCTTTGTGCTAATATGAGTGAGTCTGAGTACAACTCCTGTTTTGTCAGGCTTTCTGTAGACAATGTCACTAGCAAATCTGAGTGGCCCAGCTGTCAGCAATCAATACCTTTCGCACTAGTTTGATGTAATAGTCATAATTGTTGCTATTAACTTTCTGTTTTGCTGTTGGTATTTCTCTTAAAAGGCTATATTGTGTATTGTTATGTAAATATGCCCTCACTTTGAAAAGATTGAGTCAACCCCTACTTGTAACAAATTCACATGTTGCACATGTAGCTTTTAAACCATTGAAGGGTCTTATAGAGCCTTTTATTACACAAACTCAGCCCAACCCAGTCCAACACACTGCCATGGAACTGAGTCTGATCTGAGTCTGACTCATATCAGCCCTGTGGGACCGAGTAGGACTGCACCATAGGCCTTCCAAAGCTGTCAATCTTTGTGGAAGCAGGCTGTTGCATCTTTTCCCTCTGAATTATTGGTGAGTCCAAACAGCTGTCCTGAGGCTAACAGCCATATGCTTTACCCATGGTGCCACCAGGGCTCCTTGACTTTTACTAAAGTAAGACTGAATAGGAACCATATGTACCTGTTCCAACCTACCTACACATTTGACTGAAAGACATTTAGAAATGGATCTCATTCATAACCTGAGGACCGACTATAAAGGAAAACTTTACTTTGACGTCTTGGAATTCTTTTTATTTTTAGGAAAGTTTCAGCATCTTGGACTCTGGAATTTATCGTATCATCAGTAGTAGAAGAGGCAGCCAGTCAGATGAAGACTCTTGTTCCCTTCACAGCCAAACCCTCTCAGAAGATGAGAGACTTAAAGAATTCACCTCACATCAGGAGGAGGGTCAGCAAGAGCAGTGTTGTGGCTCCCACGGGAATGAAGGTGATGAACATCTTTTGTTGGTTTCTGATGTGAGGCGGTTATTTCTTATGACTTTGGCTGTTAATGGAGTTTTTTTATAAGGTGTCAGTAATTTTAGCTCTTTATTTGATAAGACTTTTTATCCTGACCCTATAAATCTGCCCATCACTAGAAGAGTAGACTTGTTTGTAGTTGTTTTCCCCTCCTCATGTTTATACTAACACTGGTAAAGTACTTCATTTCTGTCATGCATCAAAGTACTTGAAAAAGTACCAAGAGTAGAAAGATTTTTATTCTGACTAACAAAATTATTTTCCATCAGGAATGAAAAATTACTACAGTTTTGGGGGCCATTGCCTTCACTTTTTGATGTTCAAGTTTTCCTGTGACCGAACTATTAAGAAGAGATTAATAGAGACTCTAAACTTCTTTTGACTTATGGGGATTAAGGGTTAGTAGGAGAATGAAGGTACCTGCTTAAGTGTTTTCTGTGTGGACCATTCTGTGCATCTTGTAAACCTGTGTTCTGCTCATTTGTATCTGAGTCAGTTGTGATTTGAGTATCAAATCCTTCATTTCCTTTGATTTATTCATTTCTGAATTTTCGTAAAAATTGACTTTCATGGGATTGTATTTTGTTTCTTTTTCCTTTGATTCCATTCATTAGAAGATGTTTCTCATGTTTCAGTGACGTTTGAGGCAGATAAGAATGAAACTCTCCTCCCCTTCGGCATCCCATTATCATTTCGTTCTCCATCTCCTCTCGTGTCTCTTCAAGCTGTTAAGAAAAGGTAACCAATTGGTCTTGTGGTTTAATTCCATTTCTGGTTTCACTTCAGTTGTCTCATTATGTTCTTTGTGCTGAAAATGGAAAGACATTTTAAATGAGAAAAATAAGTTTTCTAGATTATTTCTTTTCTAAGAACTATTAAGTTGTCATTTTAATCTCAAGGAATTTATCTTTCTTCTTTGTTTTAATTACTGAATATTTGAGTTGATATAAACGTGTTTTTCCCTCAGGCAGAAGAGCAAAAGTTTAAAAATCAGTTTTTTTTCTCATCTTTCATAGAAATAGTTTCCATAAATCACTCATTTCCATAGGTCACTTCTTGGTCTTTTCTCAGCTTGGAGTCAGAACTGAAGACTTTTTGGAACTCTTTCTAGCTACTCCTCGGCACCAGGATTGACATTTAAATTGGACAAAGAAGACTTTGTGCCACTACTTAGCAGATTATCTGATTTACTGGATACAAATTTTGCTTACTAAGAAGGGTGTATTATAACTAGTCTGCAACTGAGTGTTTGTTATTCTCTGGCCAGGATGAGGCAAATGATCACATGGGTTACTTTAATTGACAAAAACATTGCCAACACAACTACTATTAATGACTTGTCCTTAGAATTGAATCATTGGTTTCTCAGGACAGTTTAGTCAATGAACTGAATCACTGTGAATTTTACATGGGCCTTATGTAATGTATATGATTAGGGAAGTTGCTATAAACAGAGTCTTCCTATTTCTAAAGTCCAAGTTGCCTTCCTGGGACTAATAGGACCAGATAGAACTCAGGTAGTGAATTTCTTTTCTTGGTAGAGCTCAGATATTTTTCATGTTCGTTTTTTTGGTATTTGACCTCTAGCGTTTCTAGCTTTGTGCGTAAAACTACTGAGAAGATTGGCACCCTACACACGAGCCCTGATCTGAAAGTGAGACCAGAACCCAGGGATGGTGAACAGTCATGTGAAGAGGATGTGAGCCCAGTCACCTGCCCAAAGGAGGAAGACACTGAGTAAGCCCTTGCCTATAAATCTCTCTAGATTCTGGAGGAGCCAGCTGTCAGTTTGAAGTAATCCATAGACTGTGTTTTATTGAAGAAGATGCACATGTGGTCCTGTTCATTACGCAGCTCATAAAAATGGTAAATCCCACAAAATGTAGGAAAATCGCTTCAACTCACAGCAGATCTGTTGAAGAGAGTTTTAATGTAGCACTTTTCCCATCCTTGTCCTGCATAATCTCCCACTCCCATTGTTGGTGTTTTTGGATGTCAGAGAGGGGGTATTCGATGAAGAATGGGATGACCAAGGTCCTAGGCCTTGTTGTGGTTCTGCTTCTAACCAGCATGTGACTTTGGGTCTAGAAGATGAGAGCACTGGCGCTGGTGACATGCTGGTGGCACCGTTCTTATGCAGCAGAGTTGTAGCAGAGCCCTGTGTCTGGCACAGTGTGAAACATTGTTTCCTATGAATAGCATAGCTCAGGGAATGTGTGCAATACAGGCAAACAAGTTCAGTACCATCCAAGAATTGGGAAAGCTTCCTACAGACCCAAAGTACTTCAACAATCAGATGAAATAAGAAGTATGTCATCCTCAGATTGATTTAGGAAATCTACCATGTTTTTAGAAAAAAGGTATTCATTTATTATCGTGACATTTAAGGCAGCCTCATTCTGATCTTAGCCCATCTTCGCAGCCTCATTCTCAACCATTTATTTCTAAGTACTCTCCATTCCAGGCCTGTCAGCATTCTGGGCATGTACTCGATGACACCTCATTATCTTTGTTTCTTCTGTCAGGAGTATTCTTCCACCATTTTTTCCTAACACAAATACTTCCCCTTTAGGGACGTTTCCCTTGATTGCCTCGTCAGAATCATTATTTCTGTTGTGCTTCTATAGCACAGTGCTTGTGCTGCTCTCTAGCTCTTAATTGATTCTCTTTATATTATCATTAGGTGCTGGCATGCCTTTCTATCTGACTTGAGCTTTCTCTGACTTGAACTTGGACAGTTTTTATACTCAACTGTTTGTCTCATGTAGCATAAACAGTACATACCACAAAGTACATGCTTAGAAATATTTGTCTAAGAAAACTCTGATCTCTTCTAAGTTCCTTGTGAATATTATTTTTCTTTTTCATACTCTTCTAGGGAGAAACACGAGGTAACTAGCCAGCCTCCAGAAGAAGACTGGTTGCAAGAGCTTAAAGTAGCAACAACAGAGGCAATGTGAGTCTGAATGAGGAAGTGTCACAGTGGTCGAGAATGACTTTCAGAGACGGTTGGTAGAGGTCCTGAGACAGTCTGGGACAGAGATCTTCTAACTGAAACGGACATTCAAGCACTGGTGAAATACCACCAAATTGATACTCTCTGAAGTGTCATCTTGCTGTGATAATTGTTATGGAAAGAGTTGAAAACTAGTATGTATTCTAGATAATGTTGTATGGATTAGGATTGATTTAGCAAGAAATAATTTGTTTAAGAAAAACCCATAAAATGTAAGTTTTCTATTTTTCTGTCTTGGCATAGGATCACGCTGCAGGACCCACTGGTTTTATTTGAACCCAAGTCTCTGAGAATGGTTTTACAGGAGTGGCTTGTACAGTTAGAAAAAACTTTTTCGATGAAGGACTTTTCAGGCATTTCAGACACTAGCAAATTTTCTGTGAAATCCACCCAGGATGAGCTATTACTTGATGAGTCAAAAAGGGTAATAATAGATGATAATAGTGAAAAAGAAAAAAGGAACTCATTAACCAATGAAGAAACTGTTGATCAAACAGTGTTTGAATCTGTGAGTAGTTGGAGGAAACCCTTAGATGACCTTTTTAGAGTATATTCTCCCTGCATGATAGCAAATGGCTTTCAGAAGGACCTGGCTGAATTGACAACGTTTTGTTTGGAGTTGAATGTATTGACCTCTACGATCGAATGTACAAATGGACATGCAGACCACACTGTACAACGGTGCTCTCCTGAAATTCTGGCTTGTCAGTTCCTAAAGAAGTACTTTTTTCTCCTGGACTTGAAAAGAACAAAGGAGAGTATCAAGCTTAGTTACACTAACAGCCCATGTGTTTGGGATACTTTCATTGAAGGATTGAAAGGTAATAATCAGATTGCTTTACCAAGGACAGAAATTGGCAATTGCATCTTGGATTTCCTGGTGTTTAAAAAAAGATTTAAGTAGAAAATGACCTCTGTTCTAGTCAGTCCTTCATTCCACTTTCTACCCAAGTTAGTTGTTAATAGGTTTTTAAAATAATGATTTAATTTGTAACTATAATAAGTTTTATTTCAGAAAATGATATAGTGATGTTATAATGCAATGAGTTAGATATAATAGAAGTTTTATTTCTTGCTAATATATCAGAGCAAAATGTTCCAGGCCAATAGTAAGCTCGTTTCCTCATGGTAATTAATGACTCCTGGAGACTTCCATTTCTTAAACTTCATCATCGCTTTGGGTTTGTTTTCTAAGTAGAATTATTATGTCCAGGGGAAAGAGAATATAAGGGACAAACGTGCTCTGTTATAGAGCTAGTCTGGGAGCAGCTCGCATCTCTTCTGTTCACATTCTGCTGGTGAAGATTCCACCATATGGTCATACCTAACTACAGAGGAGGCTGGGAATTGTATCCTGTGCAGGAGTCCAGGAGGATTCTCAGACACTGTGGTGTACAACCAGCACACTCTACTTCAGATTTAAAGGTCACACTGTTTGTCATTCTGATATAGATACTGTCTTTCATATCCCAAAGACCTCTCTATTGTATAGTCCCATGTTTTTGAAGAGGTAAATCTTGTTAATTCAAAACCTACTGAGTAACAGATACCATGTTTCTGATTTAGATTTTTTTTTTAAATACTTGTTACTCATGACCAAAGTAAACAGATAGTGGTACATTTTTTTATATTCATCTGACTTAAAGATTTTTTAAATGTACAGAAATGTGGATCTATAGTTAGTATATATATTTACACACATATATTTACAATTCTGTTTCAGGTTACATTTAAGCAGTTAAAAGCATAGAAAATGATTTCATTTTCTTTTCCTGAGTTGAAGAGGTAGAGAAAGAAACAAGTTATTACTTTTCAAATAGGTTCAAATATTTACTATTATTATTCAATGGGAATTTTCTGTATCTGTCTCTACTGTGTGCTTATACCCAACTCTAATCCCAGGAGATAGCAAAGAAAAGACTCCATAAACCAGAGTGATTGTCGTTAACGTATGTGGTGGTCGGTTTGAGATGATGGACTGGTTGCTTGAATTTATGTGGGTACAGGATATTTTGGTTCCTGGTTTAGTTCCCACTCAATCATAAAGCCTTCCCTCTTTTTTCAAGTTCTAACTTAAAGTCTCTTCTTCCAATTTTTTATTTCCTGACATAGTTAAATGGGAGTCAATGACACTGATTGGGAAATTGAAACTTTAAAAAAGTTGAGAGATCAGACATTAAGAGTTAACTCTTTAAAAATTGTCTAACAATCTGTACTTCTAATGATATAACTATGGAAAACAGTTTTTGAGATCATTCTTTGGTATTTGTCTTCAGTGCTGAGTTTCAGAGTTGAGTACTTACTGAAAAATGAATTTTGTTACTTTAAGTTCTTTGTCTCTGTTTGTTGTTGTTGTTGTTTTTACTTCTAGTAGTTTTAACTAGGTCATTGCTCATTTCACTCACTACTTGAATTCAGTTGACTTTTTTTTTTAAGCTTTTATTAATTGAATGATAGTTTACATGGGAGGACATAGATTTTATATTTTTCCTATTGTGTTTTGTTTCATTGCATTGATTACAATCCCTCCATGCATCATCATTCAACAGTATTTGCTTCTGTTCCCTCTGTTTTTTGGGTTTTTTTGAATGTACACAAAAATACTCAGGAATATATACCTCAAAAAAGGGCACATTCTACAAGTCTGCCTCCTGGCCACCAGCACACAACCTTTCTCTTTCCATGAATACCAGAGTCCTCAGCTGCTTTATTTTTCCATGTCCTCATCTCTGTCTCCATCTCTGGTGTTGATGCTTCTGTGGATAGGGTTCTGCATTCTGCTTGTGCTCTTCTCCCTTGATGGTCCTAGGGTCCTCTGTTCCCAGACTAATCTACAGCCTCCTCAGATGCTTAGGTGTGTCAATTAACAGTTCCTTTGTCCTCTTAAAAATTTTCTGTATATTTTGCCCCCCATTTTATTTGAAAATCCTTAAAGGTAGAGATTGCATCTTGTTATTTTTTGCCCTCCTATAATGCTTAATATACTTTAGGCCTTGCTCTTACTAGGTATATGACTAATAGCTGTTGAATGAATGTGCAAATGAATATTTACAGCTAAGAGATGAAGGGAAAAGAAAATCCTTTATCTTTCAGAGATGGCAAGTTCCGATCCTGCATATAGGGCACTGGAAGAAGGAGATCTGCCAACAAGACTAAGGTTACTAGATGTCTCGGTGCCCGCTGATAGTCCTTTGTTGATTGCCTGTGTTACCCGGTAAGTTGTCCTGAAGGGTGGTTTATATGAACTACAGCACAGGCATTTTTTAAAATCTTACTCTTTTTTTTACTCATTTGTATGTTGGGCTGCTTTTTTCCCTTGTTTTAGTGTATTTTCACGTCAAAGAAGTATTTTGTGTGAACAAGTAACATCATCTCACTGCAATTAGATGGATACTAAGGTGTTTTGTTTTTATATGCAGGTTGTATGAGATGTTTGGGGAACCTGCCCTTCGATCCTTAATCAGGTTTTACCCATCTATTTTGCCTTCGGATATCATTCACCTTTGTCATAATCATCCTGCTCAATTTTTGGCCTATTTAGACAGTCTGGTGAAATCGAGGCCTGAAGATCAGAGGTGAGAAAGAGTATATTTGCAGACTTTTCTCTTTCTTTGGAGAGAACATTAGTTTTCTTTTATAAGTAATTTAACATTTTTTACTCTTCACAACCACAAGGGTGGGACATTTGGGTGGCATTGCATCATCTTTCCAAAGTCTCCGTACACACCATAAGCATACACAGACTACACTTCCTTTCTATCCCTCCTCCTCAGGGATTCTCAGATCATCAATAATTTAAAATTAAACCCTTACCTAAAGCCTAGGCTGAACAAATCTTGTATATCTGCCAGTGAGTGAAGTTATACTTTTACATTTTTATTAATGATAGCTCTTTGTGAGTGGATCTCGTGCCAACTCTTCACGTCTTTTTAGGCTGAGACCTCATTTCCTATCCCTACACAGCTTTGAACACCCTTGATTTTTAAGTGCTCCTTGTTTATTGAAACTGGTAACTTGCCTCTGTCTCTTTCTTTGATGGTTCATATTTGCCGTACTGCCTTTTATCCTCTCTCCTTACCTTTTTTTTGGTGTGTGTATGTCCTTTGGCATTTTCCTCATTATGTAGAGGTACAAACTATGCATTTAAATGACTATTATTTTTTTCATCATCATATCCAGACATTTTGTACCAGCAAGGTTTTCTAGTTATTTTATCAACTATTTTGATCCTGTAACAAAATTTTCTTCACTTACCCACACTTTATGTTTTCTTTCTCATATCAATATTGCTGTTACTTCTCATCTTTCTTTCAGGCCTACTTTTCTTGAGTCTCTTTTACAACCAGAGTCTTTGAGATTGGATTGGCTGCATCTGGCAGTATCCCACGAGGCTCCACCAAGCACAAGCACTATGGATGATGAAGGATACCCCAGGTATGGAAGAGTCTTTTCACTAAGCTCCAAAATTTGCAGGAAATGGAAATGGTTTATTCACATATAATATTCTAGGCTTACTTTTAAGAATTGCTATGGAACAGACTGACCCAAGTCACGGTAGTAATGACACTGATTTTGCTGCTTCATGGTTTCGGGTTACAGATTGTTTGAGAATCTGATGATTTTCATCTCAGAAGGTTGCATATTCTTGGAAAACTTAGCACATGCTAAGTTCTTCCATGGAACCACATTAAGAACCTCTGATTGGTTGACTTAGTTTAAAGGGAGAAAACACTGTGTTTTCTCCCTAGACATTTTGTCCAGAGATTATGAGCATAGCCTTC
>NW_006408601.1:8821061-8824684 GCF_000296735.1 Chrysochloris asiatica | reverse complement strand
CTCCATCTTTTTGCTATTGTAAATAGTGCTGCTATGAACATTGGTGTGCATATATTTTCTCGTGTTGTGGCTCGTTTTTCTTGTGGGTAAATACCTGATCAGGATTTTTAAAAAAATTGAATTAATAAAAAAATGCGCCATGATACTTAAGATTATATCAGAAATAGTTCTGTTTTCTTCAGAAGAAGCTTTTTAAAAGTCCCAAATGCTTATGTGCCCAGACAGAAAGGTCTGGAAAGATACGCAATGACTTTCTGTGGTTTTTATTACCTAAAATATCATAATTTTAAAAAATGAGCACAGGTTTGGTGTAGGAAAAGAAACATAAAAAAATTTTTTAAATACATAATAATAATGAATCATTAAAAAAAGTATTAGACACTAATGACTGAAAACAAGAGTTGTAGTATGACATCAAGAACGTCACATAGGAAGAAAGTAAAAGGTCATTAAGAAGACCAGAAAGAAAGAAAGAAAAGATCAAAGTGGTTATCAGAAGAGACTGTGACACTTAACTTTCTCCATAAAGAAGCTAAAGTGAATGGAAGAAATGAGGAAGTAAAAAAGCTCAACAGAAATTTTCAAAAGGCGGCTTGAGAAGACCATGTAAAGTCTTATAATGAAATGTGCAGTGATCCTGGAGTTAGAAAGCCAAAAAGGTAGGACATGCTTAGCATTTCTCAAACTGAAAGAACTAAAGAAAAATTCAACCCTCAACTTGCAATGTTGAAGAATTCTAAGGGCAAAGTGCTCTCCTGGTGTGTCATTGTAGAATAAGCACTGGACCATAATGTTGGCTTGAATTGTAAGGTAGGCAGTTCAGACCCACCAGCACTTGGAAGCCCTAGACAAGGTCACTATGAGTCTGAACCAACTTGATGGTACTTACCAGCAACAACATGGGGAAAATACTGAATGATGCAAAAAGCATCAAAAGAAGATGGAAGGAATACAGAGTCACTCTAACGAAAAGAAATGGTCAATGTTCAGCCATTTCAAGAGGTATCATATGATCAAGAACCTATGGTACTGAAGGGAGAAGTCCAAGCTGTACTGATGACACTGGCGAAAAACAAGGCTCGAAGAATTTGTGGAGTACAAATTAAATCTTTGAACAACTGATGCAGCACTGGAGATGTTCACTCACCAAGACCAAGAAATTTGGAAAACAGCTCCCTGGCCAACCAACTGGAAGAGATCTTTATTTGTGCCCCTTGCAAAGAGAGGTGGCCCCATAGAATATGGAAATCATTGAACAAATATCATTAGTATCACATGCAAGTAAAGTCTCTGTAGATAATTCTAAAATCATTGCTACAGTACATCAGCAGGGAACTGCCAGAACTCAGAAGCTGGATTCAGAAGAGGATGTGGAATGAGAGATATCATTGCTGATGTTAGATGAATCTTGACCGAGAGCAGAAAATACCAGAAAGATGTTTATTTATGCTTTATAGACTGTGCAATGGTATTTGACTGTGTAGGGCATGAGAAACTATAGATAGCATTGCGAAGAATATGTATTAGAGAACACTTCATTATGCTCGTAAGGAACCTATATGTGACCAAGAGGTAGTTATTAGCACAGACAAGGGGACATTGAATAGTTTAAAATCAAGAAAGGTGTTTGCCAGGGTTGTATCCTTTTGCCATACTTAAATCTGTCTGTTTGCTGAACAAATAATAAGAGAAGGTGAATTATACGAAGAAAACCATGGCATGAGGATTGGATGAAGACTCATTTACAAAATGTGATATGCAAATGACACTACCTTACTTGCTGAAAGTGAAGAGGGCTTCATATATTGATGATGATCAAAGACTATAGCCTTCAGTATGGGTTGCACTTCAATGTAAAGAAAATGAAAATCCTAACATCTGGACCAAAAAATTATATCATCCTAAATGAATAAAAGATTGAAGATGTCTAAGACTTCATTTTGCTTGGGTCTACAATCAACACTCATGGAAGCAGTAGTCAAGAAATCAAACTATGTATTGCAGTAGACAAATTTGCTGCACAAGATTTCTTAAACATGCTAAAGAACAAAGATGTCAGTATGAGGACTAAGGTGCACCTGACCCAAGGCATGGAATTTCAGTTTCCTCATATGCTTGTGAAAGTTAGACAGTGAATAAAGTTGACCTTGGAAGAATTGATGTATTTAAATTATGATGTTGGAGAAGAATATTAAAAGCACCAACAAATATGTGTTGGAAAAAATACTGCCAGAATGCTCCTTAGAAAATAGGATGACAAGACTTCATCTCTCATACTCCAGGCATGTTATCAGGAAAGACCAGTTTCTATAGAAGGACATCATGCTTGGTAAAGTAGAGGGTCAGTGAAAAAGAGGAAGACCCCAGTGAGGTGGATTGACACAGTGGCAGAGCATTGAGCTCAACTGTAACAATGATTGTGAGGATGGTGCAAGACTGGGTTTCATTTTTTGAGCATCAGATTGCTGTGAGTTGGAACTGACTGGGTGGTACCTACCAACAACAATAATAACCCACTGCTGTCAAGTCAATTCTGATTTATAGCAACCCTGTATAGAGTTACCAAGGCTGTGAATCTTTTTAGAAGCAGAAAGACTCATCTTTCTCCCATGGAGCAGCTGGTGGACTTGAGCTGCGTATCTTGTGGTTAACAGCACAGTGCTTACCCCACTGTGCTACTAGGGCTTCTTCAATAAGAATCAAGCAAATATAGTTAAACTTTATTTTTATCTAGCAGAGGATTAATAAGCACTTTCCAACTTTATTTTCCATCTAATTTATTAATATTTTTCCCTTTAACAGACCTTATTCACATTTACTTTCCTGGGGTTACAGTCAGCTGATCCTTCATCTCATTCAACTTCCTGCAGATTTTGCAACCAAAGAAAAAATGGCTGATATCTGTAGGTCTGGTGGGTGAGTGACAATTTTATTGAAGCTGAGATGAGGAATAGAATCATTTCAGTTATTAACTTTGTAGCTCTGGTCCTGATAAGTTTTATCATTTGGGAATTATCTTTGCTATATAAAATTAAAAGTACCTTTTTGTTTTAAGTAGTAGTAACATTTATTTTCTTTTAATTTTGTGCATAATTTTTCTTTGTGTAGAAGAGGTTGACCCTTGCTAATCTATGAGTCGGAACCAACACCACGGCACATAACCATCACCAATCCCACTTTGTCTTTTTTCCTAGTTGTTAACCACAATTTTCAGGCTTGTAGATGATATATAATGAGTCACCAAATTATATGATACCAGTTAAAATTGGTGTGGTGAGGCGTAGGATAAGTACTGGACTGCTAACCATAGGGTCGGCAGTTCAAACCCACCAGTCACTCCTTGGAAATCCTATTCATGGTTGCTGTGAGTCAGAGCCATCTCAGCGGCACTTAACAACAACAACAGTTAAAATTAGTACTCATTTTCTGAGAAGGGAATAGAATCACTGGTGAAGGCCTCAGGAAGGAGGTGAGACTGTGGAAGTGAGCACAGAAGGCTGGATAGGACTTGGATTTGTAAAGGAGTTGGGAGGAAGAGGAGAGTAGAGAGAGTTAGGAGGAAGAGGAGAGTAGAGAGAGTTAGGAGGAAGAGGAGAGTAGAGAGAGTTAGGAGGAAGAGGAGA
>NW_006408601.1:8803977-8820921 GCF_000296735.1 Chrysochloris asiatica | reverse complement strand
GGAGGAAGAGGAGAGTAGAGAGAGTTAGGAGGAAGAGGAGAGTAACAACAAGCGTGAGGACATGTTAAACTGATCCTGTTTGCTGTCTGTACCACACACCGTTTTGTTAAATTCTGTCGAGATGGTTCAGACTCATAGCAACCCTGTTACAGGGTTTCTGAGGAGCAGCTGGTGGATTTGAACTGCTGACCTTGTGGTTCACAGTCCAGTGATGATCATATAGTACCCCACCGGGAGTCCTCTGTACCACATATTAGTTAGTGACTCATTGCCTGGTGATACTATTTTATCACTCCATCTTTATGAGATTGGGACCTGTGTCTTCTCTTTCTCTCATAATACCTATTTTGTGCTGTGGTAAGCACTTGATACATGTTTATTCGTGGAGATCCAGGTGACTGTACCTTTTGAATAATAAGGGATAGACTGTCCAGCTGATGGATGATGAGACTAAGCAGGACCTTGAAAGCTTGTCAGAAGAATGTAGTTAGCACTTGTTGGAAAGTGTTGTCGAGTCAGTTCCAACTCATAGCCACTCTGTGTAGGGTTTCTGAGGAGCGACTTGTGGGTTTGAACCACCAACTTTATGGTTAGCAATCCAGTGCTTATCGTACAGAGAGCTTTTATCCTTTGGTGGGAATGTTAATGAGCTCCACTACTAGCTGAGAAGTGAGCAGTTTGAGTCCACCTTGAGGTTCTTGAGAGAAAGATCGGGCAGTCTATTTCTGAAAAATCAGCTATTGAAAACACATGGAATCTCCATGAGTCCACACTGACTTAACAACAGCTGGTCTTGTCTGAGACCCTTATGAGTCAGAAAACGATGTGATCAGAGTGATCATTTCTGGTGCCGTACATAAGAAGCCCTGGAGACAGGAAGGCCTGCTAGTTAGCTGTTGCGGTAATTCAGGTATGAGGGAACTGTTGATTACAAAGGTAGTAGAAAGAGCAGATTCAAAGGGCCATTTGAAAGAGAGATGCAGTAGAACTTGTTGATACTAGATGTAGCAAATGAAAACATGGGGAGTGAAGCCAAACTTCTAAGGCTTGCTTAAGATTTGGAGATGAAGTATACAAATTTGGTATTTAATCTTAAAATTTATAGATAAAAACTTGAATGTTTGCGATTGATGTTTGGCTTCAAATGTCTCTATTGTGTTTTGTTTTTCCATTAAACATTTTAGATGATGGCCATCCAGTAGAACTTTCTGTGGTAATGGAAATGTTCCACTGTGCTGTCCACTATAGTAGCCACTGAATACTTAAAATATGGATAGTTTACCGGGAGAAATGACATAAATTGTATTGACTTAATCAATTTAGATTTTAACCCTGTGGCTGGTGTTTACTGTATGGACAACACCTCTGGATAAACTCAGCATCTTTTATCCATTTCTTCAACTTGATGCTTTTCAAGGTTCTGGCCTGGCTGTCTCAATCTCTGTTTGGAGCTGGAGAGAAGAAGAGAGGCTTTCACCATCCTTGTGCATCTGAATGACTTGAGTCTGATGGAGAGGGACAATGGTACGTAAATCCCAGTTGGTTATTCTTGTCTATAGTATTGGAAACCATTTCAGATTTTTCAGTAAAGAAACATGGTGAGCATTTCATTGATCATGGATATAATTCTAGCTAGCTGTCAATTTGTATTTTTGTTGTTAATGTTGTTAGTGGCTATTGAGTTGATTTTGACTCATGAAGATTCTGTGTGTGCTAAGTAGATTTATTATGAAATCATTCTTAGGAATAAAACTACAGGCAACTTGACTACTTCATGAGTAACTGTGTGTAAGGCATCATACCAGGTACTTTCCATATGTTGTTTTCAAGTGACATGAGAAATCCTTGGGATAATAACCATCATTGCCATTTTGTAGAATTTTATCATTAAGGCCTAGAAAAGACACTTAGCCCCACGTTACACAGTGACCTGTTGAGTGATGGAGCTGGTGTTCAGACCCAGGTCTGAACATCTCTAAAACCTGTGCTCAGGTTCTTTCCCCTACATCATGGTGTCTTCTCAGAGAATCGAGTGTTAGAAATAATTATTATGAACTTAAATGGAGTTTAAGATGAAACTCCCCACCCTTCATAGGTTTCTAAATACTGTTTTTGTAAATCAGTCCATCACAGGTAAAATAGCAGTCAGCACATCTTACTGACACTCAGACAACAGAAGTCTGAGAATCTGCCCTGCATTCCAATAGGCCGTCTCAGTACGTTTTGTATGCTGCTTTCTTCATCTCAGTACAGAGGTGCCCACAGCTTGATTCCAAGGTCCTTCACTCAGCCTTCTCCAGCCCTGTTGGCCTGGGAGAGGGAAAGGCAAAGTCAGAACAAAGAAGCCAAGTGACCGGCCAGGATTACTTTCATATGTTATTGCTGAGTTCAGCTTTGTTTCCAAATTGAAACGAGAAGGCCAGACGGTTTTATAGGACTAGAATTATAGAAATGCATCCATTTTTTAAAAAATAACCAGAATAGTTCATATAAAAAAACAAATTTTTTTTAATGTTTTATTGTGAATTATATGATCGTTTACATGAGAGAACATTAGCTTTACATTCATCCTATTATATATTGTTTCATTGCCATGGTTACAGTCCTCTTATGCATCATCAACCAACCAAAGCCTGCCCCACCCCACCACCACCCCATCCCCCCCACCCCACCCCAGGTCATTAGCACACACAGCTCCTCCCTCTCTGGGTCTAGAGTCCCCAGCCACTCCATCTCTCCACGTCATCGTCTTTGCCTCCATCTCTGGCATCACTGCTTCTCTGGGTAGGGTCTCGAACTCAGCTCTCTTCTCCCTTGATGGTCCCAGGGACCTCCACTCCTAGACTTCAAAGTCAACTACTTCCCTCCTTTTGTTACAGAACGTCTACCTTTACATTTCCAGTCCTCACAGTCAGTCCTGATAACAATTATTCACCATTGTACCACATTGTACCATCTCCTTTTATTAACCCCGCCCATACAGATTAGATACTATCAGTAGAGATTCTAAGTTTACACTTTTAAAGTTACAGTGTAATGTGTTTGCCATAGGAAAATCTGAAAATTCAGGCAAGAATAAAGACAATATAACCTAGAGTCTCTCTTCTCAGTTAAAAGTACTCTTAGTATTTTATTAATGTTAGAATACTATTACTAATAACAAGAATTGTTTTACCCTTCTTGTTATAAATAAAGATGTTTTCTTGACACTCTTCTCAAAACACGTCAGCTGCTCTTAAGACTTGATGATTCATTTTTTAGTATATCCTGTTTATTGTTTATGCTTTACATGGGAAATGATGGGCTGGAATTGTAGACAATAAACCAACCGTTGCATTTAGACGTGGACTTTTGAAAACAACAACAACAACAACTTACATTCCATTTAACAGTTCATATATATTTAACAGCTTATATGTAAATCCAGATCAAAAATAGCCATGATGAGTTAGTTAGCTTAACTATAATTAAGAAACAGTAACAAAAAGTTCACATGAATCTACCTTTAAATATCAGCATCCTATTATAAGAAATAAGAACATGTTTTTAAATAAAGAAAATTATTAGACTAAGGACTTGCTGATTTTGCTTCCAAATACGTTGTTGTTGTTGTTGTTAGGTGCCATCGAGTTGGTACCGGCTAAATGACCCTATGCACAACAGAACGGAATGCTTTCTGGTCCTGCACCAGCCTCATAGTCATTGCTACGCCCAAGCCCATTGCTGTTGCCATTGTGCAAGTCCACTTCATTGAGGGTCTCCCTCATTTTCGCTGACCCTTTACTTTACTAAGCATGATGTCCTTCTCCAGAGACTGGTCCATCCTGATAATATATCTGAAGTATGAGAGATGATGTCTGACCACCGTGGCTTCCAAGGAGCACTCTGGCTGTACATCTTCCAACACAGATTTGTTTGTTCTTTTGGCGGTCCATGGTACTTTCAGTATTTTCCTCCAACACTATAACTCAAGTGCATCCGTTTTTCTGTGGTCTTCCTTATGCACTGTCCAACTTTCACATGCATAGGAGGTTATTTAAAATTCCATGGCTTGGGTCAGGTTCACCTTAGTCCTCAAACTGACATCTTTGCTCTTCAACACTAATTAGGTCTTGTGCAACAGATTTGCCTAATGTAATATATTGTTTGATTTCTTGGCTGCTGATAGTTGATAGTTGATCTGAGTAAAATGAAGTCTTTGACAACTTCAATCTTTTCTCCACTATATGGGTGTTTATTGTTGTCATAGTGATGATTTTCATTTTCTTTACATTGAGGTACAACCCATACCTAAGTCTGTGTGTGGTCTTTGGTCTTCTTCAGTAAGTATTTTAAGTTCTCTTTGCTGTCAGCAAGCCAGGTTGTATCGTCTGCATATGGCAGGTTGTTAATGAGAATTCCTCCAATCCTGATGGCCATGTTCTTCTTCATATAATCCAGCTTCTCGGATTATTTGTTTCGTATACAGATTGATTAAGTGTGGTGAACCCTGGCACACACCTTTCCTAATTTTAAACCATTCAGTGCTCCCTTATTCTGATTAAACAACTGCCTCTCGGTCCAGGTCCAGGTTCCTCATGAGCACAATTAAGTGCTCCAGAATAGTCATTCTCCGCAATGTCCGTAGCTTGTCAAGACCCACACAATGGAAGCCCTTTGCGTAGTTAATAAAGCACAGGTAAACATCTTTCTGATATTCTCTGCTTTCAGCCAAGATTCATCTAACGTCAGCAATGATATCCCTCGTTCCACATCCGTGTCTGAATCCGGCTTGAACCTCTGACAGTTCCCTATCATTGTACTGTTGCAACTGCTTTTGAATTATCTTTAGCAAAATTTTACTTGCGTGTGATATTAATGATATTTGTCCAGTGATTTCTGCATTCTATTGGGTCACCTCTCTTTGTAATAGGCACAAATATGGATCTCTTCCAATTATATATCTGACATTTGTTTGCTTTCTTCTGCTCCACCACTACTGCTGGTCCTAGCCTCTTGATTGCTGCAGTAACTTCCTAACTGGTCATCTGGCTTCCATTATTGTCCATCTTCAGTCTGTTTCCCATACAGCACCCAAAATGATTCTTTTAAAATAAAAATTGGATTTTTAAATTAAAAATTAGATTATGTGACTCCCATTCTTGAAACCGTTTGTATTGTACACAGAATAAAGTCCATATTCTAAAACTGGACCCAAAGCCTGGTCCTGTCATCTCTTTCTCGGTACTCTGTACTCACTGCTCCTCCTGCACACGCTGAGCCTCTGTTAGATGGCATGAACTCACCAAGTTCTTTTCTGACTCAAGTCACCTTCCATGTTTCCTTTCTCAGAAATGTGTACCCCTCACCTTCCATTCCCGTAAATGGGCACTTCCCGAGTGATTAAATGAAAGACTAAGGAGCCCCGCTGACACAGTGGTTAAGCGCTTGGCTGCTAACTGAAAGGCTGTCAGTACAAATGCACCAGTTCTTTGTGGGAGAAAGATGTAACAGTCGGCTTTAATAAAGATTACAGTTTTGGAATCCCTGAGAGGCAGCTCTGCTCTGTCCTTTAGGATTCCTTGAAGTCAGAATCAACTTGATGGCACAGAATAACAGCAAAGAATATTGAAGCTAATTTTGTGGTTTCTCTGTATCCTGACTATTTATTGAATGTGTTCAGAAAACAACTTTGTTTTAATATGTATTGAATATATATTGTATTAAACATGTTCACAAACAGCTCTGATCGTCTTCTGATATTCAGACAGTACTAACAGCAGTCAGAGCCAACATTGTGCTTGTTTGTATGTGTAGGTTGGATCCCGGAGACTTTGGAGGAATGGAAACTTCTCTTAAATCTCGTACAGAACAAGAGCACCAGGCCAGCTCCCCAGAAGTCACCAAATGGGGACCTCAGTGATGGACCTTCTCCTGTCAACATAGAGAATGTGGCTCTCCTGTTAGCTAAGGCTGTTGGCCCAGATCGGGCCTGGTCTCTGCTACAAGAATGTGGTTTGGCCCTTGAGTTGTCAGAGAGGTTTACCAGAACCTGTGATATCCTGAGGATTGCCGAGAAAAGGCAGAGGTAATGCCTGCCAGTCATGCCTTCTCCGTCCTTGATGGGACTGTAGAGAGCATCCATTTCCAATCCCTCACTGACAAATGAGGAGCCGAGACCTGTCTGTTAAGGGTCTTAGTATTCACAACCATGACCAGAACACTTTGGATTAACATGAATCTGATGTGTTTGTTCTTTATTCATCATTATTGGTGCCAAATACCTGATTGCCTCAGTTAGCTTGTTAATCCTGTAATTTTCTGAGTTTTTAAAGTTTTCTATGTAGAATGAACAATGACAACTAATTTGCTTGTCTCTTTCTTTGGAATTTCAGAGCCTTGATACAAAGCATGCTTGAAAAATGTGATCGGTTTCTCTGGTCCCAGCAGGCCTAGTGGAAGACTCAGTACAACGCCACAACATTTTGAGAAGTTGGAATGAACTATCTGAATGTATTCATTATCAAAGGAGAAGTGCCCCCTGAAAGTTCTATCACCTTGTTTGGGGTACTTTTTTTCAGTGTCTGCAGTCTCACTCAGCATTTTGGACTCTATCTGTGACCCATTTTCACAACCATCACAAACATTTCTCAACCAAAGTTGGATTTTGAACTAAGTCAGTCCTGGTTTGCTGGAATGAGTGCTCTGTGATCATCAGAATGTGAACTTTCCCAACTGTGGACTCCTTATTTCGGAAGACAGTGTTATTTGTTCCTCACCACTGGACTGAGGAATTATTTTCCTTCTCTGGCTACTGTGTAGGGAGAAGAAGTTTCTAGTCCTGGTCATGTGAAAACAGGTTATGTTATTAACCAGAATTGAATTCTTTTTATGTTTTGTCTGGGACAGTCTAGGAATAAGATCTGTTTTAATGGACTTAATACATAAATGCTGAAGATTTGAATTAGAAGTTCAAATAATACAAGGGGGCTTCCAGAAATTCATGGAAAAATGGAATTAAAAGATAATGGAATTTTTCCATGAACTTTTAAACGCCCCGTTGTATAGCTTCATACTAAATTGACCTCGTTTAAAAATGTGTTTCTCCCAGTACTTATTTGACTTTTTCTAGCCTGATCCCATATACAACTGACTAATTTATTACTGGAAACGTACCGGGACTGTTTTATCTCTAATTTTCCCTCAACTTATCATGCACTTTTAAGAATTATTTTTTTAAAGCCATAATAAAAGCAAAGTATTAATAAAGAAGTCAGCAAGTGCTTATATTATTTAAACTCTGTGACTAGATAAACGTGTAAGTGTAAAATCTGATTAAAGTTTTTATTTGAACAGAATTTAGACTTGGGGAGGCTTATTCACACCAAGGCCTGGGGTAAAACCAGTGAGGAGTAAACAGTGTCGGCTATACTGAACGATACAGAGAGCTACAGACCAAAATGCTCGCGTAGCTACACATAGCACCTGAGTTTAACTGGATGTACTAAAGAGATTATCAGGGAAAAGGTACTTTATATATAAAACTTACAATTTTTGACAGTGTGGGAAACTTTTCTACTAAGATCAGCTGGATTTGAGTTGAAAAGGAGCCCTGGTGGTGCAGTGGGTTAGGTGTTGGACTGTTAACAGTACTGTCAGTGGTTCAAATACACCAGCCACCTCATGGGAGAAAGATGAGGCCGATTGCTCCAGTAAAGGTTTACAGTCTCAGAACCCCTAAGAAGCAGTTCTACTCTGTACTATTGGGTCACTATGAGTTGGAATTGACTCGATGGCAGTGGGCTTTAGCTTTGGTTTGTGTTGAATGTGAGTCTGTACTAAGGAAAAGGGCAGAGCCCTCCCTTCCCTGTCTCTCAGCTTTAGTTATTCCACAGTGACTGTCCAATAGAGTGCCCTCAGAGACGCTCGTGACAAGAAGAACATGAACTGGCATGATTGTGCAATCATTTGCTAACAGACCTGCCCAGAACAAAGGCTACAGAGACATTTCCAGCATTCAAGAAATGTTTTTAATTACAACATCTAGACTGATTTTCCAAGGAAAACAAATAAAAAGCTCCTTCGGTTAAACATTTAACTTTGATCTCTGATATGAGGCAGTATTTTCAGAAACAATTTGTATTTCGCACTTGACTAAAAATTCTAGAAATAAATTCATGGTTGCCCCACTTTCTTTTTACTTAAAAAGAAAACTGATGAGTACATAGGTGACAGAACAATTGCCATATGTAGTCTTCACTCGTCACATACTCAGTCACATTGATTATATGCGTTAAGTTGTGCAGCCGTCACCATTAATCCTTCCGGAATTTTTCCATTGCCTTGAACAGAACATCAGTTTCCCTGAGCATTGCTTCTTCCTTTCCCCTCCCTTCTACCCACTCCTGGTTACCACTAGTAAACTTTGATCTCTATGCAATTGCCTATTCTTGATGCTTTCAATAATAGGGATCATGTAATATGTGTCCTTTTGTGACTGACATTTCACTCAGCATAATGTTTTCAAGACTTAACCCTTGTTGTAACGTGTATCGGACTTTGTTTCTCTCTATGGCTAAGTAATAGTCCATTATATGTATGTACCATATTTTGTTTCTCCGTTCATCTGTTGATGGATGTGTTCAACTTCTGGCTATTGTGGATAATGCTGACTGCACTGGTCAAGTGTCTGCGTTCCTACTTTTCATTCTTTATAGAACATATTTCTAGGAGTGGAATTGATGGATAATATGCTAAGTTTATGTTTGGCCTTTTGAGGAACGGCCAATCCGTTTTCCACAGTTGCTGTAAGGGAAACTTAGTGGCTCAGGGATCAAGCAATTGGCTGCTAGTCCAATGTTGATGGTTTGAACTTAAACAGTTACTCCTCAGGAGAAAGTTGTGTCAGTCTGCTTCATAAACATGACAGCCGTGGGACCCCTGAGAGGCACTTTTACTCTATCTGGAGTCTGCTCAATGGCCATGGGTTTCACTTTTTTGTACCAGCAAGGGATGAGTTTTACAATTGTTCCATGTCCTCAATGACTTCTGTGTTTGCTGTGTTTAAATCACAGCCATCCTATGTGGTGTGAAGTTGGATCTTATTATGATTTCATTTGCATTTCTCTAGTAACTAATGTCCTAGAGTGAAAGCACATATTCTGTAAGTAAAATTAAGAGATGTACTGAAGTCCAGAGACAGCCCAGACCAGGAAGAGGTCTAAATTCACATTGAAGATGGGAATGCCACTGTACGATTGAAACAGGAACAAAGTTACAAAACTGGCTGGCTCAAAGACAATTAGAAGTCAAAGGAGGGACCAATAAAAGCAGGGATTTAGCAGGGATAGATGGATAACATAAAAGTGGGATTATGTGATTAGTTAAGGGTGTGTGCTCTTCAGTTTATTATAGGATGGCCACAGGATAGTGGCAGGATAGGTTTTTCTGGTACCCTATTACAATTGCAGTCTTAGCCATCTGTTTCTGGGAGTCCATTGTAAAGATTTATCAATAATACCATGCATTAAGGCCCTTCAGCACATGCTATTGAATCTTGTATCTGTTTGACCATAGAGGAAAAATTCCCTGGGAATAGATTGTGACGTCCTGCACCTGCTAGACATCAGAGAAAAAAATGTCTCCTTTATGGTTAGGTCAACGTTTAGAGGAACTGTTAGAAAAGGTAACTTTAAAATTCAACATGGATTGGAGACTCATGGCAAGACTTTAAAATGTTGACTGCTTTCAGACAACTCTTACACACACCACACGCCTCTTGAGTTTACACTCTCATACACCAATGCCACTGATGATCTTTCATATGCTTGTTGGCTATTTGAAAGTACTTTTTGGATGAAATGCCACAGTGTGTGAACCCATTGTTTTTATTGCATATACCCAGGGGACTCAACTTTCAGTACTATATCGGACAGTATTCTACTGTGATCCATAAGGTTTACATTAGATAATTTTTAGAAGTGGATTGCTAAGCCAATCTTCCTACTCTCTGAGTCAGATGCTCCACTGAAACCTGCCACAATGGGTGGTCCTGCTGGTAATTGAAATGCTGGTGTTACAGATTCTACTGTCATAGCAACACATAGTCACACAGTATGACAAGCTGACAGGCAATAGTGTCTTTGGGGTTATCTTGGCATAATTATTAATAATGTTCTATTGTGGTACAGTCAAGTAAGTGTTGAGCTGCTAACTGCAAGATCAGCAGTTCCAACCCAGCAGGGAGAAAGATGAGGTTGGAGGCTTCTACAGATTTACAGTCTTGGAAACCCTAGGGAGCAGATCTTCTCTGACCTGGCGGGTCCCTATGAGTAGATACTCGTTAATACCATAAGTGAAAGTATAAAAGAAAGGATAGTTAGGTGGGTAGTGTAGCATCCTGCATTCAAAGTCAATTGGAAATTTTCAGACAAGCTGAGAGTCCTCTGGGCCCAAACATACCTTAAGTCTCCTGCTTCACATTGGTACTCTGATCAGTCCTCGTTAAGTGCCGTCGAGTCGATTCTGACCCATAGCAATCCTGTGTAGGGTTTCCAAGGAGCAGCTGGTGAGCTTGAACCACTGACCTTGCAGTTCAAAGAACTTTGCAGTCTGACTCGCCCACAGTGCCACACGACCAAACAAATAATCTTTGACCACAAAAAAAGACACACAGTTTTTAAACTAATTCCATTTCATAGGCATTTACTGAGCATCTGCTATGTATGCTTTACTAGCTTCTGAGAACAAAGCACTCAGTAACTGCATGTCCCTGCTCTCAGAGGCTCACAGCCTGGTGTCTGAGAGCAAGTGAAGAAGAAGAAGGAAGCTCAGTACTTGTCAGGCAGTCCAGCAGGTCTGAAGTGATTGGGGTCTTTGCCACTCCGCCCCCATTCATTGGCAGCCTGGTCAGCCCTTGAGTCCTCTACTCCATGTCCGCTGTCTCCATACTTAAATAAGTCAGTGACTCTCTGGGATGCCTCTCTGGCATTGCTGGAGCCAAGGAAGGAAGGAAGGAGATTCCTCATCAGGCTGATGCTCAATCACCCTAGCTTCCCGACTCCCTCTCAGCTCTCTAAGGGACGACTATGAGAGTAGACAGGGAGAGAGGGCCAAATACTGACCCAGTCTACTCAGAGTCCTACTCAGCCTAGGCTGGTCACCCTTATGCTGGATGCACAGTGTCCTGTGACCCAGCAAGGGAGGACTGGGGACCACACATCCTACCAGTCATGGTCTGGCTTTGTTGATCACTCAGACCCACACTGAGCTTGGAGAGGGAGAGTAGACAAGAAGACAAGGGACCATAGCCCCTCCAGGAGTGTTCCCCAGGGTGGACCCTCTTCTGACTCTCTAAGACCACCAAGTTTTATTCATCCTCCTTGGTTCTGTGTTACCTGATCACTTTTGCAGCCCATTCACCCCCAGGTCCCCTTCGTGCAGCATCATAGTTCCCTCTAGCATGGAAGTATTTGTCAGCTCCCATGAAATTGGCTTCTCTCATGTCCCTGTAGGCTCTCAACATGTCCCCAGCTCCTGATAAAGCAAAGAAATTAATGGCAAAAGGGATATCATGTGACCATACACACTGTGACAACACTTCACAGAGGAATCTAGGAATGAAAACTCTTCCTCTGACTTCAGATTTCATTGTGTGATCAGAGCATTCTTAAATCTCAGGGTTTAAGAAGAATATTCCTTAAACCTTATTGGCTTCTATAAGGTAAATATCGACAGAGTCATTTGGATGCGCACAGCTGTGTTGTATTTGGTTGTCTGAGTGATATGATGGGTGGCATCTTGTTTAGGGCTCTGTGTGATATGGTCCAGGAGAGAAGGGGGATGGTACAGAGAACACAGTCTCTCCATTTCGGCACTATTGATATATTGGGACACCTTATGTATTGTAGGATGTTGGCAGCATCTCTAAGCTGTGTCCTCTACATGACAACAGCATCTGCCCCTCAAACTGTGCCATGATAAAGTGACTACAGACATTTCTAAATATCCTTGGGGCACAAGGGAAAACCACTCTTACTCAATGAAGCTACATATGATAAGATCCAGGGGACCATTAGAGTGTGGAGAGAATGTAGAAGGAAGGATTTGATCAAGGCTGCAGACATGCAGCACTTTAGTCCTGATGCTTAAGAAGTATGTACTCTTCAACATTTTTTACTTTGTTTGTTATTGTTAAATGCCACCGAGTCAGTGCAGACAATTCTGAATTGAGTCATTCTGACTCTTAAGGACATAAATATTATCCTGACAACTTTCAAAATAGACAAATGATGATGTAAGTTGCTTGAGGCAGAGCAATAGCAGTGATTCCCAGGCTGGGCTGTGCAGTGTAATAAGTTTCCAGGCCACATTCTGGCAATTACATTAGGCTCTGGGGGAGGGTGACTCCAGTGTGTAGCTGAGACTGATAATAACCATTATACTGTAAGGACACGATAGTCATGTGCATCCAGTTGGCACAGCTTTGGCACCCTGTACAGCTAGGTTCAAACTTCCTCTCTGCTACCTGCGGATGGGTTGGAAGTCCCAGGGAACTGACTGCTTTAAATCCTCAGCTTCCTCACCTTCAAAATGGGGTTTTGAAGTTCAAGTAGGGTAACCAATGGTTCTAATTAGCACTGAAAGTACCATGCCCGGGAAACTCCTCACACCCAGCAAACTGGAATGTTTGGCCAAGCTAAATGGCATGAAAGTGTTCCGTTACTGCTAAAGCCTTCATACATGATAAGTCCTCTTTCTTGTTAGTTAAAAGGCAAGGCTGCAAAGGATGAGGAAACAGCTCAAATGTGGAAGCAGCAGGAAGAGCTAAGCTGAAGTTTTCTTTCAACCATTTGACTAGGAAACTAAAGCTCAAGAGGGAGGAAAGGAGGAAGCAAAAACAAAGGCAAAAGAAGGGGGAAAGGGCACAAGAACACCCAGACTTGCAGATAGTACCCATTTGACCTAGCCCCGATGGCTTGATAATCAGAACTTGACTAGAGGAAGATTAAAAAAAACCAAAAAAAAATTTTTTTTATAAAGGAAACAAGGGGTAAATCGCTACAATTTGATGAACCTGACCTATACTTAGGGAGGTAGTAACTCTAAATACCAACAGAGAGGGAAGGAGTCTTCACATCGAGTATCAATGCTGTCTCCTCTGTACACAGGGTAGATAGGGACAGGCAACTTAGACATTGGCTACCTAAAATCAGGGGGCGATAAAGGCATGAAGTGACTGGCTTTTACAAAGTTTCAACAGGGAGTTTAAGAGTATGGGGAGGGGGTGTATAAAGAGTCCCCACTGAATAATTCTCATCTTGTCTAGATGGGTCTGATTAAAAGTGATGGGGATAGGATTCTTATGACTCAATAGTGAGTAATTGTTATCATGACTAGTAGCGACTGTCACAATTGTAAAGGTAGAAGTTTTGTAACAAAAATGGGGGAGCAGGTAATCTTATAGTCCAGAAATAAAGGACCCTAGGACCATCAGGGGAGAAGAGCACAAGTGGAATGTGGGACCTTATCCAGAGAAGCAACGACACCAGAGATGGAGGACTGATTCATGGGAAGAGAGGGACTAAGAGCTTGCAGCCAGGAGTCAGACTTGCAGAATATGCCCTTTGGTGGTGTAAATTCATGGAGACAGTCTGGCAAGAGACATGTGAGTCTCCATTTAGGTAGAGTATCGGCTTTAGTCAAAGGAAAATGGAAGGCAGTCACTTGGACCAGAAAGCATTTTTTGTTTACTCAGTCACTGTGTTGTAAATCATGTCTCTGAAAAGAAGAGCAACTAGGGAGTTGCAGAATGTTGAGAACAGACACCCAACAAGAACTCTATCTTGTGAACCAAGTAGATTGTGATGAACTCTCCCATTTTTCTGTAAGTGCTTATTTTTTCGTGTTGTATTTTCCTACCCATAAATGTAAATCATTCTATCATTACTACGGCATACCCTGCCCTGAAAATCCCTCAATCCATGTAGCTGCTACCAACAGTGTCCAGTCTAAAGTATCAAGGAGTTGGTCAAATGCTTGGTCTATTGTCTCCACACAGTTGTGGACCAGTGGCTCTTGCTCTGACTTGGGAGTAGAGTGACTGGGATAAGGCCTGCTGCTAGCTTTAGAGTAACTCCAAGATTGTCAAGGACCGGGCAGTGTTTTGTTCTGTTGTACATAGGGTTGCTATGAGTTGGAACCAACTCGATGGCTGCTAACAACAACAGCAACAACATAGTGTTCAATAAACAATCCTCACACTGCTGCTCAAATATAATAGGTCATCTACATATTGTGAAAATTTCCCTTTGGTGAGTTTGTTGTTGTTGTTGCTAGATGCCTTCGACTTGGTTCCAATACATAGTGACTCTGTATAGGGTTTCCAAGGAGGAGCTGGTGGGTTAGAACCAGTGACCTTGTGGTTTGCAGTCCAATGCTTATCCTATAGCACCACAAGATCTAATAAGGGTGGGGGCATTCTTGAAACTTTGAGGGAGCACATTCTAGTATAAATGCTCCTTAATGTCTGGGGGTCTTGCCACTCAAAAGTGATGATTTCCTGAGAAGCCTTTTCTAAAGGAATGCAGAAGAAGTCAATGTTCAGCTCTAATATTGGAACCCAGGTGGCTTCTGGAGAGCATTTTTTAGTATGGTATTAGCATTTGGAACTGTGGAATAGATATCTTGAATCATCTCATTGCCTGTACAGAGATTTTGGACAAACCAATATTCTCACATACCAGGCTTTTTGACAGGAGGAATTGGAGTATTATATAGAGACTAACATAATTGAATAAGTCCATGAGTTCAAATGTTTTCTGTCAGGGGAGCTATGCCTTCTAAGCCTTCCTTTCTGAGAGGATATTGATTCAGCTGGAGAGAATTCCGGCTGGATTTCAGCAAGAGCTCAAACAGAGTGGGCCCATCAAGCCCACTCTGGGAGTTCTGCTGTTCCACACAAGGGGCTTACCTGATTGTCTATCTCTTCTGACCATCCAGACTTTGTATCTGTTGGTTGAACTAGAAGCTTCCAAGTATGTTTGTGGGGAATGTTCATCTGTAGACTTTTTGTCTCAGAAAAGGAAGTTACCTGGGAATTCAGTTTGGAAGACAAATCCCACCCCCAAAAGGGAATGGAACAATGAGGCATGTTAAGAAAGAGATGAGTCATCTGCTTCTCTCTAATGGAGTAGTGCAAAGACTTCAAGAAAAACTTATGCTCTATCTGTCCAGAGCCTCCAGTGACAGAAACTGACTGAACAGAGCACTGGTGAGGGGAGTGCTCACCTCTGAATACATAGCCCAAGTATCCATAAGAAAATCCATAGTTTGTTCTCCCACTGTTAATTTTACCTGGGCTTCCTGAGGGGCAATAATAATATTTTGTGATCGATCATGATGGATCCTCAAGAACCTTCAATCCTCAGAGATGGCTTGCTCCAACATCTGTTGATCAATCTGGTTGTTGACCTCATCCCTAAGGCCCACTTTACTTTTGGGGCACTCATTCTTATGCAGGCTAATGCATCAGACGGCAAAGCCATTTGAACTGCAAGGTCGGTGGTTCAAGCTCAGCAGCTTCTTCTTGGAAGCTCTATACATAGTCTCTATAGGTCAGAATCGACTTGAAGGCACTTAACAACAACATTCGTCTGATGTACAAGTTTTTTGCAGTAAGCATGCTGCTCTTCCTCTAGTGGTTTCTGAGACATAGTTAACTCACAGAGTCATTGAACCAAAAAGAAATGGTCAATGTTCAACTCTTTCAAGAGGTAGCATGTGATCAAGAGTTAATGATACTGAAGCTAGAAGTCTAAGGTGCATTGAAGGAATTGGCAAAGAACAAGACTCCAGGAATTGATGGAATACAAATTGAAATCTTTCAACAAATTGGTAAAACACTGGAGTCACTCATTCATCTATGCCAAGAAATTTGGAAGACAACTACTTGGCCAAATGACTGGAAGAGATCAATATTTGTGCCCATTCCAAAAAGAGGTGACCCAACGGATGTGGAAGTCATTAAACAATATCACTGATATCTTATACAAGTAAAATATTGCTGAAAAGAATCCAAAAATGGCTACAAACATACATTGACAGAGAACGGTCAGAGTTCAAGCCAGATTTAGATGAGGACATGGAACAAGGGATATCATTGCTGACACCAGATGGATCTTAGCTGAAAGCACAGAATACCACCAGAAAGATGTTTATGTGTGCTTTATTGACCTTGAAAAGGCTTTTGATTGTGTGGAACATGACAAGCTATGGACAAAAATGCGGAGAGTATTCTGGAACACTTAATTGTGCTCATGAAGAACCCATACATAGACCAAGAGGCAGCTGTTCTAACAGAACAAGGGAACACCGAATGGTTTAAAATTAGCCAAAAGTGTGTACCAGGGTTGTATTTTTTTCACTATACTTATCTAATCTGTGTTCTGAGCACATGATCTGAGAAGCTGGATTATATGAAAAAACAAAACAAAAACTGGCCTCAGTACTGGAGGAAGATTCATTAACAACCTGCGATATACTGATGATACACCCATGCTTGCTGATAATGGAAAGGACTTAAAATACTTATTTATGAAGCTCAAAGACCTCTGCATTTGGTATGGGTTGCACTTCAATGTAAAGACCACAAAAATTCTCAAACTGGCCAATAAACAACATCCATATAAGTGGAGAAAAGACTGAATTTGTCAAAGACTTCATTTTGCTCAGATCAACCATCAACTCTCACGGAAGAAGGAATGAAGAAATAACGGAGTATTGCATTAGGTAAATCTGATGTACCTCTTTAAAGTGTTCAAGAGCAAAGATGTCAGTTTGATGACTAAGGTACCCTTGACCCAAGCCATGGTATTTTCAGTAACCTCATATGCACATGAAAGTTGGACAGTGAATAAGGAAGACCATAGAATAATTGATGCATGTGGGTTATGGTGTTGGAGGAGA
>NW_006408601.1:8799866-8803752 GCF_000296735.1 Chrysochloris asiatica | reverse complement strand
AAGCGTGGCAACAGTAGTGAGGTTGGCCCAGGATCAGACATTATTTCGTTCTGCTGTGCATGGGGTCGCTATGAGTCGGTTCCGACTCCATGGCACCTGACAACAACAACAACAACAACAACAGTTGCCTCAAGGTGGCTTCCCCGCCAAGGTCTGGGAACCCACAAAGGATGGTCACTGCCTGAGTCTTCTTATGCTCTCAGTTGTTGAAGACTTTAAAGGTATTAGCTCCTAATTGAGAGGGATTCAATCACTCTGTCCATCTTTTAGTTTCTTCCAAATGTCTGGAGCACTTTGAGAAATACAAGTCATGTTAACCATACATACATTGTTGGGGGGCCTGTGGGTCCAGATCATTGTACTTACAGTATGCCTCATAAACCTTCCAGAAATTCTGAGGGATCTCTGATGGATTTGTGCTGGACTACCTGTGCCAAGTCAAGCTCTTCTGTTTGGGGACTCCCTTCTTCATTCATTCTAGAATAAGCCTCTTGTAGTGGTTTAATACGGGAAGACTGCCATCATTAAGGTTTCAGACTGGCTTGGCTGAGGGAATAACGGTGACTTGGTCAGGAGTATCATTTGGATTTTTAGTGTGAGGTTGCTGGGCTTCTTGAGCCTTAGCCAAGATCAGCCGATGCTCATTACTAGTCAAAAGCATAGTTAGTAAGGCCTGAATATGGTCCTGATTGGGATGGTGAGTAGCAAAAATAGTGGTGACCAAGTCTCTGACCTTGGAGGGATCTGTTCAATAAGGAGGGTTAGAACGTTTCCAATTCAACAAATCAGAAGTGAATAATGGGTTGGAGCCTAATAATATCCTGAAGGTTAGCCTTGTTCAGTCCAACTGGCAATTGGCCAAGAGGGTACTGCCCAGCCTTGACCGCACCAGATGGCCCCTGTGCAAACTGGGTCCCTTGTCAGGTATATGATAAAGAGACTACTCCAAAACTCTCTTCTTCTAACTGATAAGGGGATGCTTGTTCTTCAGGAAAGACCAGAGCCATATAAGGGGAGAGGGGACAATTGGGTGAGAAGTATTCATTATAGCTTGATCTTCCAGGTTTTCCTGGTCTATCTTGTCTAAGCAACTTTTCTCAGAAACTACTGGAAATTCTCTTCTCCCTTCTTCCTCCCTCCCTTTAGCTCTTCTCTGAACCATTAGTCGATTTCCCTTCATCCCAGCATCCTTGTTATGTAATGTCATAATGCATAAAGGCTTATACATAGTGTATTTCACCCCATTTACCCAATCTTTGACAAAAGAGCTCTAATTATAACATGGTAAAATAATTTAAGGATCCGTTTAAAGGCCATTTCCCCCCAGAATCTAGATGGCACCTAGGCTAGGCATTGTTGCAGTAAGACATCGTTGTTTTTTTCTTAGACATAGGAGGACACCCTTGTGCACCAATCATACAAATTCATCCCTAAGGACTCTTTTTCAGGATCAAGGCTTGAACTCCCATCAAACAGAGGTTAACCGTGCAAAAATATTAGAGACACTGAGGGGCAACTTGGCTGTGGTGCCTCAGTGTACGCTACCAGAGTCAAGCATGTGGATAAAAGGTGAAAGCAGTGGTGGTCGCTGGAGACACAGAACTGCAGGCTCCAAGGAAAAATCCTCTCTCAGCAGCGCTGCTCGGTGCATTCAGGTACTGAGTCTCCTGAGTACTCCTGTCCAAGGTGGCCAGCGGGCTCCCCAGCAATTAAGGTTACTTACCAAAAAAGTCAGTGTGGTCCCTCTGTGGTCACCAGAAATGTTGCCAAGTAAATGAGGACTTGCTGCCTGTCACTCTAGTCGATCACAGCAAGGGGTGAGACCCAACATCACACTTTATTAGCAGAAAGCAAGCAATCTGGAAGACAGTGTGAATAGGCTCCCAAAGCTGCTTTGTTAGCCACAAAATCTCTACACAATATATAGGGTAAGTTACAGCTGGAACAATGATTACCCTTTCATAACAGTAAAGTAACATTTCACAACAACAACAACAAAAAAATGGAATTGTTTGTTTCTTTATCATAGATTGTTATCACCTGGGTTCTGACCCGGTTCCTGCAGACCTTTGACAATTATCTTTATGGCAGGAGGACAGGTTAACTTTTTCAGGATGAGATCACTAAGAACGTATTTCTCTCTTACTTTTTTCTTACTCGTACCCCATTTTATCTTTGGTCAAGAAGTCATCTATATGATGTGCCGAGATGGAGCAGCTGGGAACTCTAGATCCAGAGAGGGAGAGGGGCTGTGTGCTGATGACCAGAGGGCAGGCTGAGGGGTGTACCATTTGGTTGGTTGATGATGCATGGAGGGGATTGTAACCAAGGCAATGTAATGATATACAATAGGATAAATGTAAAGCTAATGTTCTTCCATGTAAACTATCACATAATTTACAATAAAACATAAAAAAAAATAAGTCATCTGTATCAAGAACACTGCATGCCATTCATGGGCTAGACATATGAAGGCATAAAAAGTGCTTCTATCCTCCCAGAGTTTCCACACAGAGCTGCTTATAGATAGCTTGATGTGCCTGGCCATCCTCACATCTGCCCAGGCAAAAGGTGATATTTCCCTTATGTCCTTAAAACATGATCTTTCTTCTCAGTGGATGAACCACTCTTAGTCATGATGGTCATCCTTTAGTCATCATGGTCACCTTTGTCTTCCTGACTTGCTGGTCCTGAGAGGAAATTTCTGGTCCAGGACAGAAATAATGCATGGACCTTTTGCCCCCTCCTCCTCTCTCAGATTCCATCCCTGATTTTTCTCCTCTTGACTCAAACAATTCTGAGAGATGTGACATAGCCTCTGGACATTGAGTGGTGAGGGAACAGGACAGAGGGATGATATCCTTATGTCATTGAAAACATCTGTGCTGCAGTACAGAGAGTCCAGCTTTGGAGGAAGCAAATGACGACTGGGTTTGAATTCAGATTCTAGGATTCCAAGGCTGTTTGGGTTTTGGTAAGTGTATCAGTTCCTCTCTGTGAGATCGGGATAGGAGTACCCACATTGCAGAGTGGTTGTGAAAGTGTAATAGTAGGTACACAACATTTGTTTGAGTTTCCAGGAGCATCAGCCGAGGACTTATGGGTGTGGAACCGACCATCGCAGCCTGGGTGACCAGTTTCACAATGACTGCACGTGATGAAACTCTTCCTCACATTTGTGAGATGAAGAACCTGATCCCAAGCTTGTTGCTCCTTATTGTCCTATGTGACCTGTATGAAACACAGTTGTACTCTGGCTCCTGGGCTTCCTGCAGCGGTACCCTTTCCAGATCCTCAGCCTGTTCAGAACCTTCCTCATCTTCTGCTCCCACATTATAGATTCCCTAAAGACACTCATTGTCTCTTGCTGTTCCCTTCCATTTTCATCTCTAGCCCTTACTTCTGCATTGCAAGACTAAGTATTCTCAGCACTATCAGTGCCAAGCACTACCTGTCCATCTTGTGACCCATCAGGTATAGTTGTCACCACCTGAGACACATGTCAGCTATCTTATATATCATGCCCGGGGGGTGGGGGTGGGGGGTGAAAGAGAGATATGACCGTACACAAGTGTGGGTAATTGATTAAATCTCCTCTGTAAGGCTTCTGTTTGTCTCATGCTAGATTTTGAAGCCTGCAAGGCAAGGTAAAACTCAGGAGAAACAACTGGAACATACACAGAGTTTCCAATTTTGATGATATGGGAGTTCTGCAACAAATATTGACTTCCTTTATAATGGAGCTAAATGCACACTTGGCTGAAGGGTCAGAGAAGCCAAAGGACTATCCAAGGAAAGGAAGACCCACTGTCAACCCAGCTGCTGCCTCATGCCAATGACAGGAGCCAACAATAAGCAACCAAATGCATCAGCTGCTTTTTGTCCC
>NW_006408601.1:8798073-8799766 GCF_000296735.1 Chrysochloris asiatica | reverse complement strand
TGACACTTCAAACTCCATTACTGTCGACCCTTGTCAATTTGACACACATACACACTCATTTAAAACATAGTGACTTACAAATAAAGACAATAGCAAAGTTAAGTTTGTCCCTAACATGATATAAATACTCCAGGCACAATTGACAAAATGATACATTTTCTCCACAGAAGGATACAAAATCCTTTTTTCATTTTGGATTATGCTCATCTTCCAATAAGTCATTCTCCCCATTTGAATTCCTGTAACATAAATACTGAGCTATATGGTTAACTACTATGGAAACATATTATGTGAAATGGTAAGTGATTAGGAAAGGAGAAGAAAAATAACTGGACAACATATATCCAAATATATTCACCTCATAGAGATACTCATAACTATTAGAGTCCAAAAGGTCTGTGGTTCAAACCCACCAGCCGCTCCTTAGAAACCCTATGCAGGGTCACCATGAGTCTGAACTCAGTGGATGACCTTAACAACAATAACAACATTCATAGTCCTCATCTCTGCAATTGGTTGCATAATTGTTATTGGTATTTACAGCGATCTTCTTTCACAACACTTTTCACATAATCTTTGTAACTTAGTTGCTCATAGCTCCTTGGTATTTGGTTGACTCAAATTTTCATTCCTGAAGAGTCTGGGCCATTAGCAGTCCTCTCAGCGGAGACTTGCACTTTTCCATCCACTTTACTCAAAGAACCTGAGAGCACTGAGATTAACCCATCAGTGGTGACATAATCACAGGACATCAGTTAGTCTCTGTTCTGGTACCAGCTCTCTTTGAGGGTCAACTTAGCCCCTATTGCTTGGAAGATTTTCTTAACTTTTCTCTTCCTCACACATCTGATCTTAAAATGGATAAGCTAAGTTTCCTCCTTGTGAATATTAAGGAAGATAACATCTGTTTAAACAAGACTCAGGGATCCCTTACTCAGGGACCTTTCCTTCATCCACATGTGAGCTTGTTTATGATACTAAAGATGGAACAGTAACTGTTCCTCCAGTGTCACCAGAGCATAATGTTAGTCTTCATTAGTAGAGGACACTAGAGGGGGCTTTCAGGAAAGAGGGACTTCTCTTCCTGGTTTCCAGGAACTTTGCTTCCTTCAACTCCTGTGGCGCACCATCAGAAAGAGATCAGGATACCCAGTGGCACTTACTCCCAGGGAGTTTAGTAGTGTCCAAAGGCTGGGAAGCTTCTCTAACAGTTCTGTGGGTGCCCCAGTTGGATTCCCAAGAGACTCAGCAGCACCTTACCCCTTTCTATAACTCCCAGGTGGTCAGAAGTATCCTCCATCTCACACTCTTGTCTCTATGTTAGAAACTTCCAGGGGAGTCTGCAGAAACTCCCAGCTGGATTCCCAGTGAGTTTTGTTGGAAACTCAATGGAGAGTTTCTTGTTTATTAGTTTTGGCTCACGACATGCACAAAAATTTCTGTCAAACAATGGGGTACAACTACACCCTCAAGAGGTCTAGATCTTATCTCTTGGTGAAGAGCTCTTTCTTATTTTCATTCCTTCTGGTATTCTTTATAACGAAATAACTAATCCCATTATTGTCATTGGTGTATGCCCTCAAGTCTATTCTAACTCATAGCATCTCTATAAAGCAGAACAGAACTGCCCTCATAGGGTTCCCTAGGCTGTAAATCTTTATTGGAACAGATCTCCATGATCTTTTCTCCCATG
>NW_006408601.1:8787741-8788257 GCF_000296735.1 Chrysochloris asiatica | reverse complement strand
CAGTAGAAATGCCTTATGGGGTTCCCAAGGCTGCCATCTTGATGGAAGTCACATCTTTGTTCTGTGTAGTGGCTGGTGGGGGGTTTGAACCACTGTCTTTTCATTGAGTGGCCTATGGCTAAACCTCTGTGCCATCAGGACTCTGTGATACTTTAAGGAAAGTCAGAATTTAGAGCATATCCATCTCTTATTAGTGCAGAATGAGATGAGAGTGATGGTCTGAGCAAAAGCTGACTTCCCACCTATCTGTGGGATTCCATGTCAGATTTGGAAAATGGGCAGTCCTCGTGGAAGTTGGGAAATAATTTTGGGATATGCTGAAGCTGAGGAGACCACAGGAAGCTATAGGCTCAATTCATCTTTGACTCTCAGACCTTCATCCGTATGCCCAGAACTTCTGCTCCTTTCTCCTTTAGTATGGCGGGCCTAGAGGTGAACCCCTCTATGCCATGAAGGACGGCTATGCCAAGTAGGGGCTCAAGCCATCATTATCCCCCATCTTTCCAGGAGTGGCAC
>NW_006408601.1:8775167-8785053 GCF_000296735.1 Chrysochloris asiatica | reverse complement strand
GTGAACATTTCTTCATATGTTTGTTGGCTGCCTGGATCTCCTCCTTGGTGAAGTGTCTGTTCATGTCCTGTGCCCATTCTTTAATTGGGTTATTTGTCTTTTTCTTGTAGAAATGTTGTAGGTTCCTATATATTTTAGAAATGAGTCTCTTGTCATTGGAAAAGATTTTTTTTTCCTATTCTGTGGATTCTCTTTTTACTCTTCTGGTGAAGTCTATTGATGCACATAAGTTTTTAATTTTTAGTATGTCCCACTCATCTATTTTGTCTACTTTTGTTTGTGTAGTTTTCAAAATATTTGGTAGTCTGTCTATTTCCTGAATTTGTGCCCTCACATTTGTCCCTAATTTTTCATTGATGGTCTTCATAATTCTGGAATTCACACTTAGGTCTTTAATCCATGTTGAGTTGGTTTTTATATAAGGCATGAGGTAAAGGTCTTGTTTCAATCTTTTGCATATCGCTTTCTAGTTCTGCCAGCACCATCTGTTGAAGAGACTATCACCTCCCCATGTGATATATTTAGGTGTTTTGTAAAAAATCAGTTGGCTGTATGCAGATGGGTTAATTTTTGGATTCTCGATTTTGTTCCATTGATCCATGTATCTTTCACTGTACCACTACCAAGCTGTTTTGACCACAGTAGCCGTGTAGTAAATTTTGAAGTTGGGGAGTGAGAGGTTTCCAACCTTAAAGAACTCTATTTTGTGAACCAAGTAGGTTGTGATGAACTCTCCCGTTTATCTGTAAGTGCTCATTTTCTCGTATTGTATTTTCCTACCCATGAATGTAAATGAAATCACCTGCTGGCATAACATGTTTGTGTGTTTTTTTTCTAAAATAACATGTTATACTTTAAAAAATTGTGAAAAGTCTATATAGTTAGAGATTTAAATAACCAAACTGGTGCAGAATGCTCATGGTGGTTCATAAGGAATGTTGTTAGTGGTGGTCAAGTTGGCCCTGAACCATGATGACTACTTGTTTTTAGAGTAGACTGCCCCCTAGAGTTTTCTTTATAGAAGACAATTGCCAAGCCTTATTATTTATTTTTTTAAAAATCTTTCCTTCTCAGGAGTCATTGGGTGGGTTCTAACAGCTACCCTTTCAGTTAATAGCTGATCACAAACTGCTTGGGCCACACAGCCCCTTTCAGATGCTGTACTGATTATTAATCACTTCAGTATCAAACAGAACTTAAAGAATGATTGGAACTTTAAAAACGTTCCCTCCCAAATCTGTTCTAAGTTTCATGGTCACTATAAACTTTCATGGAGTCCTGGTGTGGCACAGCAGGATAAGCACTGGGCTGTAGTGTTGGTTTGAACTGCAAAGTCTGCAGTTCAAACTCACCTACCACTCCTCAGAAACCCTAAATAGGGTTGCTATGAGTCAGGGCCTACTTGACGGCCCTTAACAACAACAACAACATAAACTTTCATAAGAGTTTTTGGGTCTTGAAGCATCTATAATTCACTCCTCCCTTTTACAAACTTACAACAAATCAATTTTTCTGAGCCAAACCCAGCGCAAGGAGCTCGGGTGGTGCCAGCATTAAGCACTCAGTGGATTTTGAACCCATCCAGAGACTCTGAGGGAGGAAGACCAGGCCATCTGCTCCTGCAAAAATTACAGCTAGAAAACCCTCTGAGATAGCTGTACTCTGTCACATGGAGTGGCTATGTGTTGAAAATCTTTAAGATGGCAACTAACAACAAACTTGGTATGGAAATTGTTTATAATTTGACAACTCTAGTTTCAGATTCTGAGGGTGGCCTTTGCTATTGCTGGCAGTGGGCAGGTGAGTGACCTCATCACACTACCCTTCCGTGTCCTTTATGTTTATGTGTTCCATCAGACTGTGGGCAGGCGAGCCTTCAGAGAGGCAATAAGTCCCAGCCTACAGCTTTTTAGGGAGAAGACACAGAACTAAGTGCAGACAGGTTTGAATTCAGTTTCCCATTGCCTCAAGGAGTCCTGAGGTGGCACTGAGAATTAATGCGCTGAATTGCAATATTGGTTTGTACTGCAAACAATTGGTTTGTACCATCAGTGGTTCAAACTCACCAACTGCCCCTCAGAAACCCTACACAGGGTCAATACAGGTCTGAACCAACTCAACGGCACTTAACAACAACAAAGGAGCCTTACCATCAACAAAGAGCCAAGAGTAGAGTGTGTCCTGTGGACTCCCAGATCCCTGCACATTGAATCTCCTCAACCTGAGGTCAGAAAACTGTGGCACTGGAGGAGTGGCAGAGAAACAGCAGAAACAGAACCAAGAGCCAGAGCACAAGCTAGAGTATTGGGCCCAGCTCTCAGAGTTGCTATAAGTTGGGATGACACTGCAGCAGTGGGTCAAATCAAGTGAACAGACTCCTTATGTAAAGGATACTATCCTGTAACTATTGTTCAAGTATGCAGCATCTAACAGAAGAAAGAGTATAGGATTTAGCATCAAAACCATTGATTCAAGTCCCAGCTCCACCATTATTCAGGACATACAATAACTGAAAAACTGGAATAGAGTATGCAGTGGCAGCTGGGATATGCAGATGATATACCTGGTTTGCTTTAAGTGAAGAGGACTTGAAGTACTTACTGATGAATACCAAAGACTATGGCTTTCAGTATGGACTACACCTCAATGTGAAGAAAAGAAAAAGCCTTGCAATTGGACCAATAAGTCACATAACAATAAATGGAAAAAATATTGAAGTTGTCCAGGAATTCATTTACTTGGATTCACAATTGGTGCCCATGGTAGGAACAATAACAAAGTGGTGTGGTGCTGTAGGATAAACACACAACCATAAGGTTGGTTTGAACCACTAAGTTGGGAGTTCAAACTCATCAGGTGCTCTTCTATGAGTTGGAACCAACTCGATGGCACTTAACAACAAAGACTCCGGGTGTGGTGCTATAGGATTAGCACTGGACTGTGAAACACAAGTTAGAAGTTCAAACCCAACAACTGCTCCTCGTAAACCTTATACAGGGTCGCTATGAATCGGAACTGATTCAACAGCACTTAACAACAACAAAAACAAAGGATCCCTGGTGACACTGTAGGATAAGCACTGGACTGCTAATCACAAGGTCAGCAGTTCAAACTGCTGATTGGGAGAAAGATGTGGGTTTCTGCTCCCTTAAAAATTTAGAGCCTCAGAAACCCTATACAGGGTAGCTATGAGGAGGAATCAACTCAACAGTAATTGGCTGGTTGGTAAAGAGAGCAGATAGGAAGCCCCAATGTTGGAGGGAAGTGTTCTTTCTTCATGGGGTGTCTGGGTTTTGTAAGAAAGGACACACACCAGACAGAATTAAGATTCCATATCCTTCTATTTACATTTCTGATGACTGGCTTGTTAAATAGAAAACACAGGAGGGATAATCTTTTCTCCTGTTCCATTTATTTACTTTGGAATCCTGGTGTGGCACTGTGGGATACAGCACTGAATTGCTAGGTCAGTTTGAACCACAAGATGGGCAGTTCATACTCACCAGCCACTCCTTGGAAACCCTATATAGGGTCGCTTGAGTCAGAACTCATCCTGAGGCACAAAACACCTCATCAACACAAAATCTTACCCATTTATTTACTGGACCTTTAATTGTTTTAATATAAAATAAGTATGAAATTTATCTCTATATATCCT
This sequence comes from Chrysochloris asiatica, assembly GCF_000296735.1. NCBI lineage: Eukaryota > Metazoa > Chordata > Mammalia > Afrosoricida > Chrysochloridae > Chrysochloris > Chrysochloris asiatica. Next base: position 8,781,395 of record NW_006408601.1, on the reverse strand, counting down.
CCAATTACTCACCTAATTTCATGAAAGCATAGCCTGGCTTTGGTTACTCTTCCCACCCTACACTTACTCCATTGTATGTCCAACATCTAGTATGGTGGCTCTTGGGTAAAAGGCATGCAGACAAAATTTGTTTGATGAATAAATGAATGAACAAGCAATTGCAGGACATTCTGAAAACACAGAACAAAAGAAATACTTCTCATTATCTAGAAACAATGTAATGTCCTATATTGGGTTTCTTTGTGGGAACATGTATTTGAACAAAATGAATCACATTCCGTTGCACTCTGTTCCCTTTATGACATTATTTCACTTCACTGTGTCTTTCAATAGTTTCCCACAGTATCAGTATATAGCAGAGCTAAACTCAAACTAGGAATATCTGAATCCAGGACTTGACTCTGAACTTCTATGTCATTTTGCCTCAAATTCAGATGACTAATGGGAACTTAGGGTCACAACCTCAGCTGGAAAGATGTTCTCGTGATTTTATAATGTGAATTTCTGCTAGAGATAAGCATGGCAAAATGGAAACCAGGGGCAAAGTTCAGGTTACTACTGCAAGAAGCTGATGTTGCTGAGTCCCTGGGCACTCTCCCAAACCAAATTATCCAACACAAAATTACCACAAATCTCATCTTTTACAAGGCTGTACAAATTCCCAGAAATGTACGCTTGTTAAGTTATGTGGCAAGAAGATAGCAAGACCTCAGGCCAGGGTTTGTGTGAGTTTGGCGCTCTGGATCTCAAGTGAGCCAGTTATAGTCTCTGCAACTTCTCAATCCAAAAGAGGTTTGTGGTACACATGTTCCCATATTGAAACACAAGGTTAGCTGTCAGAACCCAATCTACAACTCTTCAGAAGAAGGGACAAAACCAAAAAAAGATCTAGCAATCTGTTTTCATAAAGATAAAGCCCGAGAAAACTCCATGGAGCAGTCTACCAAGAAACACAAGGGGTTGCCATGAGTCAGGGGTCATCAATCACAGTGAACACAACACACCTTACATACCATCAATAGTCTTTGGCACCAATTTGGTCTGTTAAATCACTAAATATACACACATTTCACAATTTTAAAAAATATACAAGGTTTTCATTTTAAATGAACAAAACAGTGTTATGTTAAAAGGACACTGCATTTACATTCATGGACAGGAAATCCAACAGGGGAAAAGTACCACTTATGATTGAGAAAGTAAAATTTAAAAATTTAGTTGAAAAAATAAAGAGCTCATGTTAGGTCTCTGTGTCCTCAACATTCTGCAACTCCCTAGTTGCTCTTCTTTTCAGAGAGACATGACATATGACAGAGTGTCTGATTAAACAAAAAGGCTCTGGTACAAGTGACTGCCTTCCATTTTCCTTTGACTAAAGCTGATTCTCTACCTAAACAGACACTCATATGTCTCTTGCCAGATTGTCTCTTCTCATAATCCCAATAGTGTATCTCCTCAATCAGATCTGCTGGATGGGTAGACTTCCCAGAAGCAGAACCCACTATCCTCTGAGTCCCCTAAACTTATTCAGGAGCTGTGGTCTCACCACATTACACCCAGGTATGAGGAATTCATACTAAGGAGACCTGACCACACCAGATCTTATAAGAGGCACGTGCCACTCCTGGAAAGATGGGGGATAATGATGGCTTGAGCCCCTACTTGGCATAGCTGTCCTTCTTGGCATACAGAGGATTTCACCTCCAGGCCCATCACACTTGAGGAGAAAGGTTCAGAAGTTCTGGGCATGAAAATAGCAAAAAGGTCTCAGGGTCAAAGAAGAATTGAGCCTATAGCTTCCTGTGGTCTCCTCAGCTTCAGCATATCCCAAAATTATTTCCCAACTTCCATGAGGACTGCCCATTTTTCAAATCTAACATGGAATCCCTCAGACAGGTGGGAAGTCAGCTTTTGCTCAGACCATCACTCTCATCTCATTCTGCGCTAAAAAGAGATGGATATGCTCCAAATTCTGACTTTCCTTAAAGTATCACAGAGCCCTGGTGGCACAGAGGTTTAGCCCTAGGCCACTCAATGAAAAGCCAGTGGTTCAAACCCCCCACCAGCCACTACACAGAACAAAGATGTGACTTCCATCAAGATGGCAGCCTTGGGAACCCCATAAGGCATTTCTACTGTGTCCTATCGGGTCTCTCTGAGTCAGAATCAGCTCAAGGACACTGGGTTCTTTTGGTGAATGCACCAGGACCAACACTTCACCCTACCACTAACTAGTTCTCCCAAGTGACTGAGCAAGACATAGGATGAGCTGCATCCAAGATGCTTTCTCTCACTTCACCCTACCACTAACTAGTTCTCCCAAATGACTGAGGAAGACATAGGATGAGCTGCATCCAAGATGCTTCCTCTCCCAATGAGCATATTGTGGTGCTAGTGATGGGTGGAAGTGGAGAGAGGGTGCAGGCAAAGGAAGGGTTTAGTTCTTTTTTATTTTTCTAATTTTCAAGAGTTTTGGCTCTTTCTTCTGCTTCAAATATTTGTAACAACATTTAGAATTTCCCTGTGGAATGGGGTAGGTGCTGGTCACACTCTTCCCCATGGACCCCCACTACCAAACATGGTACCAAGAATTTTACATGAAAGTGCTTCTTTTGAGCTCTACTTTTCTGTGGCCTGTTTTGTACAGAGCTGCTGCTTCAAACAACAGACCACTCAACTGCCTCCTTGCATGTTCTCTGGCCAAAGTCTGAGACAGAAATCACAATCGTCCTTTCATGAAATCCCAGCCTCATATATTCCAGAAGCAAATACAGAACAGGTAAACTCAGTCTACTTCCCTTGAGACTGATAGTTCCAACTCACCCAGCAGAACCGGAGAAGAAAGGCCTGCTGATCAACTTTCATCCAGATTGCAGCTAGGAAAAGCTACTCTGGAACACATGGGGTCAGAAGTGAGTACTCAGCAGTGGGCTGAGCTGGGGCTTGTAGCTCTGTAGCCTCAACTTTAAGAGTCCCGTTATTTTCTCTCCGCACTCATTTGTTCTAATAGAATCTCTGATTGGTCTCTTCAAGTCAAAGACAGACATGGCAGAACATTTCTGGGTATGATTCTCAGGCTACGTGCTGTTACCCCTCTTCCCATCTTCTTCAGTCCCATAAGTGGGGAATGGTGGAAGACAGTCTGTCTGGGCTTCCTTCCTTCCCTTAGAAAGGGGTCTCACAGAACACATATACCACACCTGGTAGTTTTGAGGATCCTGGACTTTAGACATGAGCTCAAGGGACTTGAATTCTGATGCCTCAGCAGTCTGGCCAGCAGGGCCAAGCAAAACCAGGTGGCCTAAAGCCAGGTCTCATCTGAGGAGCAACCCCTGAACCCACACCACATCACAGTTCTGGTGATGCCATCACCGGCTCTGCCATCCCTTCTCCAGCAGCCCAGGGCCCCTCATTCCTCAAGTCTTCCAGTGCAGACAAGCAGCCCACCTAACCTGCTGCCTACCAGGGCACAGCCAGCGGGTCTTAGGTCCACAGGGTTGCACAACATGGGGAACAAACAAACAAACACAGGTGTCCAGTAAGTTTTCATTTGCAGTTTTCTGGGAAGAACGTCCTGGGATTTCCCGGGCATGACCTCTGACTCTTCTCTCCCCTGATACTACACGGGAAGGCTCAGTATAAATATCTGGTGTCTTTCCATGGTAGGCAGAATCCACAACAGCTCTGTTGTTGTTGTTAGGTCTGTTCCGATTCATAGCAACCCTATATAGGGTTTCCGAGGAGTGGCTTGTTAGCTTGAACCACCAGGTTTGGGGTTCAAACCAGTTTTGCAGTCTGGTGCATTAACCCACAGCACCACACCAGGACTCCACAAGAGCACTGCTCCCCCAGAAATCAGGTAAGAGCTACTCCAGTGAGGGATATATTTTAAGTTTACTCTGTTGTCCCTTTACCAAGCAGATGAGCATTTCCTTGTAAACTGTGTATTGGTGTTACATTTTTCCTGCTTGATGTCCATGCTGAGACCAGTAAACAAACAGCACATGATCTTTGTGAATTACAGGTGATTTGGTCACAACTCCTCTCTCCCTCCATCAACACCACTTGGTGTTCTCTTACACTGTCTTGGGGTTCAGGGCTGAAGGGTCAGCATATGGGGCTGAAGCTGTGATGAGGCCCTGCTGTGTGCACTGTTTCCTAGGCCAATCACTGAGATCTAATGAGAACAAATGGGAATAGACACCCAGGTTTTCTTGGAAATACAAATTCCAGCATGGTCTGCTTCAGTCCTGTCCTTGTCTCCCTGACCCTGTCTTCTCATTGCAGCAATATGAAGCTGTTCACCGGCCTCCTGTTCTGCTCCTTGGTCCTGGCAGTCAGCAGCCAAAACTGGCTAACCTTCATTCCTGAGGCTGCGCGAGGTAAGGTTATCGGGGGAGGAAGGTGGTTGGGACCCTTGTGCCTCTTGCACTACTCACCCCAAGCGTTCTTGATGGTGGGAGCCAGTGTCTTTGGCTGTGCTGTCCTATGAGGTGGAATGTGCCAGGTGTTTGAGGATCTTTTGAGGAACTCTCCTTTAAACAGATGGGAAACTGCAGGATTAACTCAGTTACTCAGAAAAGAAGTAACATCATTCCTAGCTGAAAGACAGACTATTGTTTGAGTGTTGTTGTTAGGTGCCATGAAGTCGGTTCTGAATCATAATAAGCCTGTATAGGGTTTTCAAGGAGTGGCTGGGACATTTGAGCCACCAACTTTGCAGTACACTTATCCTACAGTGCCACATGAAGCCCCCATTGTTTGAGGTGAAGACACAAACTAAGGGCTGGAATTGGTATAAAATTTTCCTCAGACTAAATTTTAGCAAGCTATTTATTAGCTCTTCCCCCCTTTCTTTGTTCCTTTCTTCCCTCCTTGCCTTATTTCCTTACTTTCTTCCTCCCACTCTATGTCTCCCCCTTGTTTCCTTTCTTGCTGTAATTTCTTAGTTGGATAATTTAAAAACAACCTCAGTCTAGCTTTTGCTCTCGTCATTGTCTGTCTCTCTGGTTTGGTCTGCTTCCTTCCCTTTTGCAGTCTTGTCTTCTAAGTGGTAGGCAAGGAGAATAGCATGTATCAGGTCATCTGTTGTAACTGAGCCATTGGATGCCATTTAAGGCAGCCAACCCACCCTGTGTGCCAAGACTAAGGATTTTCCCCTAGCACAGCACTTTCAATGCTAAACAGGACCGTTGGTCACTCTACTTGAACCTCAGAATACCTAGTGATGCAGGCTTTTCCCCCATTTGGAAGATGAGGCAGAGGTTTTAGAGCAGTTTAGATGGTTGCCCAAGAACTTCCTATCCATCATTAGGTGGCAGAGAAGAGCGTTTGGAACTGGTTGTACAAGATGCAAAATCTCTGCCAGGTAGATGCATCTGCTTAGCATGCTCCTAAAGCGCTGTGGTTATCAGTCTCCACTATACACTGGAATCACCTAGAGGGCCTTAGGAAACACTTCTAGGACCCTCCCCAAGAATCTGAACTAATTGCCAGGAACTGATTACACTGTACAGCCCAGCCTGGGAACCACTGCTATTGCTCTGCCTCAAGCAATTTACATCACCATTCGTCTATTTTGAAAGTTGTCAGAATGATATTTATGTCCTTAAGAGTCAGAATGACTCAAGTCAGAATTGTTTACACTGATTGGTGGCACTTAACAATAACAAACAAAGTAAAAAATGTTCAAGAGTACATACTTCTTAAACATCAGGTCTAAAGTGCTGTATGTCTGCAGTTTTGATCAAATCCTTCCTTCCACGTTTCACACTCTAATGGTCCCCTGGATCTTATCATATGTAGCTTCATTGAGTAAGAGTGACTTTCCCTTGTGCCCCAGAGACATTTAGAAATGTCTGTAGTCACTTTAGCATGGCACAGCCTGATGGGCAGGTGCTGTTGTCATGTAGAGGACATTGCTTAGAGATGCGTCCAACGTCCTACAATGCACAAGGCAGCCAGAAGTCACTTGGTCCAATATATCAATAGTGCTGAAGTGGAGAGACTGTGTTCTTTGTATCATCCCTTTTCTCTCCCGGACCATATCACACAGAGCCCTAAACAAGATGCCACCCATCATATCACTCAGACAACCAAATACAACACAGCTGTGCCCATCCAAATGCCTCAGTCAATATTTACCTGTAGAAGCCAATAAGGTCCAAGGAATATTGTTCTCATACCCTGATATTTAAGAATGAATTCACAATGAAATCTGAACTCAGA
>NW_006408601.1:8771679-8773272 GCF_000296735.1 Chrysochloris asiatica | reverse complement strand
CTTCATGGGAGAAAAGATCATGGAGATCTGTTCCAATAAAGATTTACAGCCTAGGGAACCCTATGAGGGCAGTTCTGTTCTGCTTTATAGAGATGCTATGAGTTAGAATAGACTTGAGGGCATACACCAATGACAATAATGGGATTAGTTATTTCGTTATAAAGAATACCAGAAGGAATGAAAATAAGACAGAGCTCCTCACCAAGAGATAAGATCTAGACCTCTTGAGGGTGTATTTGTACCCCATTGTTTGACAGAAAGTTTTGTGCATGTCGTGAGCCAAAACTGATAAACAAGAAACTCTCCATTGAGTTTCCAACAAAACTCACTGGGAATCCAGTGGGGGTTTCTGCAGACTTCCAGGAGGTTTCTAACACAGAGACAAGAGTGTGCGATGGAGGATACTTCTGACCACCTGGGAGTTTTAGAAAGGGGTAAGGTGCTGCTGAGTCTCTTCAGAATCCACCTGGGGCACCCACAGAACTGTTGGAGAAACTTCCCAGCCTTTGGACACTACTAAACTCCCTGGGAGTAAGTGCCACTGGGTATCCTGATCTCTTACTAAGACTCCGCTGAGATGACTGCTAATGGCCCAGACTCTTTGGAAAGAAAATTTGAGTCAATCCAATAGCCAAGGAGCTATGAGCAGCTGAGTTGCAAATGATATGTGAAAAGTGTAATGAAAGAAGTTAGCTATAAATACCGGTAACAATCATGCAACCAATTGCAGAAATAAGGACTATGAATGTTGTTGTTGCTGTTAAGGACATCCACTGAGTTCAGACTCATGGTGCCCTGTATAGGGTTTCTAAGGAGCAGCTGGTGGGTTTGAACCACAGACATTTTGGACTCTAATAGTTATGAGTATCTCTATGAGGTAAATATGTTTGGATATATATTGTCCAGTTATTTTTCTTCTCCTTTCCTAATCACTTACCATTTCACATAATATGTATCAATAGTAGTTAAATTTATAGCTCAGTATTTATGTTACAGGAATTCAAATGGGGAGAATGACTTATTAGAAGATAATCATAATACAAAATGAAAAGAGGACTTGTATCCTTCTTTGGAGAAAGTGTGTCATTTTGTCAATTGTGCCTGGAGTATTTATATTATGTTAAGGACAAACTTAACTTTGCTATTGTCTTTATTTGTAAGTAACTATGGTTTAAATGAGTGCTAATGGCACCTAACAACAACAACAACACATTTGTGCCAAATTGACAAGGGGTAGACAGTAACGGAGTTTGAAGTGTCAACTTGGCTCGGCTGAATTTGTTTCTCAATATTCCCTCCCTTTGTTGTTCCTGGTTGTGGTGGGCACCAAGAGACATTTTGTATAAGATTTGGTGACTGGAAATGAAATAAACGCTATTTGATTTTTGTGCTTGGAAGATTTGTGTAAGGACAAAAAGCAGCTGATGCATTTGGTTGCTTATTGTTGGCTCCTGTCATTGGCATGAGGCAGCAGCTGGGTTGACAGTGGTTCTTCCTTTCCTTGGATAGTCCTTTGGCTTCTCTGACCCTTCAGCCAAGTGTGCATTTAGCTCCATTATAAAGGAAGTCAACATTTGTTGCAGAACTCCCATA
>NW_006408601.1:8718474-8758754 GCF_000296735.1 Chrysochloris asiatica | reverse complement strand
GTAACCTTAGCTGGGAGTGTAGTCTGGATATATTGGGTCTTATTTCCCTTAAGCAGTCTTCCTTTCTCTAAAGCATTTAGCCTGTTTTGTGAGCCTTTGTCTATTTACTCTCAGATCATATGAGCGAGACTAATGTCCCTAGACATTTGATTGGGAGTTTTTTTTGATGACCAGATGAATTTCTTCTTTTGTTATGGGTTTGTTCATGCTTTCTACTTCATTCTGAGTAAGTTTAGGTAGATCATGTTTTTCTAGAAATATATCCATCTCTTCTAAGTTTTTGAATTTGTTGGAGTACAACTCTTCATAGTATTCTGTTATTATCCTTTTGATTTCGTTTCATTCTATTGTGACATCGCCCATGTGGTTTCTAATGTGAGTTATTTGTGTCCTTGCCCTCTTTTCTTTAGCTAGTTTGTCAGTTTTATTAATCCTTTCAAAGAACCAGCTTCTTGTCCTGTTGATTCTTTCTATAGTTTTTCAGTTTTCCACCTCATTTATTTCTGCTCTTTATTATTTCCTTTTGGTGACGTAGGTTCCCTCTGCTGGTCTGCTTCTAATTGTTGGAGATGCTGTGTTAATGTGTTAATTTTGGTTCTTTCTTCTTTTTGGATGTGTGCATTTATAGCAATAAATTGTCCTCTCAGCACTGCTTTTGCATATCCCAAAGATTTTGGTATGTTGTGTTTTCATTCTCGTTTTTTTCTAGAAACTTTATGAATTCATGTTTAATTTCTTCTTTTCAGCAGGGTGTTGTTCACTTCTTTTTAGCAGGGTGTTGTTCAGTTTCCATGTATTCGACTTTGTCTCCTTTGTCTTCTTATTGTTGATTTCTAATTTTATAGCATTGTGGTCTGAGACGATGTTCTGTAGAATGTTGATGTTTGTAAATTTATGGAGGCTTGCTTTGTGACCTAACACATGGTCAATTCTGGAAAATGTTCCATGCTCACTGGAGAAGAATGTGTATTGTGCTGTTGTGGGATTGAATACTCTGTATACATCTATGAGGTCAAGTTGGTTGATTGTGTTGTTTAGTTCCTCTGTAACTTTATTGAGATTCTTTCCGGTTGTTCTGTCCCTTTTCAAAAGTGGCATGTTAAAATCTCCCACCATAACTGTAGATTTTTCTTTTTCTTTTTTCAATTCTAGTAAGGTTTGCTTCATGTATCTTGGTGCTCTTTCATTGGGAGTGTAGATATTTATTATGTATGTCGTCTTGCTCAATTGATCCTTTGATCATGAGATCGTGTCCTTTGTCTCTTATGCTTGTTTTTATCTTAAAGTTTACTTTGTTGGCAATACTTAGTATTGCCACTCCTGCTTGTTTATTGTTGCAGTTAACTTGGTAAATTTTTTCCCATCCTTTAACCTTTAGTCTGTTTTTGTCTTTGTGTGTAAGGTGTGTCTCTTGCAGGCAACATATTGAAGGGTCTTGTTTTCTTATCCATTCTGCCACTCTCTTGACAGTAAACATTTGAACTCATGGACTTATTCAATCATGTTAGTCTCTGTATAATACTCCAATTCCTCCTGTCAAAAAGCCTGATATGTGAAAATATTGGTTTTTCCAAGATCTCTGTACAGTCAATGAGGTAGTTCAAGATATCCTTTCCACAATTCCAAAACCTTATACCATATTGAATAATCTCTCTCCAGAAACCACCTGGGTTTCAACATTGGATTTGAAGGATGCCTTCTTCTTTATTCCATTAGAAAAGTCTTCTCAGGAAATCATCACTTTTGAATGGCAAGACCCCCAGACATAAAAGACAGAGCATTTGTGCTAGAATGTGCTCTCTCAAAGTTTCAAGAATGCCCCCACCCTTATTAGATTTTGTGGTGCTATAGGATAAACATTAGATTCAAACCACAAGGTCAATGGTTCCAACCCACCAGCTGCTCCTTGGAAACCCTATACAGAGTCACTATGTGTTGGAACCCACTTGACAGCACCTAAGTAGAAGAAGAACAACAAACTTGCCAAAGGAAAAATTTTGCAATATGTGAATGACCTACTATATTTGGCAGGATTATTTAATGAACACGATGTTGTTGCTATTGTTGTTATGTGCCTTCGAGTTGGTTCTGACTCATAGCAACCCTATGCACAACAGAACAAAACACTGCCCAGTCCTTGACAATCTTGGAGTTGCTCTAAAGCTAGTGGCAGGCTTTATCCCAGTCACTCTACTCCCAAATCGGAGCAAGAGCCACTGGTCCACAACTGTGTGGAGACAATAGACCAAGCATTTGCCCAACTCCTTGACATGTCAGACTGTACACTGTAGGTAGCTGCTACATGGATTGAGGGATTTTGAGGGCAGGGTATGCCGTAGTAATGATAGAAGGTCTGGTGGAAGCTAGAGCCCTCTCTCTGGGAACTTCAATTCAAAAAGTCAAGTTGATTACATTCACTGAGTCATTGGAAATGTCAGAAGGAAGGACTGTGAATGTGTTACAAAAGAACTCGAAGTTCTCATATTCATTTTGCATGCACATGGGGATATTTGGAAATACAGGGATTTCTTAATAGCCAGTCTGAAGGAAATAAAGTATGGATTAGATATACTTCAGCTGCTAGATGCCATTCTTCTTCTCTCAAAGGTGGTAATCATGCACTTCCCCGGACACCTTCATAAAGGGTTGAACAACATCTTGAGAGGAAATTGACTGGTTGACCAGGAGGCTCAATGAGCAGCTAAAATACCCCTACTGGCCCCTTTGATTCCACATGTAAACCTGACTAAATACCAACTGAGATATGATGAGGATGATTTGGCCTGGGTGGAAAAAAGGGGATTTCAGAAGAAAGAAGCAAACTGGTTGCTGAATGACCAAGGAATGCTGTTAGTTCCTCATGCTCTGGCTCCACTTCTTATCAAACAAAGCCATGAAATGACCCACCATGGAAAAAGAATTTATTTGTGCTTGGCTCAAAGGGAGAGGATTCACTCAGATAATACAGGAAGCCACTGCTAAGCCACATTTGTTTCAAGAACAGCCCTAAATAAAAGAATCAGAAAAAGGAACTGCTTCAATAATACCATGAAACAAACCCCTTCAAAAATTGGCAAGTAAATTTTACCTCCCAGTCAAGGTTTCAAGTACCTTCTTGTAATGATTGGCACTTTTCTCAGATGGGTAAAGCCTTTCCTTCTAGAACACAACAGGCTAGTGAAGTGGTAAAAGTATCCTTGGGAAAATCATCCCTGGGTATGGTGTCCCACTGAGCCTCCAGTATCCCAATGGGGCTTCCTTCACAGCCAAAGTCACTCAGCCTTTCAGCAAACACTGGGTAATAAAATGGAGATGGTACTCAGCCTGGAGCCTCAGTCATCAGGAAAAGGGGAGAAGATGAATCACTCCCTAAAGAAACAGATAGCCAGGTTGTGTCAAGAAACCCACTTACACTGGGAACAGGTACTGCCCATAGCTTTGTTCTGTATATGCGTAGCTCCCAGAAGCAAGCTAAAATTAAGCCCTTATGAAATAAGGGCCACTTCGCTGCAACCCTGACCTGAAATATAGCAGGATCTAAAGATTCAAAGATATGTACAACAGATCCAACAGGTTTTGGCAGTTACTTAACAAATTTGCTCTCCTTAGGTCTGTGTCTTCCCCTACAAGTAACTTGCATCCCTTTGGCCTGGAGATCGAGTTCTGCTCAAGACGTGGAAAGATAGCCCCAAAAGTCAGCTAGAAGAAAAGTGGGCTGGACCCTGGGAAGTACTTCTGACCACGCCCTCTGCTGTCAGAGTCTCCATACTTAAGTCCTGAATGCACCACACCAGGATGAAAGCATACCAGTCAGCAGAGAAAGGAGATTGGAGAGCTGTATCTGCTGCGGGCATCATCTACGACTATGGCGATGCGTGTCTTAATCCTTTGCTTTCTTTTCTTCCATTTGGGATTTTCCCAAGACCTTGTTCCCTTTCAACGAGATGAAAACATCTGGGTCTATTTGGCCCGAACTGTAATGAATACAACGGATTTCTGCCTCTCTGCAGGAACTTATGTAAGACAAACCTTTACTTCTTGCCTAGTTGGAGTATGTACCCCTTTAGAGTTGATCAGTAACTTCACTTTATTCAAAAATATCGTGAAAAATATTACCTATAAAGATATCTATAATTGGGGTCCGGTAGTTAGAAGGAAAGAGCATGACATGTTCTCTATAGACCTTAAAACTGTCACTCCGAGTCAACAATGTGTTCAGTTTACGGGGTGTTCTCTGGACTGCCAATCCCTTGATAATACTGTCCTAAACTGCTCAAAGACTGAGACTGTGTCCTATGCCAATGGACACATCAAACTTCCCTCAGGATGGTTTTTACTTTGTGGATATAGAGCTTTCACATATGTCCCTGCTAACGCCTCTGGGGGACCCTGTTCTCTAGGACGCCTTACTACCTTCTTGCCAAGTAGACAAGACTTAGATGTTAAGAAAAGTCGGGTTACCCGAGAGGCTGAGCTATCTGCAGATTGTCGAAGTGATCTGCACCTATTCAGCACTGCAGAATATGTGGCCCTGTCCCTCTTTGCAATGCCAGCTATGGTTATATCCCTAAACGTGCAAGTAAGTAGACTGGCCTGCTCTATGGTCAAGTCCTTAAATGCCACTTCTCAAGCTATTAGTGCCTTAAGTGTAGAACTTGGGCAGGTACGGGAAGCGGTCTTGGAAAACAGAGCTGCTATTGATTATCTATTACTACTTCACAATCTTGGGTGTGAAGAATTCAAAGGAATGTGTTGTTTCAATATATCTGACAACTCAGAACTAGTAGAACAGAAATTAAAGGAAGTTAAGAATGTTGTACAGAATATCAAACAGAGAGATGGATTTTTTGGAATAAATGTCCCAGACTGGCTTTCTTGGCTACTAAATTTAGGATGGTTACGCACATTAATAACAGGAATTGGGTTTCTCTTGATTTTGGGAATCTTAATTTGCTGCTGTATCCAGCTTTCTCCCTGTTATATTACTTGTTGCAAAATGTGTTTCCCATTAACCACACCTCAAGTTAACTCCTTTAAGCGAAAGACAAATGCTCAGGACAGAGTCATTGTTTCTACCTGAAACAGATCTCATAGAAATGAGATCCATAAAAATAACAGTGGGGAATGATATAGATGACTTCTTGACCAAAGTTAAAATGGGGTCTGAGCAAGCCAAGGAAGTAAGAGAGAAGAATGTTCTTAGTGATCTCATTCCGGAAAAAGTTAGCCCACTCCCCTGCCATAAGGATAATTATCAAAGGACTGCAGGAACCAAGTTTGAAAAGACCCCCATGATAACAATATATAGTAAAGAAACACATTGTTCCTTTGCTTTTGTGAAACGTTACTTTAATGTTATGAAAGGTGAATCATTTTTCCAGCTGTAACTTAACCCATTGTGTAGAGATTTTGTGGCTAGCATGGCAGTTTTGGAAAGCTATTCATGATGTCTTCCAGATTACTTGCTTTCTGCTAATAAAGTGTGATGTTGGATCTTACTCCATCTCTGTGATTGATTACAGTGACAGGTGGCAAGCCCTCGTTTGCTTGGCAACATTCTCAATAAATACTGATTCAGTGAGTCAATGAACAAATGAATGAATGAAAAGCTTAAAGGTAATGGGAGGATTTGAGCTAAAAGTCAAACAAAAATTAAAATACATTAGATTACACACATGTAAGGAGCTCTGGTAGCATAGTGGTTATCAATCGGGCTGCAAACCTCAAGGTCAGCAGTTTGAAACTACCAGCTGTTCCACAGAAGAAAGATGAGGCTTTCTGCTCCTATAGAGATTTATAGTCTCGGAAACCCTTACAGGGCCGCTATGGGTCGGAATAGACTTGACAGCACTTAACAACAACAAATGAAATTAAGAGAATTTCATGCATCATAATTCTTCTCGTGGACAGGTCTATGTGTTTAAAAGGCTGACTTATGTGAACCCTAATAAATTCAGCTGATAGTTGATGTGTCTTTGAAGAAATAAGGACCTCAATATGGCTTTATTGAGCACCAAAAGACATTCTGTTACATGGTTTTGGAGTAGATGTTTGGGGCTAAACTGAATTGCTCAGCAATACAGAGAAGGAAGAAGAAAGTAAGGGTGAGGTCTGAGTATCTGAAGTATGAAATATTTGTGAGAGCTATTAAGTGGTGTGTAAGTCTGTGCTAAGGAGCTCTGGTACCATAGTGGTTACAAATCAGGCTGCTATCCTCAGGGTCAGCAGCTTGAAACTACCAGCTATTCCACAGGAGAAGGATGAGGATTTCTGCTCCCGTAAAAATTTACAGCCTCTGAAACCCTGTACAGGGTTGCTATGAGTCGGAATCGATTCCACGGCACATAACAACACCACCAACAACAACATAGTGTGTGCTGATTTCCTCATCCCCTTGAGTCATCTATCTTAGGAATGGGGACAAATATGATCTCTTCCAATCAGTCGGCCAGATAGCTGTCTTCCAAATTTCTTGGCATACATGAGTGAGTGCCTCTAGTGTCGCCTTTCTTTCTTTCTTTCTTTTTTTTTTTTTTAGCATAGCTTTTATAGTGAATTGAGTGATAGTTTACATGGCAGAACATTAGCGTATTTTTAAAAATGTTTTATTGTGAATTATGTGATAGTTTACATGGGAGAACATTAATTTTACATTCATCCTATCATATATCATTTCATTGCCATGGTTACAAGCCCCTCCATGCATTATCAACCAACCAAAGGGAATACCTTGCAAGCCTTCCCCCTGGTCATCAGCACACAGCCCCTCTTCCTATCTGGGTCTATAGTCCCCAGTTGCTCCATCTCTCCACATCATCGTCTCTGCCTCTATCTCTGGCATCACTGCTTCTCTGGGTAGTGTCCTGCTCTCTGCTCTTCTCTCTTGATGGTCACAGGGACCTCCGCTCCTAGACTGAAAAGTTAATCACTCCCCTCCTTGCTACAAAACATCTACCTTTACATTTCCAACCCTCACAATCAGTCCTGATAACAATTATTTGCTGTTGTATCACAAGAGACCTATCCGCATTTCCTTTCATCAGCCCTGCCTAGACAGATTGGATACTACTCATTGGAGATTCTACCTTCTTCCACGTCCTCTGATCTAGGTTCCCTCTTGAAAGCTTGTAAGGCAGTTATGTCTTGCCTTTGTAGCCACCCCATTTTGGGTAGCCAGTGTCCAAGTTACACATCCCTGTCTACCCTGTGTACCAAAGGGGTGGGAATGACACTCGCTGTAAAGATTTGTTCCTTCTTTTGAGCTACTGCATCCATAGGTGTAGATCAAGTTCATCAAA
Source organism: Chrysochloris asiatica (assembly GCF_000296735.1). Classification (NCBI taxonomy): domain Eukaryota; kingdom Metazoa; phylum Chordata; class Mammalia; order Afrosoricida; family Chrysochloridae; genus Chrysochloris; species Chrysochloris asiatica. The sequence continues at coordinate 8,751,456 of NW_006408601.1, read as the reverse complement.
TTGTATCAAATTATTCTTTTTTACCTCTTCTTTCTTCTAATTGAGCTCTGATCATCCAGTCATTGAAAGCAGGTCAAGTGGGTATTATCTGCATGGGTGTTCTTGTGCATATGCTCTCTCTTTTTATCAGCTCTCCACTTTAGTTCTATGTGGCTATGTCACTGACTCTGGGCCCAAGAGTCCCCAGGACTTGCAACACTGCTGGCCAATCAGGTCTCCACCTGGGTTCACAAGAGGCTATTGAACATTGTAGGGCTTAGCTCGCAGCTTCATTGCTGTTTTCCCTCACTTCCCCTTATTGGTGACAAACGTGGTTACCAATCAGAGCGTGTATTCCCCTTGAGTCTTAGTCTTGGAAGGGGGTTTGCTCTAAGGGGCCCTGACCACTTGCCTTGATGTCTCCTGGGCAAGCAACTTGCTTGTTCTTATAGTAATCAGTTGGTCTGCCGTAACTGTTGTGTAATTTTCCTGTCAGTCTTTCATTCAGGTAGTATCTTTTTTTCTTCTAGCCATTCCAGGCTGATTTCCTTGTCCTTTCAAGTGGAAATTTCCCACCTCTAAAGATTCTGGATGCTGTTCAGGATTCCACCTGTGGTCTTATGTAATACTGAGGCTCTGCAGGAACTCTCCTTCACTGGGCACGTTGTAGCCCCATTTTAGGTATTCCAATCAGTTATAGGCAGAAGACGGACTTACAAGCTTTCTATGGTGATATTTCTGGCTATTCCTTTCTCTCCCCCTCAAGTGTCTATTTTATAATGGTATGCCAGGGAAACCAAGATTCAAAAGACAGCCAATCATCTTAACATTATTTCCCCCATTTCCCCACTGCAACCATGTCTCAGTCCCTGTATCCCAGAGCCCTGTTGTTCCAAGGTTGTTCATACATCATTATTTACCTCTGTCCCACTCAGCCCATGCAAACCTGCCTAATTGTTCTCCCATCCACTTTGTTCTTCCATAGCCTCCCATTTCTTTTATATTGCTCCCCTCCCTAGCACCCAAACTATCCTGTGTCTGTTCCCTACCCAGTGCTCCACCTTCTCCTCCCTCCCCTCACCCCACCCCCACATCCCAGTCACCAGCAAAGAATCCCCTCCCCTTCATATGGGTTCTTTTTCTTAGTACTTAATAGTAATGATCCTATGCAGTAGTTCTCCTTTTGTGACTGACTAATTTCACTCAACATAATGTCCTCAAGGTTCATCCATGTTATGCGGTGGCTTGCAGCTTCCTTTATTCTTCAAGGTAGCACAATATTCCATTGTGTGTATGTACCACAGTTTGTTTATCCATTCTTCAGCTGATGGGCACTTTGGCTGTCTCCATCTTTTTGCTATTGTAAATAGTGCTGCTATGAACATTAATGTGCACATATCTACTCGTGTTATGGCTCGTATTTCTTGTGGGTAAATACCAAGTAGAGGAATTGCTGGATTATAAGGTATTTCTATTTCCAACCTTCTGAGGAAACACCATATTGCTTTCCAGAGAGGTTGGACCATTTTGCAATCCCACCAGCAATGCAGGAGTGTCCCAGTCTCTCCATATCCCTGCCAGAATTTATTGTCCTCTACTTTTTTGATCTTTGCTGTTATTGTTGGTGTGAGATGATATCTCATTGTTGTTTTGATTTGCATCTCTCTAATGGCTAGTGATCGTGAACATTTCTTCATATGTTTGTTGGCTGCCTGGATTTCCTCCTTGGTGAAGTGTCTGTTCATGTCCTGTGCCCATTTTTAAATTGAGTTATTTGTCTTTGTCTTGTAGAGGTGTTGTACTTTCCTATATATTTTAGAAATAAGTCCCTTGTCTGGTGTGCCATTGCAAAAGGTTTTTTCCCGTTCTGTGGATTCCCTTTTTACTTTTCTGGTAAAGTCTACTGATACACATAAATTTTTAATTTTTAGTATGCAAAAAGAGATACTCGAAAGTTTCAACCTCTTAGTGAATAATAGTAGCTGGCTGAGTGCTAAATGAGGTACTATCTCTTTTAATTCTCTCAGGAGCCCTATGGGGTAAAACCAGTATTCTAATTTTATAAGCATTGAATTGAAGCACAAAAAAGGATAAGTAATTTGTCTTAGGTCTCAGTGGGGATTGGAACCTAACAGGTCTGTGTAAGATTCCATACTTTTAACCAGCCTTGCAGACCCACCACCATTGTAATGTTACTCATATGTGGATATGGGGGGAAAAGCAGAGAAAGAATTCTCAAGTTAGATCCAAATGTTGTTGTTGTTGTTGTTAGATGCCATTGAGTTGGTACTGGTCCATAGTAACCTTATTCACAACAGAGCAAAACTATGCCTAGTTCAAAGCCAATCTTTCATGTTCGTTGTTACTCTTGAGGCCATTACAGCTGCCAATCCTTCTCATTGGGGATTTTCCTCTTTTCGTTGACCCTCCCCTTTATCCAGTGTGATGTCCTTCTCCAAAGACTGGCAGTCAAAATTGTGTATTTAAGAAGAAAGTTAATGTGAACAAATTCCAGATACAGGAAACAGCAAGGAAGAGAAGTCAATCAAAGAGGAAACAAAGGAGGTGTGTATAGAAGCCAGTTAGAAACAGCAAGTTCCTCTTCCCTCAGCACAGTCAGCCATTGCTACAGAGTTCAGGGGACTCAGGACAGGAGCCTCAAGGTGAAGAAAGGACATGTCTCCTCTGGAGGCACTAAGAGGCATCATCAGGACTGTGTGCTGTCATCACTTGACTCGACTTCATCCACATTTGTGTCCATTCCAAAGAAAGATGACCCACTAGAATGTGGAAATCATCTAATAATATCATTAATATCACATACAAGTAAAATTTTGCTAAAAACAATTTTTAAAAGGTGGTAGCAGTACATTGACAGGGAGCTGCCAGAAATTTAAGCCAGATTCATAGTTTTTGTGATCCACACAGTTGAATGCCTTTACATAGTCAATAAAGTGTTATTAATTTTTGCAACTTTTCAATTGAACTTCTATAAATTTAAAAATTTCAGCTTCGTACTCTATATTGTTGTTGTTGTTAAGTGCCGTCGAGTCGGTTCAGACACATTGTTGTTGTTGTTAGGTGCCATCGAGTTGGTACCGACTCATAATGACCCTATGCACAACAGAACTAAACACTGCCTGGTCCTGGAGCAACCTCATAATTGTTGCCACGCTTGAGCCCATTGATGCTGCCATATTGCCAATCCATCTTGCTGGGGGTCTTCCTCTTTTTCTTACCAAACATGATATCCTTCTCCAGAGACTGGGCCCTCCTGACAATTTGTACAAAGTATGAGAGATGAAGTTTAGCCATCCTGGCCTCCAAGGAGCACTCTGGCTGCACTTCTTCCAACATAGATCTGTTTGTTCTTTTGGCTGCTCATGGCACTTTCAATATTCTCCTCCAATACCGTAACTCAAAGGTATCAATTCTTTAGGGGTTCTGAGGAACCACTGACTTTGTGTTTCAAACGGACCTTGAGGTCTAGTGCTTATCCTATAGTACTACCCCAGGGTTGCCTTAGGTGATAGTATTTCAGCATTTTTTTTCTATGATCCATCAGCAATGTAATCATCTAGGAATGCTTGTTTTAACAGCATGTGCCTAAGCCTCTTCTCATAGCTACTAAATCAGAACCTCAGAGGTGGCATGAAACTGGGAGGTGACATTTTAAAACAAATTACTCAGGTTATGTTAAGCACAATACCAATGAGAACAACTGTCAGATCTTGCTACCACATAGTGATAGAATCTGGCCAGATACTTGGAGGAAATGCTTGTTTTCATTTATAGGGACTGGGGACTTGTGGAGAAAGCCTACTGAGACATGCAAAAAGCCAATTGCCAAAATTCAAACAGATAGTCCCATGCTTTGGGGGAATGATGACACTGCTCAAAGGGGACCAGGCGGGGATCAGGGCTGCTAAAATGATCCAGTAGTGCAGGTTCCTAATGGTGCCAGTGAAGGATCAGCAGAACTGGTTTACTTCTAGAGAAGCAGGACACCAGGGCCTGGAGGAGTGCCCTAGAGGGACTGGAACCCACACTTCCAGTGTCAGAGGTCAGCAAAGCCACCACAGGATTGGTGAGGGTGTTTCCAACTCACCCCTAAAGAGAAAGTGAGGAATGAGAAGAGATTTTTAAAGTATTCTCTTTCAAGTAATACTGAAAAAAGTATCAGTTGACTTAGGTCTTTGCTAAAGAGTGTTGATATTTTAGCCCCTCCTTGAGGATTGGCCTTTCCAATCTCCTGTCAAAGTCATTCCATGGGTGGGGACAGTCTAAGGGGAGGTGAGGAAGGAGTTAAGTGACATTGCTGCCTGTCGGCCTGGAAATTAATTTCCTATTTCCCTTCCTTGGGTTCTAGCAATGCCAGGTGTATCTCAGGGATCTGTAAGCAAGTTTCACTTCTGAAGCAGCAGCTATGTATCAGTGGGTGTAAAGTCTAATTAGAAAGCTGAGAAATGGGACTGGAGTGACAAAGACCCCATTACTTCAGAACTGCCAGCCTACCTAAGAACTACGAGCATTCTGCTCCCTCTGCTCTACAGAACTGGGCTGCAAGCCACATCCTCACCCGCAACAGGGACACTGCGTCATTGAGTGTTGTGTTCACAGGAACTGGTACAGGGCACACAGAGATGCCTAATAAATGCTAGTCAGTTAGATTTTTTGATCTACACTGGAAACAGCAATGTTTCTGGAAAGAAAGGCCATTGTTGTTGTTAGGTGCCGTTGAGTTGGTTCCAATTCCTAACGATCCTATGGGCTACAGAATGACATGCTGCCCAGTCCTGCACTAGCCTCACAATTGTTACATGTTAGCCCATGATGCTGTCTCCTTGCCAGTCCATCTCATTGGGGGTCTTCCTCTTTTTCACTGACCCTCCACTTTACCAAGCATGATGTCCTTCTCTAGGGACTGATAACATTTCCGAAGTATGAGAGACAAAGTCTTGCCATCCTGGCTCCTAAGGATCATTCTGGTTGTACTTCTTCCAACAGAGGTTTACATATAAGGTTCTTAAAAATACTTTGGCTTGGTTCAGGTGTACCTTGGTCCTCAAACTGAAATTTTTGACTTTGAACACTTTAAAGAGGTCTTTTGCAGCGGATTTGCCTAATCCTCACAACTGGCCTAAAGCAGATTTACCTCCCACTTCTTCCCAGGGTCATGTCCAGGCCTCTCCTGTTGTTTTGTTGCTGTTACCAGGTTTCTCTGTGTCCAAAGAGTTGTGGACTTCAATGCCTAATAAGTTGCATCCTGTCTGTTCTCTACCCCCAGGCCTTGTCCCTCAGTGACTTCTATCCATATCATGAGAGGATGCTAACCTCAGGAGTCCTGCCCAGGTGACTGCCATCTAGGACCCTCCTGTATTTCTCGTCAACACCAGCCCCATCCCCATCCTCAAGTTCAAGTATTAGCCAGTCTTTTGTCATTCTGCCTAAGGAATGGCTCTCACATTAGTTTTCTTTACCTTTATTTCTCTGTCTTTTTGTTCAGACTTAGAGAAAATATTACTTTCTGTTCTAGAGGGGAAGTAAGATATGTAGGTAGACCAAACACAAGATACATTAATGAAGTGCTCCACTGTTAATGGATAGTTTAAACTCACCAACAGCTCCAAGGGAAAAAAGACCTAGCAATCTGCTCCAGTAAAGATTGTTGTCATTAAGTGCCATTTAGTTGGTTCTGACCAATAGTGACCCTGTACTGGGTTTCCAAAGAGTGACTGGTGAGCTTGAGCCACCGATTTTGTGGTTCAAACTGACTTCGCAGTTCACTGCATTAACCCACAGCACTACACCAGGGCTCCCAGTAAAGATTACAGCCTAGGAAACCCTACGGGGCAGTTGTATTCTGCCATATCGGATAACTATGAATTGGAATCAGCAACTTCTAACACAATTTGATAAGAACTTCAGACAAAGCACACATTGTTGGCCATCTGAATTCTACTGGGACATGGAAAGCCAGTGAATAGTGATTATAATAACTGCTATTTTGTAACTGCTTATTGCATGCTAGACTGAGGCCTATATTTTACTTAATTTGATTTAAACCACAGAGGGGAAAAAAAAATCATTGAAGTTCTCAGTTAAAAAAAACTGAGGTTTAGAAATATGTGTGTAGAATCTAGTCCAAGGTCACACACATAATTGGGGCACAGAACCCAGACTGCAGGCTAGCTTCACTTCAAAACCTATGGTATATGCTCATTTCTCACTTAGTGACATGGTTAGGTTCTAAAGAGCAGGTTGGTACGTGAAAATCAGCACTTTGTGAAAATGGAGAATGCTCGTACTAGATCACAAAGTGGGGGGTGACTACATTCTTACAAAACTGCCAGATTGCAACCTTACGTAGCTGTCAAATTTAATTACTATGTAACAGCCAAATTACATCATACATAACTGCCAAACCACTGAGAATCATGGTCTAGCTAAGTTGATGCATGACCATCACAGCCAGCGTTGTTCATACCTTGCACTCCAGCCTTCATTACTGCCAGATGTTAGTCATTAGTGTACAAAATATTTGGATAGTAGAATTTTTGTTATGGTCATGAATGCAAAATGTTGGATGATAATGGTAGTTGATAATGAGGAACAGGTGCACTTTAACAGGCCAAAAGGCTTGGCCATGGGTATACGCTCTCTCCTTCCAGGGTCTTTAACACTTGGTTTAAATGGCCAGAGAGGCACTTGTGCATGATGGAATACCCACATGTAGTTAAGGACAGTCACCAGACTTTGTTCAATGTATACACAATACTCAGCAGGTACCAGGCACATAATAACTGCTTTATGAATTAAATTGTTGTCGTTGTTAAGTTCCATCGAGTTGGTACCGACTCATAGCGACCCTATGTACAACAGACTGAAATCTGGGCTGTGTATGACAACAAAAAAATACATCAAAAACATTACTTCAAGCCACATGTTCTCTTCACTCTAGCACATGTTCTTCTTCTTCTTGGTAGTCATGCCTGCTGAAAGAGCTGCCCATCTACACTTTTTAATTTCTCCCTTGTGATTCATACTTCAACCCCCCTCTGTCCCACTACTCCAGCAAACTAGCTCTTGTCACCATTAGCCACTATGTTACCAGAATCAGGGGGATCTCTGAAGACCAGACTGTAGAGTGTTTCTCTCTTTTTTATTTTGTTAAATACAAAGTACAATGCACTAAATGGCTTGTGGCAGAATCCCAAATCTTCTTTTCATGAAGGGTGACTTTGACATCACAGTTTGAACATCTTTCCCAACCTGAGAATCCTGAAAGAGGCCAATTGACTTGTGGTACAAAAAATTAACTCAGGAAGGAACAGCTGCACAGCGACAGAAGTTGGGAGGAAAGGGATGCCACAGAAAGTCTGAAAGAATGAAGGGAAAGTGGAGTAATGAAAGTATCAATGCAGTGAGGCCAGAAGAATGGGATCTGTCAATTGGAAAGCATCTAGAAGGGTTTGGGGAAGAAAAGGGACTCCAGTTGTATTAGTTTCCTATGTCTGCTATAACAAGTTATTACAATGGCTTAAAATAACACAAGTTAAATAGTAATATAATTAAATAGACCAAAATGTACTCTTTTATAAATCAGATGTCCAAATTCTCAAATGAGTCTCAGTCTTAGTGGGCTAAAATCAGGGTGTCAGATGTGCTTTTTTTTTTTTTTTTTTTTCCCCTGAAACCCCTAGGAGAGAATCTGTTTTCTTATCATTTCCAGCTTGAAGAGGTCACCTGCATTCCTTAGCTGATGCCCCTCTTCCTCCATATTCAAAGCCAGAAATGGCTAGCGTTAATGAGAAAAAAAACCTTTTACTCTGTTTAATGTAAAAGTAAAGAGGTTAGTTAAGGCTTGAGGTAATTTGAAATGGGGAGTTGTATGGAACACAAGAAATGAAACCAAGCAGTCTGAGAGCACGGTTACAAGCACATTTCTATCAGGGACTTGAGTTTACAATATTTTGAGTGGTGACCACGCAACTAGAGAAGTGAGAAGTGGGACATCTCAGTGCGGGTTTTGCTGGGATTTGTTTACAAAGTACATGTAGGTTGCAGAAATTGGTTACAATACTTAATTGCAAAAGGACATGCTTTTAGGGTGCTTAGGTAGCCACCCTAAGGTGTAGGGTCAGAGGAAAACAGGAAGACCCCCAATGAGATGGATTGGCCAAGTGGCAGCATCAATGGAGTCAAGTGTGGCAACAATAGTGAGGTTGGCCCAGGATCGGGCAATGTTTCTTTCTGCTGTGAATAAGGTTGCTATGGCACCTAACAAAAACAACAAGGTAGCCATCAGATGTCACCAAATGTTTTCCCCAAGTCATGAGAAGTTAAAATAGCCATGAAGTACACATGTTCCTGGCCTCTCCTTGTGCAGGGAATTTCTGATACGGGTTATATGTCAATACCTTTTTCAAGGGTACACTTTATATCTGTGCCTGAGCACGAAGAAAAATATTTCTTTAGCTGTATGATTAAGTGTTTTAGAGATCAACAAACAATAGGAACCACCACTCGTCTGTCAGTTTGTCATACTGTGGTGGCTGGCATGTTTCTGAGATGCTGGAAGCTATGACACCGGTATTTAAAATACGAGCAGGGTCACCCAGAGTGGACAGGTTTCAGCTGAGCTTTCAGGCTAAGACAAATTAGGAAGAAGGAGAGAGAGGCAGAATACTTTTGAATGTTTAGCCACTGAAAACCTTGAGTCGCAGTGGAACACTCCCAGATAGCACCAGAATGTTGTCAGATATAGTTAGGATGATGCAGGACTGGGCAGCATTTCTTTCTTTTACATACGAGTCAAACCAACTGGTCAGAACCTAATAACAACAACAGCAACAAGCATTAGGGAAGTAACCTACAGAACTTAACTTACGTAAAGACTAAAGATGGAATTAGGGCTCCAGCTATGGATGGTAGCCTGTACCACTGAAAGGCATCACAGTTTAACTCGTACATTAGTCTTGATCTTTTCCTTGCTGCTCCACTCTGATTCTCTGCTTCCTATATTCAGTTCTGACTCTTTTCAGGACTCCCATGATTTCATTAGCACCACTAGGGTAATCTCTTCTTTTTTTAAAAAGTTCTTCACTTAATCACAGCTGCAAACATGTTAAGGGCCCAGGGATTAGGATAGGACATGGGAATCTGTAAGTAGGGATTAGTTTGCCTACCACACTACTGTACCCTTTCAGCTAAGACTGTCTTGATTTTTTAAAAAGGTATTTTAGTGGCACTAGATATCATTGTTTTTTAAAAAACAGTAGCATTTAAAATAATATATCAGTTATTAAGGATCTCTGGTGGTAGCATTGCCAGTCACTCACAGCTAACCAAAAGATCGGTGGTTCTAGTCCATCAGTAATTCTGGAGGAGAACAAAACTGATGATTTGCTTCCATAAAGATTAAACCAAAACCAAACCTATTACCCTTGAATCTATTTGATTCTAACTCACAGTTCAAGCCTACCTTGAGGTCAAGTGCTTATCCTATGGTGTCACACCAGGACTCCTTTCATAAAGATTATTGCCCAGGAAAACCCATGGGACAATTGTACACTGTCCTATAGAGTCACTATCATGGATTGAATTGTATTTCAAAAACACGTGCCAACTTGACTGGTCCAGTGGTTTGCAGTTATGAAATGATAATGGCACTGTGGGTTAATGCACTGGACCACAAGGTCGATTTGAACTGCAAGGTTGGTGGTTCAATTTCACCAGTCGCTCCTCAGAAACCATCTACAGGGTTGCTATTAGTTGGAACCGACTCAATGGCACTTAGCAACAACAACAATGATCTAATGTGAAAGTTTCATAATAATGCCATTAATGAGCTCTGATATGATAAGTCAATTGGTTATAAGAGGATTAAGGGTGAGATACAACACCCTTCATCCCATCATAGCCCTGAGCTGATGTAAGGACAGTTTCCCAGGGGTGTGTGGCCTGCAATACTTCTAAGAGACCAAAGGAGAAAGAAGCGAGCAGAGGGAGAGGTAACTACACCACCAAGAAAGAAAAGTTGAGAATGATCCAGGTATCTGGGCTGGGAACCTCCTAAATTCAGGGAACAACTGATGCCAAGACACATGGAGATCTCCAAGGAATGCTGGACCTATGGATGCTGAAAGGAGGCAGAGACCTACCTCGAACTGAGCCAACAGAGAAAGCATCCCCCTAGAGCCGGTGCCATGGATTCGGGCCTCTAGCCTCCTAAACGGAGAGAGAATAAATTTCTGTGTGTTGGGGTATTTCTATTACAGCAGCACTAGATAACTGCAATAGTCACTATGAGTCAGAATCGACATGATGGCGTCAAACAGCTGCATGAATTACAGCCTTAAAGGTTGCCCACAAACGACCTCATCTGGATATTTAACAAGTAGCTCTCTCATTGGAATGGGAAACCTGAAGAGTAAAAGAAGAAGGAATTTATGCAGAAGGTAACCCAGGAAAGGTGTTGTTGAACAGTAACAGAATGGGCACTGTGGGTTAATGCACTGGACCACAAGGTTGATTTGAACTGCAAGGTTGGGACTTCATACGCAACAGATCATAGTCTAAATATTCCATCTGTTAATAAGGTTTTTCTTATCAATGTGGGAAATTTTTAGTCTGTTCAACTTGTTTCTTTTTCTCTTAGTGCTGCCTAATGAAATTCCAGGAGTTAGCCGAGGAAAAATACAGGTCTTCCTATTTGCTCGTGAAAGAATTCTCACCAAGATTTGAAGGAGAGAACGTTCCAGCTTCCCATTTGTTGTTGTTTTTTTGTTGTTATTCCCTCTTCTATTGCAGCTGCAAGAAATGCAGGTCATTTTCTACACCATAAACTCTATCGTTGCAACAATTATTTCTATCTGGGCATCTTGAAAGACACTCAGATGTCAAAGATTGTCACTATGTCCTGTAAAATTGAACTTTGATCTTCAAAAACTAGAATACTGATTGGTAATCTTGTTGTGCTAATAATGTGCTATTTGGTAATCATGTTTTAATTAACCTGTCTTCTGTAAAGTATAAATTATTAAGAATTTTCTTGGTTCATAAAGGACTAAATTGTATTAAGTGCTTTGCATATGCCATGCCAAGAACTGTTCCAAGCCCCTTTCCTCATTAATCATTTAATTCATATAATAACCCTATGAGGTTGGTGACCTTATGTTTCTCATTTTATGTTTAGAAAATGGTTCATCATTCTGCCTGTTGTCCTCCAAGGCTGGGCATGGGTCTGAGATGTCATTCTTGACCATAGCATATACATATGCTATGTGTGGCGTTGTAGTATCTTCCATTTAAATTAGTTGAAACAGAAAGAATGGAGTTCTCTTAGTCCTGTCAAGCAGTCTGGTCACATATGACTATGAGAATAGTGTTACCATGTAGTTTATTATTCAGACAGATCATTTCTGAGAGTGAAAGGAGGGGGCATTATTAATAATTAAGCTGAGACCATAGGTGTTCACAGAGACTGTCTTGCACAACATATGTACACTTGTGGGAATTTCTTGGGAAAATCCCTTACAGCCTGAAAACTCTGCTAGCACCATAATAGGGTGTCTTTGTTTTCCAGGAAAAAAAAAAGTGGATGTAGCTGGCTGCCACTGTTGTCTAAGCATGGCATTACATGGAACTGTGCATCCCTTCCCAGAAGGCGGGATGCATTAAGTAACAAGGAAAGAGAGCGTGTGTTACTTGTAAAATTCCCAGTGAGCAGTTCCTCTTCGTGTTTAGAAATTGTACTTGTTTGTCCTCTAATATTTTCTATCAGAAAAACAGAGACTCCTCCAAATGAGATGCGACAACGAGGAGTGGGTTTCCAGCACTGAATGTCTCAAAGGGAGTAAAAGAATTGTGACAAGTTCTTCTGAGGAGTGTTTGGGTGGGTTTGAGCCATTGAACTTTATAGATCGGTTGTTGATTGCTTAATTGATTGCATTCTCCAGGGACTCCCTCTTGTTTGACCCATAAAACCCTGCTGACGTTGAGGCCATTCTGACTGATTGTGACCCTATAGAACAGAGTAGAACTGTCCCATAGAGTTTCCAAGACTGAGGTCTGCTGGTGTCATAGGTTAAGTGTTGGGTTGCTAACCGAAAGGTCAGCTGTTCAATCTAATGAGCCGCCTTAAGGGAGAAAGACAAGGCTGTCTGCTCCCTTAAAGATTCAGTCACAGACACTCTAAGGAGCAATTCTACTCTGTCCTGTAGAATGACTCTGAGTTGGAATTGACTCAAGTAGCAGACTGCCACATCTTTTTCCTATATAGCTGCTGGTGGGCTTGGACCACCGACCTTTTGATTACTGATGAACACTTACCCACTGAGCCACCAGAGCTTCTTCTGGATGACCAAACCCACTTTCACTGAGTTGATTCTGACTCATAATGACCCAAAATAGGGTTTCCAAGACCATAACTCTTTAGGGGAGCAGATAGCCTTCTGTCTCCTGAGGAGTGACGGATGGGTTTGAATGGTTGACTTTGTGGTTAACAATCCAGTGCTAATTCTACAGCGCCACCATTGCTCCTTCTGGATAACAGCATCCCCAAATATAATTTGTCATTATGATCTTCAACAGCAGCTGATCATGAATATACTGTGAGCCTGGAGGACTTCCTTTTGCAGTGCTGAGCCCACCCCCATGAGCCCTGCCTTCCTCCTTCCTTTCCTACTCTTGTGCCCCAGGGTCCCAACTTTACCTTGTAGTGAAACCAGTTATTCTGTTTGCCCTTCATTCTTACATTCTTTAGACAATGAAAATTTCTTTCTAATATTGATTACACTTCACAGAAAATTAAAGGAGCCCTGGTGGCACTATGGGATAGGTGTTAAGCTGCTAACTACAAGGTCAGTGGTTCTAAACCTCCTGCTGCTCTAAGGGAGAAAGACAAGGCCATCTGTTCCCGTAAAGATCTAGAGTCTCAGGAGGCCTATATAAGGTTGTTATGAGTCAGAATCTACTCGATAGTGCATTTTAGTGTGTTATTGTGTTGTTGTTTAGTGCCATCAAGCCAGTAGGTTTGAACAGCCGAACTTGTAGTTCACAGTCCAGTGCTGATCTTGTAGTGACACACCAGGAGCCCAGGTTATTCTGTTGTTATTGTTAAGTGCCATTGAGTCGGTTCCAATTGATAGCGACTCTGTATAGGATTTCCAAGGAGTGCCTGGTGAGTTTGAACCACCGACCATGTGGTTCAAATCAACCTTTTGGTCCAGTGCATTATCCTACAGTGCCACACCAGAACTCCTGTTATTGTGTTGTTGTTGTTAAGTGTCATCAAGCTGGCTCCAACTCATAGCGATTCTTCTAAGGAGTGGTTGGTGAGCTTGAACCGCCAACCTTGTTTCAAATGAACTTTGCAGTTCAGTGCATTAACCTATAGCACCACACAAGGAGTCCTGTTCTTGTGCTTGTGCTGTTGTTGTTGTTATGTGCCGTGGAGTCGGATCTCACTCATAGTGACCCTGTATAGGGTTTCTGGGGCTGTAAACCTTTACAGGAGCAGAAAGCCTCATCTCTCTCCTGTGGAACAGCTGGTAGTTTCGAACTGCTGACCCTGAGGATAGCAGCCCAATGCATAACCACTATGCTAAACCTCCAAATGTTCTTTCCCACAAGAATGCCAGCTGGAAATGGGCAGAGAACACCAAGTTGCTACATTCCTGAAAGCTGCCATATTGCACAATTTGGGAAAGTTTGGTCTGTTAAAGGAAAACTCTGATGTTCTGGATGCTGTGTTCTGGTCAAGAATTGTCCCAAACTTGTTATTTTGCTGCATACTTCTCTTCCCATTTGTCACATTAGGAAAATGTTAATATATACAGCACCAGTTACATCTACTCAGCAGGAAGGACCAGCAGTTCAGGTTTAGCAGGGGCCTCTGCAGAAAGAGACAGCCAAAAGTGAGAATCTAGAACTTGGCTACAGATTCTTTTCCCCACCAGATGTAACTATTTCTCAGGACAGGGATTTTGTCTAATGCTTCTTCTATGTGAAGACATTGGTGGGTGGAGCAGGCATTCTATAAATATTTGTTGATTGTTTAATTCACCTCATATTATGAAGATACATTGATCACAAAACCCCTAATGCCTATTGGAAACTTACTGGGTTTGGGTTCTAGAGCTGGTAGTAGATTGTTGAAATGGAAACTGGTTTATACTAAAGGGCCATTGTAATCTTTTATATAATGTTGTTGTTAAGTGCCATCAAATCATTTCCAACCCACAGCAGCCCTGCAAAGGGTTCCCAAAAAGCAGCTGTGAGTTTGAACTAATAACCTTGAAGTTAGTAGTCCACTGCTTATCCTACAGCATCACATCAGAACTTCTTTGATAAAGCAGACCTACTAAAACAAGCGGAAAAGGGGAAAAAGACCCTCAGATATATACAACTTACTCTCACTCGCTGCTCTCTCTATTCTATAGAAATGCCCCTGGTGGCACTGTAGGATAAACAATGGATTGCTAACTGAGAAGTTAGCAGTTCAGAACCATCAGTTATGTCGAAAGAGCAAGATGAGGCTTTCTACTCCTGTAAAGATTTACAGTCTTGAAAACCCTAGACAGGATGGCTATGGATCAGAATCAACTCAATGACAGGTGAGTTTTTTGAGTATGTTGTTGTTCTTATATATGTGTGTGTCTGTAGCCCTGGTGATGCTGTAGGATAAGCATTGGGCTGCTAACTACAAGGTTGGCAGTTCAAACCTACAACTACTCTGCAGGAAAAAGATGAGGTTTTCTGCTCCTATAAATATTTATAGCCTCAGAAACCCTATACAGGGTTGCTATGAGGCAGGGACTTCTTGTTTGTTACATTCTAGTAGGCAAATTCACATTCTTTAGGTTTCTTTGTTCTCAGAAATGAATTGAGTCCTTTACTTCACAGGCTCCTGTTTTTCAAAAGATTACCTGAGTGTCTACTGCAACAGGATTCCGACCACACCTAGGATAATAATGCATGCACACCCAAGTTCCTGGGTGATGCAAATGATTAATATGTTCAGCTGCTTAACAGAGTTTGTAGGTTCTAGTTCATCCAGAGGTACTTTGGAAAAAAGTCTTGGCAACCTCCTTCTGAACCATCAGCCAATGAAAGCCAATGGACTGCAGTTCTATTCTGACACGCATGGAATCGTTATGAGTCAGAGCCATTGGTTGGTTGGCTACTGATATCTTTAAATTAGGAAACAGGTGGCAGAGAAGGCAAATAACTAAGCCCATGTGGAATGTTGTTAGGTGCTATGAAGTTGGTTCTGACTCACAGTGACCCTATGCACAATAGAAAGAAACACTGTCTCGTCCTGCACCATCCCCACAATTGCTGCTCTGTTTGAGTCCATCATTGCTACCTGTTTGTCAATCCATCTCATTGCATTCAAATACATCAGTTCTTTCCTTTTTAGCTGACCTTCTACTTTACCAAGCTTGATGTCCTTCTCCAGGGACTGGTCCTTCCTGATAGTACGTCTGGAATATGAGAGATGAAGTCTCACCATCTTGGCTTCTTAGGAGCATACTGGCTGCACTCCTTCCAAGACAGATTTGGTTGTCCATGGTACTTTTAATATTCTTCTTGAAATTTTAGTTCGGACTTAAGACATAATTTAATGCATCAATTCTTCTATGATCTTCCCTATTTGTTGTCCAACTTTCACATGCATATGTTGTTGTTATGTGCCATCAAGTTGGTTCTGACCCATAGTGACCCTGAATAGGGTTTCCAAGGAGCAGCTGGTGGGTTTGAACTGCTAGTCTTGCAGTTAAAGCTGACTTGACAACCTAGTGCTTATCCTATAGCGCCACACCAGGATTCATCACATGCATGTGATGTGACTGAAAATACCATGACTGTTTAAAACAAAACAAAAAATCTGACAACATTAATTCTATAGAATTAATTTTGCTTCAGAAAAGGTTCATGAGCCAGACATGCTCCACAGGACAGAGAAAGGTGGAAGTTTTTGTGGATATCAGAAATAAGAAACAGAGAGAAAGAGAGAGTGCGCTTTAAATGAGAGAAAAATAAAACAGAACAAATTTCATCTCTTTTGGCATAGAAGATCATATAAGAGCAGAGTGTACAGAATGACCAGACATTTAAATTTATATATTCAAAAGTCTGTTTAAGTCAGAACTAAAAAACTTCAGAAATGTGGATACCAATGTACTTAAAGGAGATTGGAATTCCAAGAAAGGGGAGCCCTCAGGTGGAACCTTCCAAGCTTCTTTAACTTTATCAGAGTCTCATTAATCCAAGAAGTCTGGAGAATGAGTTAAAAATTCAACAGACCTTAATAGCTTCACATCTATACCCAGAGACATTGGCCTGTTTCTACCCTGCGCTGTGTCTTTTCAATCATCCTGAGTTCCTGGAGAGATGAAGTATCTGGTCAAGTTCAGTTGACAAAAATTATTATGATTGTGATCACTGATATGGTGCATACCACTGGTGGGGAGATCAGCTCATGGGGAAGGGAGGGAAACTTGGCTGACTGGGCCCTCATGCCTTTCCGGGATCCGGACGGCAGGTGGCGCTGTGGGAGGAGCAGCTGCTGGTGTGCGGGACTCTCCGGTGTGAGGTGGACTCTTGATTCCTCGGCGACTTCCGGCGCGGTTCGCACGAACTGATCACCGTAGCGGTATGGACCGCAACCCGTCTCCTCCGTTGCTGACTAGGGAGGAGGAAGAGGATGAGAAGGTGGCTAGAGGAGACTGCATAGGGAGCACGGTCTACAGCAAGCACTGGCTTTTCGGCGTCCTCAGCGGTCTCATCCAGGTAAGTAAAGATGCTTTTCGGATTGGCTCGCCTCACCCCCCAAACACCCCGACCCCGTCTCTGCCCAGCCCCCTTCTGACCCTGGGGTCGCTATCCCCACGCCAACGCCTTCGGTGGCACGCGCCGCGGGGTCCTCACACCTTGCTTCCTGGCCGCCTCTGCCGGACCCCGAAACTGCTTGGGGCCATTCTGGTGCCGTTCAGTGTAAAGAAGGCAAAGATGCTGGAATGCGTACTGGTAACACATTTTATTTTTGCATATTAAAAAATATATTTATGGCCATTGGATGCATTAACCGGCCATTTTGCTCCTTTCTCCCATGGTCATTGCCGAATCCCTAGTCCTAATGATCTGTTTTTTGGACTTTTGTTGTAGTACAGTATGGTGGCTTTGGGGTGTACACCTTTGTGATGAAAATCTGAAATTTTATCACCTACTAGCTGCATCTCAGTTTCGCTCTCATCCTATATAAAATGAGATTGTGTTGGTTGTAGAGTGCTTACCGTTGTGTTTTACTTATAGTGTTGTTAGCTGCCAGCGAGTCAGGTCGGACTCATTCTGGAGTACGTATGGTATGTACTGTGTCTACTCCAGAACGTAACGTAACACCGCCTGGGCCAGCGCCACACTCACATCGTTGTTAGTTTGAGCACATTGTTGCAGCCACTTTATCTCATTGAATGCCTTTCTCAATTAATGACCCTCCTCCGCCTTACCAAGAATGATTGTCAGATTAAAAAAGGTCAATACCGGTCCATTTCCCCTCACTAATGCCTAGGATATCAATCTTTATGGGTTCCATTTTGTTTTTGACGACTCTCAGTTTTCCTAGATTTATACTTCGTACATTTCATGTTCCAATTATCAATGGATGTTTACAGCTGTTTCTCCTCATTTTGAGTTGTTTTCCCTCAGCAAATGAAGATCCTGAAAACTTTACTGCGTTCCTGTCATTAGTGTCAAATCTACTTTGAGGAGGCAGCTCTTCCCCAGTTGTATTTTGTGTACTTTCCAATCTGAGGGCCTCATCTTCTGGCAGTGTATCTGACAGTATTCTGGTAGTATTCATAAAGTTTTTATTTTCAGTATTTTGATGCTGTTTGACAGTGTTCCACTGCTATTCCCAAGGTTTTCAGTGACTAAACACGCTGAAGTACTCCACCTCTTCTTCCTGGTATGTCTTAGTCTGGAAGCTCAGCTGAAACCTGCCTACTATGGGTGACCCTGGTGGTATTTAAAATCCTGGTGACCACAGCGGCACGCAGGCCACCACAGTATGAGTAGCTGCTCAGTAAATGTGAATTCTTTTTCTCAGTTTTTCCTAATTTCCTTCCTTCCAGTCTCTCTTCTCACTAGTCTCTCTTCTCTTTAGTTGCCAGACTAATTTTCCTTTTATGAAAGAAAGAGAAAAAAAGCTGTTCACAATATTCCTTGTAGTTCTCCTGACTGCTGTTGTTGTTAGTGGGATCTAGTCGTTTCTGATTCATAGAGACCCTGTCCAAGGTTTTCAAAGCTGTAAATCTTTGCGTGAGCAGAATGCCTCATCTTTCTCCCGTCGAGCATCTGGTCTAATTGAACCAGTGACCTTGTGTTCGCAGTCCAGTGTTCATCCTACAGGTTTCCTTGACTAGAGGAGAAACATGCAGATTTCTAGCATAGAATCTAAGACTTTTTGCAGCCTTTCCAGCCTTCTCAGTCTATGTTCCATGAACACTAAAATTTTCACCGTTTCCTAAACATACTCAGCTGTTCTTAATACTGAACCCTCTATTTTCCTCTGATCAGTTTCCTGGCAAACTCCTGTTCTTCCTTCCAGACTTAACTGAATATCAATTCTTAAGAGGTGTTTTCCCCAACTTCTCCCAAGCACAGATCTCTCGGGCATAGCTTATTGTTTAATCGTTTTGCTCTCAAAACTCTCAGTACACAATTCAGTTAAGTCACTTAGCCTTTTCTGTTCAGATTATCAGTTTCTGTGTCTTTTCTCCACTAAATCTGGCAATCTTTGTGCCCCTAACCTAGTGCCTAGCAACGGTAAGTCCTCTGTGAACACTGAATGAGTAGATCAACCTGTCTTGTTAAGTGCCATTGAGTCGATTTCAACCCATAGCCACCCTGTATAAGGTTTCCAAGGAGCAACTGCTGAGGTTGAACTCACTGACAGTGTGGCTCAAACTACTTTGTAGTCCAGTGCATTAACCCACAGCACTACTACCAGGACTCTGCGTGTATATATATATATTTATTTTTTTTTTTTTTTTAAGAGATTTTTGCAAGAGAAGATACTTTAAGGATAAGTGTCTTTGTAACTTTGAAACTATTATGAGATAATACCAAGTTGGAAAGTACTATGGGTAACTTTTATTCATTCCTTTTCTTCCTTTGTATTTCTGAAGCTTGTTAACCCTGAAAACACCAAATCCAGCTCAGATGATGAGGAGCCGCAGATGGAGCTTGATGAAGAAATGGAGAATGAGATTTGCAGAGTATGGGATATGTCAATGGATGAGGTATTGGAAATGAAACTGAAAAGACTGTTGAGTACCAAGGTGGTGAATGGATTTTTTTAAAAGTTTACTCCTTCAGTCTCTAGGGAAGGCCCCAGTTTTCTATCTTTAGTGTTTGTAATCACTCCTCTGTATGGTGCAGGGAATGAGGTCTGCAAATGCCAAACTTTTGTCTTTAAAGATAGGTGGTCTGAGCTAACACTCGTTTGTTGGTAATGTTGTTGTTAGGTGCCATTAAGTCAGTACTGACTCATAGCGGCCCTGTGCACAACAGAATGAAACACTGCCCAGTCCTGTGCCAACCTCACAATTGTTGCTATGCTTGAGCCCATTGATGCTGTCACCTTGCCAATCCATCTCACTGGGGGTCTTCCTCTTTTTCTCTGACCCTCCACCTTACCAAACATGATATCCTTCTCCAGTAATTTGTCCCTTCTGACAATATGTCCGAATTATGAGAGAAGAAGTCTGGCAATCATGACCTCCAAGGAGCACTCTGGCTATACTTATCCAACACAGGTCTTATTTGTTATTTTGGCAGTCCATGGTACTTTCAATATTCTCCTCCAACACTATACTCATATGCATCAATTCTGTGTGTTAATGCACTGGACTGCAAAGTCAGTTTGATCCACAAGGTCAGTTTGATTCAAGTTCACCAGCTGCTCCTTGGAAACCCTATATAGGGTTGCTATGGGTTGGAACTGACTGGACAGCACTTAACAACATATATGTATGTATATATACATGCACATATTAGAAGCCCTACATAGGGTTGCTATGGGTTAGAACCAACTCAATGGCACTTAACTACAACATATACATATATACATATCTATATCTATGTATATCTATTGGAGCTCTGGTAGCATAGTGGTTACGAATCAGGCTGAGAGCCTGAAGGTCAGTGGTTCGAAACTACCAGCCGCTCCGTGGGAGAAAGATGAGGCTTTCTACTCCCGTAAAGATTTACACCCTCAGAAACCCTGTACAGGGTCGCTATGGGTCAGAACCGACTTGACAGCACTTAACAACAACACAACATATCTATCTATAGATAGATACCTTGTTTAGTGTAGGTTAAAGATACAACTCCATGAATGTTAGAAAGCTTATAGCCCAACAAGTTTTGATATTGATCCTTATATTTGATAACAGGTTAAGAATTGGGAGACCACTGATGCACCATGATCTATTTAGAAGAAAAAGACAAAAAATGAATTCTGTGTAAATAATTATAAAGGAGCTCTGGTAGCGTAGTGGTTACGAATCGGGCTGTGAACCTTAAGGTCAGCGGTTCAAAACTACCAGCCGCTCCACGGGAGAAAGATGAGACTTTCTACTCCTGTAAAGATTTACACCCTTGGAAACCCTGTACCGGGTCGCTATGGGTCGGAACCGACTCAATGGCACTTAAAAACAACAACAACAACAATTATAAGAGTAATAATAATGATAATTTAATACTTGTACTTGTTTTCATGTATATTATTCTGTTTGATATTCACAATAACCCTCTTACATAGATAATGCCCTCATTTTGCAGATAAGAAAATAGTGGCAAAAATGATTAATTGATTTATATAATCTCTCATTTTATTGAGCCGTGTTGTGGCACTGTAGGATAAATACTAAACTGTTAATCACAGGGCTGGTGGTTGAAACCCACCAGCTGCTCTTAGAAACCCTGTCCAGGGTCACTGAGTTGGACCTGGCTTTATGGCACACAACAACAATTCATTTTATTACTTGGACTTTTTCAGTAGATTCCTGATTAAATCCTTTTTAGTCTCTTTTACTCCCTTCTATCCTTCACATTATGACCCGATCATGCTTTTTGCTAAAACACAGATTTAATTCTTTTGTCTTAAGAATTGCAAGTGGCTGATGTCTTCAGCCCTGTTTTTTAGGAGCTTTATTTAGGTATAATTGCACAAAAATCTGCTTATATTAAAAGTGTGCAATTTGATAGATTTTGGTATATGAAACCGCTGTTTTAATCAAGATAGAAACACCCCCATCTTCCAGATTTCTTTATGCCTTCTCTTCCCTGTGTCCACCCTCTTCTATAAAAACAAAACAAAAAAATCTGCTTTTGTCCCTGTAGATTACTTTGTATGTTTGTGTTGTTGTTGTGAGTTGGCCTGGTCCTGTACTGTGTGTTCTGTTCATAACCACGCTCGGGTTGGAAGAAGCCTCCTATTTTTATGGCCCAGATGAAATGTCACCTCTTCTGTGATGCTTCTTCAGACACTCAAGGTAGACTCACTCTCTCTTACTTCTGTGTACCAGTGGAACCTTACTCTGTAGCATAATGCTTCTCTTGTTACTCAGTGGTGGTTTTGAGTCTCCGTGTCCCCTGATAGATTTGAGTTCCTTCTTATCAAAGCTCATTGCCGTCTCTTCAGAAATACCCTATCTGATACAAAATCTAAAGTTTTTCAACTTATCTTGGTTTATAGCACACACCGTCTTTTTCATTTCTCTATGTTGTTGGTTATTGTTGTTGTTATGTGCTGTGGAGTCGGTTCCGACTCACAGTGACCCTGTACTGGATTTCCGAGGCTGTAAATCTTTACGGGAGCAGAAAGCCTCATCTTTCTCCCGTGGAGCTGCTGGTAGTTTTGAACTGCTGACCTTGTAGTTAGCAGTCCAGTGTGTATCCAATAGACCCCAGAGCCTCTGTTTGTTGTTGTTAAGTGTCACGGAGTCGGTTCCAACTCAGCACAACCCTGTATAGGGTTTCCAAGGAGCGGCTGGTGAGCTTGAACTGCTGACCTTTCGGTTCAAACCAACTTTGCAGTCCAGGAGTTTGAGCCTCTGTTGAGGAGCCTAGAAGTCCATGTTCAGAGGTCCAGCACTCGGGAAAGGCTGGCTTTCTTAGTTGGTTCTTGGAAAGGTCCGTGTCTCCTTTGAGTTTCTGCTCCTCAGCCTTCTTCATGTAGCTTGGCATCTCTCTTCCCCCATGTAGTTTACTTTATGTGTTTACTGTCTCATCTGTCTAGAATGAAGAGTCCTGGCCTGACACTTAATCTAACTTGTTACTTGATGTAGCCTCTGGGTCTAAAACTGTGTGTGTTACTTTGGTTTTACAGTAAATATGTGAAGGATAAAGAATGAATGGAATGAATGAGTACATGCCCGAGAGGTAACGTGTGTGGTGGTTAGCAGCATGGCTTTAGGTCAGATTCATCTGGGTTTGCAGCTTGGTTCTGTCTTCTATTGCCTGTACAAGCATGGTTTTGGACAGTTTGTGTATTAACCTTTTAAAACCTTAATGTAATGGTATAATGGGACTATTAATAATATCATGGGATTGTTGTGATAATGAAATGAAATAGATTTAAAGCATTTAACTCTGCTTGTCATTCTATACTTGTTCAATAATTGCTAACTGCCATTGTTATTGTAATTGTTAATATCATTAAGCTACCTTTTTATTACTGCAGGAATTATTAACTATCATTAAATAAATAAAAGATCATACTTTTATTTTTTAATATGGACAAAGAGTTGTCCATATGAGAAACAGCTTGATCACCCATAGTGGGGAACATCTGCTGTGTGACATTCAACTTGGGGCTTGTCTTTGAAACATTCTGTAATCATTTTTCTGAATTCCATCTCGGACTTTCCAAGGCCTGCCCTCCTTCCAGAATGGAGTCCAGGTCTACCTCTAGGTCATTTGTCTCAGACATTTTATCTTGTTTCTGGACATGTGCTGATATGGTCATCTGCTTTTGCTTCTTGGACATGTTGAATGTTTATCTGTGGCCTGAATACTTAATTGAGTATGTGTTTTGGTAATTTTTTATGCTTTCTGATTGCTTCCAGGGAGATGTGATTAGGATGTGGGCTTCCCTTTTCACTCTTCTTATTGCTTAACTCAGAGTAACTTTTCACAGGTGTTGTCTGTTTCCCTGGTATCTGGCCGTTGGTATTTGTTGTCTGGGTTTTGGTGTTTTATAGGGTGTGATTGTAGCTTGGCTATATGGCAGCAGTTGCTGACTTTTCTTGTGTAATATAGGGAGACAAAGAGTCCTCCAAAGGCAGAAGGGGGGGCATATAACAGTAAAACAATACCAGTGGAAAAATAAGATGAGAGAAAGAAGAAAAAAAAAGACTGAAAAGCAGCACCAACAAAACCAAGACTGACTACTGCAGTCTCTAATCACAGAAAAGGGAGAGGAGAGAAAGAATGGAAAAAATCTATAAGGAGTGCTCTGGTAGCGTAGTGGTTATGAATTGGGCTGCGAACCTTAAGGTCAGCAGTTCGAGACTACCAGCTGTTCTGCGGGAGAAAGATGAGGCTTGCTGCTCCCGTAAAGATTTATAGCCTCAGAAACCCTGTACAGGGTCACTATGAGTCGGAACCGACTCCATGGCACATCACCACCACCACCATAGCTTAATATGAGTATGACTTTAATGTCCTCTCTTCAAGTTCCTGCCTTCAAAGCTGCCTGAGAGATTCCAAGTTGCCAGTGTTGATTGTTATGCTATACCTCAGGCTCCAATCCAACCTTTGGCCTGTTTTGCCTTAAAACTCTCGTTCCCTCCTTTTAGCCCTCTCCTTCTCTTTCCCGTGTTAAAAAACAGAATAAAAAAGAAACAGATAATAAAAATTCAGGGTCTCCGCTTGGGCTGAGTATCTGTGCGCATGCGTGGCAGAAAACCCCACCAGTGATGAGGGTGGGGGTGGCCAACTCAGCTCAGGCTCTCCCTCTATTCACCAGAATGGAGGTGAGCAAACAGTGAGCACGCCAATGACCAGATACCAAAGAAAAAAAGAAAATCAGAACAAAGCAAAACTGACAAAGTAGATTGTCCACCTTTTTCCCCAAGGTTCCTGCAGCATTTTTCCGTGGTGTTCTTGCCACTTGGTCTCGCCCAGGATGTTGGCTCGGGCCTCTGAGCCTGGCCTGGCCGATTCAAAAGTACGCGATTTTTTACTTCAGCTCCAGACTTCATAAGCTATAAGCCTTCAAACCTTTAAAATATTCCTATCTCTGTGGTTCTGAGTTTTGGAGCACTGCCCTGGATCTGCTTTACCTGGTATTCTGTGTTATTGCTGACAGTGAACTTCACTGCACCTCCACCCTAGCTGCCATCAAGCCCTGCCTCTGGGCATAGCTTTGAAAACATTGTTTTTTTCTAACCATGATCTCTTAATATGTATGGGAAGGCTTCAAAGTGTTTGTGGTAAAATTCCATTCTCTTTCAATCCCATTTTCTAACAAACTTTTGAAGCCCTCTTGTATAGTTTGTTTCTCCCAGTCAACAGCCACACAGTTACCTCAGTTTCAGCTGTTCTGGGGATGTCTGCCTCTTTCTTTGGGATGTCCCCAGGATCCTTCAGATTGAAAATTAACTTAAGCCATGTAGCTTTTCTGTTAAGGCATTCCAAATGTACACTTCAAATTTAGTGGAAATCAGTGATAATGCACAGTTAGAAACTTCATTTTGCTTACAGTTTGCAAAGCAATCCCCAGAGCTGACTGCCATGGTTTCTGAGTCTCATGTTTCTAGGCTACATTTACCTTAGTTTGGTTCAATTCTGCACTCCAGGTTCAGACACCGGTGTGGTATGCTCCTGTAGGCGCTGTAGAGTGGATATACACTCAAGGAAGGAGGTGTGAAACTGTCAAAGTTACTTTTGGATCAGAATTTCCTTTCTGTTGAAGATTTTGCCAACGTAAGTTCTGACTTCGGACATAATTTAATAGTTTTCACCTGTATTAAGCTCTTAGCGAACAGGAATTAGTTTTGCTCTTTTATCTCCAGCTTTTAGCAAGAAGCCTAGCAATCAGCAAATGTGTTTGAATGCATTAATAGGAATTTCTGGTGCATAGAAAAATCATTAAAGAAAAAAAAATGTCCTCAGAACAGAAAAAGATAATTCTCTGGAGTATCACAATTGACTTATATTTGTTTATGAAATTCCATTGCCGTGGGATCAGATACCACAAAGATCTCTAATGTTATATTTGTCCATTGACAGTTGCTAACCCTAGGGGTTTGTGTGTGTGTCTCTCTTTGTGTGTGTCTGTGTAAGTTTGAAAGGAGGTGTATATATTGTTGTTAGGTGTCGATTCTGAGTCATAGCGACCCTATGTACCAACAGAATGAAACACTGCCTATGTACTAACAATGCAATACCATCATGATTGCTATAATTGAGACCTTTGTTGAAGCCGCCATATCCAAACTACACAGTGTCCCTTTGTTCTGGTCAAACCACTGCCTCTTGGTCTATGCACAGGTTTCCCTGTATTGTGGAGCTTCTGTTCTTCACAATGTTATTCATAATTTGTTATGATCCACACAGTTAAATGCCTTTGCATAGACAGTAAAACACAGGTAAGCATTTTTCTGATAATATCTGCTTTCAGCCAAGAGCTATCTGACATCAGTACTACCTCTTCTCTGAATCCAGTATGCATTTCTGGTAGTTCCCTGTCTGTATGCTTCTGTCACCATTTTTTAATTGTCATCAGCAAAAAATACATGTTGTTGTTAAGGGCCTTTGAGTCAGTTCCTGTATAGGGTTTCCAAGGAGCAGCTGCTGGGTTTGACCTACTGCCCCTGTGGTTCGCCTACAGTACCACACCAGGAGTCCAAAAATAAAGGATTAGAATTTTTTTTTTTTTTTTGCATTATGGGAGTTATGGGATTTTAAGAGGAATATTTAGCATGCAGCCATGGTGCTCCTTGGAGGCCAAGATGGCCAAACTTCGTGTCTCATACTTTGGACGTATTGTCAGGAGGGACCAGTCACTGGAGAAGGATATCATGTTTGGTAAGGTGGAGGGTCAGAGAAAAAGAGGAAGACCCCCAACGAGATGGATTGGCTAAGTGGCAGCATCAGTGGACTCAAGCATGGCAGCAGTCGTGAGGTTGGCCCAGGATGGGGCAGTGTTTCGTTCTGTGTGTAAGGTTGCTATGGGTCGGTATCTACTCAATGGCACCTAATAACAACAACAACAACAACAAAGTCAATATCATTTTTATTTCTAGGATGTGGCTTTATTTCTCCAAGAGTTTAATGTTCCTGACATATTTATGGGAGTATTGACCAAATCTAAGTGTCCTCGATTAAGAGTAAGTATGTATATTTCTAAAGCCTTTCAGATTGTGCTGGGTCGTCTTTCATTTTTCTCACTTTAATTGGGTTTATTTATTTATTTATTTTACTTGCTGTAAATCAGCCCATCAGTCTGTGAGTGTATATTGAAAATCAAACGGGTACTGTACTCTTTAAAGTGAGTCCAGTCATAGAATTAAGATTCTGACTGAGCCTAGGAAATCAATATTTTGACTTAACAGCTGTGGAACTCAAATAGGGTGAAAGCTATACTAAAGTTATGCTGCTTATGTTTGACAGTACCTTGATCTCTCATTTCTCAGTTAACGTTCTTATTAGCTGACAAAACATTTGCCTTGAAAGGTTTCTGATGTTCACTCTAAACTCAGCCTGTTGCTCAAGACTTGCCATAATCTGAGTGTGACCTGTTTAGCCACGTCTAAAACTCTCATGAATTTTACTATGCTTGCTGCCATCCCTGTAGTTTCCTTGCACACCCTCTAACTTTGAGTTGGAATTGACTTGACCTTAATGGGTTTGGATCAGCCTAGGTTTTGCCTGCCTTTCTTTTAGCCTCTCCTGATAAGGAAGCTCTCAGTGGTGGTTGCTGATTGTATACTTGCAAGAATAATCACGTGTACCTCTCATTCATTCTTTATGTCCTGTGCTTTATTGCCATCTGAGTTGCCGTTGGTTGTGCATGTCATAAGTGATTAGTAGGTATCTGTTGAATAGCTTTTATGGATCAAAACAACAACAATCACCATTGCCATCGAATTGATTCTGACTCACAGTGCCACCATGGGACAGAGTAGAACTGCTCTTTTGATGGAAGCCATTCTCCAGGCCTTGCTTCCACGGCATCACTGGGTGGGTTTGAGTAGCATTTAGGTCTGTAACTGAACACATGCTCTATCCAGGACCTCCCATAATTATGAATAACTGCTGTTTATTGAGTATTTGATTTTATCATTCCTCCTGTACAAATAAAGGAACTAAATCCCAGGGTAATAAATTTGTCATAAGTCATGCAACTAGGGAAGACTGGAGCTGGGATTTGAGCCTAGGCCTGTGAGACCCTTGTGTAACCACTGTACTGGTTTTCGATACAATAAGTGGGTAAATTTGTGGTATATGGTAAATGGTGCATATTTTACAAATTGAATGTTGCAGTACTATTTTTACTTTCTAGAATGCTCCACTTGAACGGAACCTGCTGAGCTTTTTTCCTGGGGTCATTTTACTAACATAAAGATTTGTTAATGAGTTGCTATCTAGTTAGTTCTTACTCACAGTGGGCCCATGTGTGTAAGAGTAAAACTGTACTCTGAGGTGTTCGGTGCTGCCTTTCCAGAAGTGAGTCACCAGGACTCTTCAGAGGCACCTCTCCTCTCTGTCCTTTCCTCTGGGTGTAGGGAAGGTTTTTGTTCAAGTGGTAGTTTTTTTACGTGTGTGTTTTATCTCAGAGCCATTGTGACCTTGAATTTAATTTTGCAGGAAATCTGTGTGGGAATTTTAGGCAACATGGCCTGTTTCCCGGAGATATGTGTGTCCATCAGCAGTAATAAAAACCTTGCGTAAGTCTTACTACATAGTAAATTTTTAGCCGGTTCATATTTCATATCCCTAAACATCCTGTTGTGGTGCTGTAGGATAATGTGCTAGACTGCAAGGTCAGTTTGAACCGCAAGCGCCCACTAACCGTTTCTCAGAAACCTTATGCACGAGTGTTTCTGAGTTGGAACCAACTCGACAGCATTTAACAACAACAACAAGGAATTTCTGGAGTCCTGGTGTTGCGCTGTAGAATAATTACTAGAATGCTAACTGCAAGGTGGAGAGTTCATGCCATTCCTCAGAAACCCTGTACAGGGTCGCTATGAGTCGGAACCAACTCCACAGCACATAACAACAACAACATGGAGTAAATGACTCGGGATTATTATTAAACTCAGGTTTCTGGTGTTCCACATAAAAAAAGGTGATTGTGAGAAGTGTTATCAAGTTTTGTAAATTGGAGAGGGATGGATTATTCAATTAAATTCCTATTTTAAATGAATTAATATACAACAGCTTACATTGCTAACAGCCCAAAATTGGAATTAACCCAGATGTCTACCAATGTTGTTGAATTGCTTCTGACTCTTAGCGACCCTGTCTAGGGTTTCTGAGTAGGGGCTGTTAGGTTTGAACCACTGAATTTTCGCTTAACAGTCCAGTGCTTATGCTACAGTGCCACACTAAGAGTCCATCTACCAGTAGTAGTCTGGAAAAAGAAATACTCATACAGCAGATTGCTCTGCAGCCTGGAATCAAAACACAACAGCTAAAGGAACGACATCGGTGATTCTCACATAGTGTTGAGCAAGAGAACTAAGATTCAGTAAATACACTCAGTGTAATCTCTTTAAATAAAGTTAAAAAATAAGCAAAACTGAAATAAAGAGCAAAGCGTGGGAATGAATGATTGCTGGAAAGGTCAGGATGTCATTTCTAGGTAGGAAAGAAGGAGTTGTAGGAGGCGCACAGGACCAAAGAGATGTAGTAGCCCTGTTTTCAGAAACTTGCATTTGTTTTATGTTTATTCATTAACTGTAGATTTGTCTCTTTTAGACTTCTTGTAATTTTGCTGTATATGACAATAAAAATGTTTAAAAGATTAAATGAAAACTTTATCTTGACATTTTGAAAGAGGGAAGTGGGCTGTATTAGGTTAACATTTTTGTTTTTGTAGACAGGTATTATTGCACTGTTTGTATGATTCAGACCCTCCTACCCTGCTGGAAATAAGCAGGTATGCTTTTCTCTTGTTAGGGGTTTCGTATACTCACTCATAAGGGAATCTGGGAAAATATAGTTACTTCTTGATGGGAATGATTTTTCCTTGCTTGAATTTCTTGTACACAGGTTTTGGAAGGCAGAAATTAAACTCATGTTTATCATGTAGGTTGCTGCTTACTTGCCTTTCCCAAACAGAAGTGGCCACTGTCTGGATTGAAACTATCCGGGACTATCCAGCTATTTATGATAGCATTTGTTTCATCATGTCAAGTTCAACAAATGGTATGTTGTTATGTGATCTAGAAAAAATATTTTTTATTAAATTTAATTGTTGGGAAATCATATGATTATTTCTGAAACTCTTTAATTTGAAAACCAGCTAAGTGAAAGGTGAAAAAATATTTCTATTCAAGATACAAAGTTTCTTTTTAAACTCCCAGGATTCCATTTAATAATGCAGGAATACAACAAATTTAAATGTAGAAGTAAAAGCAAATGACTTTTGGAATATAAAATACTTGATTTTGTCTCTGGTGTTGTGTATCAACATAGGACTTTTTTGGAACTTTTGGAATTGAGATGAATGGTACTGCTTTGTTTAACTTGTGTTTCTCATTTCAATATTTGTTTTGTTCTCTGAAGTTGACTTGCTGGTGAAGATAGGTGAGTTTGTAGATAAGCTCTTTGATTTGGATGAGAAACTAATGTTGGAATGGATTAGAAATGGGACAATTCAGCCTGTGGACCAGCCCCAGACAGATTCTGAAGAGCGAAAAGCATTTCAGTTTGTGCGCTGTGTACTTGAAGCTGCCAAACAAGTACGGTAGGTGAACCCTTTTGTGTAGAATGTTTGGGGGAAATCTAGTTACTAGAAGTATCCTTACACACACATTTCCTTTTGACAGGATGAATAGCACACCCCCATATTTGTTCGGTTTACTGAATTTGTAATGACAATGTATTTACTCTTTGTAAGAATCATGATAGTTACAAAATGCTGGTCTCTATCATTTAGCTGTAGGTTAAAATTTTTCATTACTAATTGCAGTTGCTGTCATAAAATCATCTGCATTTTTGTATAATTTATATTAAAGAGAAACTTTTCCTGGGCTTTATTTTGTATGAACGCTTCACAGCTTCTTAATTAGCAAGAGGCATCATTTTGTTGTTCCTTGGGTATATATACTGATCTTAGATAAATGGCTTACTTTTGAGTTCTTAGATTTTTCAAAATGACTAATAGGTCATAAAACTATTACATATCACCTAAAAAATTAATTAATGTATTCATCTTTTAAATGGCAATTAAATTAATTTATGCATTGATCTGGTGTGGTGCTGTAAGATAAACATTGAACTGCTAACCCCAACATTGCAATTCAAAACTACCATCTCTCTTTGGAAACCCTGTACAATTGGTCACTGTGAGTCAGAACTGACTCGATGGCACTTAACAGCAACAACAGTGCTTAATAAACTGCAGTAAACCCTATTAATTTCTGTCCTCAATACAAGTGATTAAATTCATTCACCCCCCCACACACACACACAAAAAAAAAAACCTGTTTCTTTAGTATTCTTTATCTCACTCAGTAAATGATGCATTCACTGTCGATTTGGATAATGTGAATGAAATGTGATAGCCTTTATTCTTCCCCATCCCACTCTTGCCTTGCCAGTCAACCTTCAACCCTTGTTTTTGACTTTTTTCTGGGATCCCATCCATGCTGGCCACTCTGGTCTATTCACCTGGACAACTGTAACATTCTTTTATCAGAACTCCCTGCCACTAGGCTTGACCATTCCAAACCTAGACAGCTAGAGTAGTCTTTCTAAAACACAGTCATCTCAGTTTCATGCATAATATTCAGTTGCTTTCCTTAGGAAACTCCATTTTGGAGAAAACAAAAACATGACTTATAAATTGTGTATAGTGCCTTCCTACAACCTCACATCCTTTTGTTGCACTACACCCTCTGTGACCAGACCAAGATGTTGAGGATGAACAGGAGAAGGTGTCTTGTGGCCAGTTCACTGCCATCCTCATGTGGTCCAGTCATTGCTGGGGCCTTCAGTATATAGTTTGGGGTGGCCACAGAGTAGCTCCAATGGGCTTGGATCATTGGAGCAGCTGCCTGAGAATTTTTTCAAAGTTGTCTTAAATATGAACTATCAGATAAATAGTCCATAAGTGAGGTATAGCTGTATTGTTGATGCTTTATGCAATGTGTCATATATTCATACCATAAGTCTCGATAATTTTTTATTCTGATTTTTTCAAGAGCAAAAATAAACCAGATGCATCATGTTGCAGGTTTCTGTGTTGTTGCTTTTGTGAAGGAGCAGGACCAGTGAGGAGTTTTACTTCTATGTTTTGTATGTGTTGGTTATGTAATATTTGTTTTACCGTTTCCCCCATTAGAATGTAATCTCCAATGAGCATAGAGACTTTGTGCTGTCCCTCTTTCAATCTCAGCATCTAGGGCAGTGACTGACACAGAAACTAACATTTATTGATTGAATGGTTGCAATTCCCTCATCAGTAAAGTTGATCATTCATTGTTTTTGCTTTTGTATTTAGTTCTGAAAACCTAGACGGACTCGATGTTTACATGCATATCTTTCAGCTACTTACCACAGTGGATGATGGAATTCAAGCAATTGGTAAGATCATTAATGGGGATGTTGTATACATATTTACTAATAGATAATTTCCTGCTTTTAAATGGCTTTTTCTTTATCCTCTCTATCAAGTGCAGTGTCCTGACACTGGAAAAGACATTTGGGATTTCCTTTTTGACCTGGTCTGCCATGAATTTTGCCAGTCTGGTGACCCACCCATCATCCTTCATGAACAGAAAACTGTGCTAGCCTCTGTTTTCTCAGTGTTGTCTGCCCTCTATGCTTCACAGGCCGAACAGGAGTTTCTAAAGATAGGAAAAGGTAGGTATGATTTCAGTTAACTAAATTTTGGTCTACCAGATTTTTTAAAGCCCCGGCTTGCATTTGTTGTCCAATAGCTTATTTCTCCCGTTTTATTTTTTATTACCTAGAGCCTTGGTAGTGTAGCAGATTATGAGCTGGGCTGCCAACTGCAAATTCGAATCTACCAGTCACTCCTCAGGAGAAAGATGAGGCTTTCTTGCCCTTGCAAAGATTTATAGCCTCAGAAACCCTATACAGGGTCACTATGAGTCGGAACCTACTTGGTGGCACACCACAACCACCACCTGGAAGAGATCAAGAAAACATAGTGCTTGCAATTCATCATCTAGAGATACTTCTATACACAGACATGCTTATATATTTTTAAGGTCTGCTATTTTCACTTAGCAATATAAAAGAATATTTTTTTGTGTAACAAAATGTTCTTTGGCTGATTGATTTTTATGACTAAAATTGCAACTGTGATCAGCCAAGATTCATTGGACATCAGCAATGATATCCCTCGTTCCACTGCCTCTTCTGATTCCGGCTTGAACCTCTGGAAGTTCTCTGTCAGTGTATGCTTGCAGCCATTTCTGTATTACCTTTATTTGCATGAGATATCAAAGTGATTGTCCGATGATTTCCGCATTCTGTTGTGTCGCCTCTCTTTGGAATGGCCACAAATATGGATCTCTTCCAATCAGTTGATCAGATAGTACTCTTTCAAATTTCTTGGCAGAGATGAGTGAGGGCCTCCTGTGCCACCTCACTGTCTTGAAAGATTTCAATTTTTATTCCATCAATTCCTGGTGCCTTGTTCTTTGCCAATTCCTTCAATGCACCTTGGACTTCCTCCTTCAGGATCATTGGCTCTTGATTATGCTACCTCTTGTAATGGTTGAACAT
>NW_006408601.1:8714834-8716733 GCF_000296735.1 Chrysochloris asiatica | reverse complement strand
GTCATGAGATTCAAAATGGTCAATGAGACGAGGTGATGTAACTTTAATTAAGGTGGTAACAGTGGAGATGGTGGCAAAATAGATTCTGATTTATTTTTAGGTGGTGCCAACAGAATTTGCTGACAGATAGGATGGGAAGGTAAGGGAAAAACTCAAGCACGTGTCTGGTGTTTGTGGCCTGAACAGTTGTCATTTACTGAGATAGGGAGAATAATTTTAAACATGTTAGATTTGAGGTGTTTAATAGATGTTCAAGGGGACATATTGAGCAGGTGGATATATTATGAATCTGGAGCTGAGAGGAGATAATCAGTTGTCAGTTTTTAGGCTGTATAGATCTTTATTCTTAGTTATTTTTTTTTTTTAACTAGAATTGATGTGAACTGAGAGTAAATGAATGTCTCTTATTACTAATTTGAAGTCCTAGTATGGTACAGTAAGATAAATACTGGACTGCTAACAAAAGGTTGAGTTGGTTCTAACTCATACTGACCCTGTGTATAGTTTCCATGGAGCGGCTGGTGGATTTGAACCACCAACCTTGTGATTAATAGTCCAGTGCTTATCCTACAGCACTACACCAGGAGTCCATTATAAATTGTTTGTCTTGTCTCTTTTAATAGTTTTTGTTCTGAATCGTATTTTATCAGATATAAAAGATCACACTCCTATTTTCTTTTTGTTTATGTTTGCTGCTGTTTGTTTATGTTTGCCAGTCCTTTTCAGTCTTTCAAAATTGTTTTAGGTATATCCGTTTCTTTTTAATAGTTAAACTTATGCACATGTATTGATATGATAGATATGCTTGATCTCAGTGCTGGCATATTATGTTGTCCATTATGCAAGTGCATGTTTAGAAGGATCCCTGGTAGTGCCTTGGCTAAGAACTTTGCTTCTAACCACAGGGTTGGTGATTTGAATCCATCAACAGCTCCATTGGAGAAAAGATTTGGTGATCTCTTCCCAGAAGGATTTACCGCCTCGGCGGTCCTATGAGGGCAGTTCTACTCTGATGTGTAGGGTCTCTAGTAGTCAGAATTGTCTTGACAGCACAGAACAACAACAAAAATACACACGTTTAAATATTTCATTACATGATTTATTTACTTTGTTTTTTGTGTGAGTAGTTTTAACATTAAAAGATTTTAAATTTTGGTTTAGTGGTTACCTTTATTAACAATATTGTTAGTGCCATCAAGTGGGTTTTGACTTACTGCAACCCTGTGTAGGGTTTCCGAGGAGCGTCTGGTGGGTTTGAACTGCTGACTTTGTGGTTTGCAGTCCAGTGCTTATCCTACAGCACCATACCAGGGATCTTTTTTAGTTACAACTGCCAAAAAGTAGATATTTTGTTTTATTCTTAAAATATAATAGCTTAAAAAAGACATATTTCACTGTTGATCTGTAGGAAAGTCGTGGCATAAGGACTTCAGGTAGTCGTATGAAGAGTTAATAATCACATAAGCAAAAGAGTGGGGGTAGATACACAAGAACATGCATCCTTTGTGTATGGGTTTTTCAGTTGAGAAGACTTACTGCAGAGGCCAGCCGAATTTCCCTGACTGCTAATGTTTTTTTCCAATATCATTTCTATATATTGTAGATGACTTAGGTTTGGAAGTGAAGTTAATTCTTTAAAATCTTGGTTCAGTGTTGTAGTAAACTTCTTCCTGAATTTCGAATTAATTAAGCGGAAATTATGAGGTTAGAATTGGTGATTGAATCAGAGTGAGTTATCAACATTCTCATGGTATAACATTTTGTTTGAGTCTACAGTTTGGTTTTAGGTTCAATTTTTATAAGCTAGTTAGAATGATGGTTCGGGTTCAGTTGTTAAGAAACCTTACTGGATTTATTTATATGCAACTTGTTGTTGTTGTTGTCAGGTGCCATCGAGTC
>NW_006408601.1:8708015-8713229 GCF_000296735.1 Chrysochloris asiatica | reverse complement strand
TTTGTTGAATAAATCTATGAATGAAAAAACCAGAGTTAACTGGTCGGTTCTCTGCATTTTATTTGTACAGTTGATCTTCCTCTAATTGACACCCTGACTCGGGTCTTACAAATTATGGAACGTTACTTGAAGAAACCAAAGAACTCAGCAGAGTCTAACTCTGATGAAACTAAGAAGTCTGACTTCATGGGAGATGACTTACACTTGAAAATCTTAAAGGATATTTCGTGTGAATTTCTTTCTACTGTTTTACAGGCATTAACAAAGGTATGGAAGAGTGTTTATGATTTCTTCAGCAAAAGAATGTATGAATTGTTTAATCTTCTAGACTTTATTAGTATTGTTTTTATTTTTCTTAATACAGAAAAATAGCATAGCTATATAACATAAATTGGGAAAATCAGGGAAAGAAAATTTCATCAGCCATACATTTATAATCTTAAACCATTAAAATTATTCCAGCAAGTGTGTCTTGGTATAATTTCCTTTAAGTATTTTTGTTTGCATTTTAATATACTTATTGTTGTTGTTAAGTGCCGTCGAGTCTGTTCCGACTCACAGTGACCCTGTATAGGGTTTCCAAGGAGCAATTGGAGAGTTTGAACTGCTGACCTTGTGGTTCAAACTGACCTTTTGGTCCAGTGCTTATCAGTAACCACAGCATCACACCAGGACTCTAATATACTTATAACCAAGTATGTACATTTTTATAGGCTGCTTTTAAAAAGAACTTACTACACTATAGGCACCTTTCATGACTCTGGATCAATTGACTGAAAAGCATTCCTTAAAGAGTCAGTTCATTTAATGTTCAATTTCCAAATAATTGATCTTAAAATTAATGAATAGTGTTCCTGAATGTTTGTTGAGTGTTAGCATTTTCTTTCTCTGAGCATATACTCCTTTATATATATATATTTCAGAAAATGTGTATTATAAATATAACTATGTTGTTAAGCGCTGTCAAGTTGGTTTCGACTCATAGCGACCCTGCATAGGGTTTCCAATGAGAGCTCATAGCTATGAGTATATTTATATACACTGAATTTTTCAGTAAAAATATTGTTTAAGACAAATTGTTATTATTGTAGTGAGTCATGTTTTGATGAATTGTCCTACTTCCCTTTTCCATGTTGTTCTGTGTTCTCATTAGCCACTGTTTATAATGCCCCTATAATATTTATGTCGATAAATTCACCATACTTAATTATTCCTTATAAATCATTGTTTAGCCAGTTCCTGATTCTTTTCCTCTCTTTTTTGCACTCTGGAGTCCTATTGTGGTGCTGTTGGATAAGCACTGAACTACTAATCACAAGATCATTCGTTCAAACCCACCGGCTGCTCGTTGGAAACCCTGTCCAGGGTCTCTATGAGTCGGAACTGACTTGATGATGCTTAACAACAACAACTAACCTGAAGGGGAACGTGGGGCTTTGTAGGATAAGCACAGAACTGCAAACCACAAGGCAGCCCGAGGCTTTCTCCATGGAAGAAAGATGAGGCTTTCTGTTCCCGCAAAGATTTATAGCCTCAGTAACCCTATACAGGGTCGCTGAGAGTTGGAATCAACTCAATGGCGCTTAACAACCACAACTTAAAAATGCTTCAGAAAACATTTTTATCTTTTCCAGGTTTTGGGTTATTATGTTGTCATAGGTTTTCAGAAGTTAGATGACTGGAGTCAACGTTACAAAAGCGAAAGTGACTGAGGCATAGTGGCTGTGAGTTGCCAAATGCTTTTGATATGTGAGAATATTGGTGTTACTTGACCCTTATTATTATTGGATATTATAATTTTTGTGTCAAGTCAAATTCTATAAGTGAGAAATTGTACCTTACTTAGATTTGTAATTTTTAAAAATGATTAATTAGGTTGGACATCTTTTCATATGTTTTGTGTATTATTTGTGTTCCTGTTTAGAGGTTTGTCCATCAAGATTGTTAATGTGTATAAAGTCCTAGGATACTAATATATCTTTTACATATTTATTGAAAGTATTTTTCCCCTTTTTTGCCATTGCTTTTGTTTCATGTCCTAATTATCAATTTTCAAGTGACTGGAATATAAGATGAAGGTATGCACAGACTACACCAAGGCTATGTCTTAAAAATTCTTATATACCATTCCTGTGGAATTTGGGAGCTACTAGAGTTTTTTTTTTTAAAGCAGCAAGTGATATGATCAGTTTATAAAGGTTATTCCAAAAACAAGAGTCTGGAGACTAGGGAACCAACCAACAGGCTTTTGAAAATAATCTTTCAGAATAATGATGGTGTAAGCAGTAGGAGTCCTGGTGATGCTGTAGATAAGCACTGGACTGCTAACTGCAATGTCAGCGATTCCATCCTCAGAAACCTTATACAGGCTTGCTGTGAGTTGGAACCAATTTGATGGCACTTAGCAACAAGCAGTAGAGATGTAACTGGAGAGTGTTGGTGGGGTAAGAGAGATTTAGGAGATCAGATCAGTAGAATTGATTGACACTTGGGGAAGGATTCAGCTTTAGGAAAGAATTAGTAGTCTTGGCTGTGACCTGAGTTTTTGGTTTATGCAGCCGGGTGAGTAAGGACTATATCAGAGAATGTTTCTGGGTTATAGAAGGAAGGAAGAATGGTGGTGGTGGGTTCATTTTGGGCCATTTGAAATGCCTGTGGGGTCAGTTGGAAAATGTATATAATATGTATTCACATTACATAGCTTTAGAAATTTCCTGTGATGATATTAAAATCTTCTTTTATTTTTGTGTTTAGGAGACTGTGGCTCAGGCACTAAAGGAGGGCCATTTAAGCAAACAGAAGTGTTCCTGTGCATTTCAAAACCTTCTTCCTTTGTACAGCCTTGTGGTGAGTATGAGTTTAAGAGGATTACTAAATAAAATGTTTTCAAGTATGTGCTTAATCTTAGAGGCCATTGTCATAGATAATAGTGTACAACTTAATGCCTTTGTTGGGTAGATGGTTTGGTGACTAATTCTTGGGACAGGCCTGAGTAACAATTCTAACTGCAAAAGAAAGGGATCAATAATGAATTTATGTATTTCTTTCTGTCATGAAGTAGATAACATATATATTAAACAGAAATAAGATTCTTAGTAATAGTAAATGTTATGATTATTCCAGTGACATTTTATTTATTTCCATTAGCATTAAGTTGCTGTTATATCGATTCCAACAAATGTCAGATAATTCCAAAGTTGAAATTATTTTAGTAAAATGAAGTACAGAATGTGAGAGCAAGGAAGATGGTGATAAAACTCCAGTTATAGGCCCTACAAGGAAAGTGGTGGAGGATTAAGTATTGGCTCAAGAGTAAAACTAGAGTAATAAGGGGTAGTCACTTCCTGATGTTTCAAAGGAGATTCAGAAAGTACTCTTACTGCCAATTGGAGACCCATTGGCACTTGACTATGTAGACACCACAGATAGTAGGATTTTTATAGTCAACAATCAGAATCTTATCCCATCCTTTCCACCACTTACATTTATTTGGTTCTTTTGTTTGACTCACAGGTGAAAGACTTTCTTAAAATCCTACATGATGTTGATGAGACGCTTGCTGATGACCTGGAGAAAAGCTTCCCAAGTTTGAAGGTTTAGGCTTACAAAATGGAATTGGAATTTTCTCTGCTTGAGAAATGTTATTTTCCCCACTGACAGTTGAAATTGACATATTGGAAATAGTCAGATCAAGCTCACCTTCTACCTCTCTCAGCTTTATCTCACTTTTATTTAGCATTAGAATCTGGAGTTTCCAATCATTGTTTCTTTTTCATAGTTACAAACCTAAACTGTCACCTTCCCCTACCTATTCTTTATATTGGTTATGTGGTATTTATTATCTTTAATTAAAACAAACATACAATCTTGAGGTTCTAAAAAGATCCTAAAATGGATCTTTGAGGCGTTGGTGAGGATTCTTCATAACTCTCGATTTTTGTGTGAGAGTTTTGTGTTTGTTATAAGTGTACTCAGCCGCACTAATAGAAGGCCTTATTATAGTAGCTTAAACTCATAGTTTTTGTCTATCTTAATGCAGTAAGTCCAGAGATGTATGGTCCAGGCTTAATCAGATAGCTTAAGGACTTGACTCTTTCTACCTTTCTACATGGTCTGCCATATAGACCTTTGTTTATGCTTATTGTGGTCAAGAGGTCTTTACTGTCTCTGGGCCTTCAGGAAAAAGGAGAAAGAGACAAAGGGGCTTTTTCCTAGCAAGTCTTACCTTTTTGGAGGGAAGGACAGCATACCCTGACCAGAACCCCATTGCATGGCCTTTGCTAAGTGTATTTGAAATTAAGACTGTTTTCTTTATTGCCTCTAAAGGAGGAAAAGGCAAGACTGCCAATTCACAGTGTTTGTGATGGTTTGCAGACGTATTTGAGCTATTTTGTGATTGCAGTTTATGTTGATTCTACCCCAGATTGTTATAGATCCTAACAACTCAAAAGTTACTGTTACTGGTTTGGTTCTATTACATTTCAAAATTTCTTTTTTCGGTATGAAAGTAGAAATACTAACATTTTGATTAAAACTCAGTAACAAAATCTGTATTTTAGCATAATTTCAGTGGTAGGACTTCAGAAAATGATTTGCTTCCATGAATTCAGGATTTTAACATTAAGACTGAGGAAGTTTAGTAACTTCTGATTATTTAGAAATTATGCTGTACATGATTCCCCCTCATACTGTACCACCGTTGATAATTTTGATTACTAAAATTGAACTTTTAGCAGATTATAAGAAAATAACAGTATGAATAAGAAAGTCAGTTTTTGAAACATGTCTTGGTTTACTCTCTTCCCAGTTTATTTCAGAACTTTTTGATTTTGAAGCATTGATCTTGTGTCACATGTTTGTTTTCCCTGAGTGCCTTTTGCAAATAAAACATACACAATTTCTAGCATGGAGGTAGTTTTATTGTTGAAAGTATCACTGCTGAAAAAATTGAACTGTAAAATTAAAATCTTAGAGTTGAAATCTTAATTGGTAGGCTTACTTTATGTGCAGTGTGTCTTTGACTGTGACCTAAACTATTAGCTAAATAGATTTTAATGGGAGGTTTTAAAGGCACCAGTGGAATCACCCTTCACCTGCTGCTTGTTGTTATGTGCCTCCTAATAGGAGGGCAGACACGTACTAACTTGGGAGTTGTTAAGTACCATCGAATTGATTCCAGTTCAACAACCCTGCATAGGGTTTCCAAGGAGCGAC
>NW_006408601.1:8706306-8707795 GCF_000296735.1 Chrysochloris asiatica | reverse complement strand
AATATTCAATAAAGGAAAAATCAGCACAAAATTGGCAAAGTAAGCTATTGGGAGTAGCACCAGAGTTAAAGGCAGTGCCTGAGGCAGAGACTGAAAAAAAAAAAAAAAAACATGCTTCATTCCTTCTTCTGCCACCATGTTGTGTTTTATGCTAAATCTCATTTTTATTCCAACATTTTACTCCTGCCCATGGAAGGTTTTTCTGGGGAGAAAAAAAATGCGGTTTGGTTTCCTTGTCAACGGAGGATGAAGTGAACAGCTGAACAGCTCACAGAGAGCAGGTTCATTCAATATTTTGACCATAGAATCCAATATTGCAAGCCTTGTTGTTAAATGCCATCAAGTCAGATCTGACTCATAGCGACCCTGTATAGGGTTTCCAAGAAGTGGCAGGTTCCGGATGCTAGTTTCCCACACCCACCTGTGAAGTAATCTGCCTTTGGAAGCAAAATATAGAGATTTCTGAATTGATCCAGCTGCAGCAGCCGGTAGCCAGAAGTCCTCAGGCTGGAGGGTGGGGCCACAGTCAAGAGGAGACAGTGACCCACCACTAGAAGCTGTGGAGCTAGGCATCAGGGAGAGGTGTGACTGACTTTTCATCTTTCATTTTTCATGTGTATTTCCTCTTCACTCTGATCACACCCTCACTGCACAGCCCAGACGCCTTCAGGCGGGTGGGAGCACACCCCCCAAAAGGGCCCAGCATTGCACCCACAGTTTTCCAGTGGCACAGAGAGGAAACCCACAGGCTGCTTCTTATGTTCTTATGACGTCTGACTCTGGGACCCAGCCCCAAAGTTGACCTGCGTGGGACCCTTTATCCCTGCCTGCACAGCAAAGGCCAGCAGACAGTGTCAATCACAATTTTATTTTTGTTTTTGGTGGTTTCTGTCTTTGGTCATTTTGGCTTCACTCTTCTCCCAGGGGTTGGAACTTTCTCCCCCTACCTTACCCAAGAAGAGACAGCAACTGTGCCCATATAGGCAAGCTACAAGCATACACTGTAATACCGCACCATCTGGACAAGAGCCAAAACCAGCTGCTAGGCATTACACATGTAAAAGGGAAGCCTATCTCCAGATCATATCCACCAGGAGACGCTCAGCAAGTTTATCAACAAAGCAACATACATCCATTTAAGCATTAAAAACCCACATAACTGCTGAAAATGTCCAAGAAAACACAAATACCTCAACACATGTCCAAAAACATAAAAAAATAACCAAGACAAGTGAACCGGAAGCAGACACAGACTTTCCAGTAGAAGAGCAGGCTCTGGATCTGCCTGAGAAGGAATTCAGAAGAATGATGAAACAAATTCAAATGTTCCAAAAAGGGGTGGAGGAAAATAAGAAAGAAGTCAGGAAAGTGCTGCAGGAGCAACCAAACAAGAGCGATACAGCATTGGGAACAATCCAAAACCTGTAAAAAGAAGTCTGGATGATTAATAATAAAATATCAGAAATGGACAATACACTGAAAGGGCAAA
>NW_006408601.1:8692278-8693461 GCF_000296735.1 Chrysochloris asiatica | reverse complement strand
AAAGTACCTAAGTATATTGCATGGGGAGGAGATGGTCTCTTCAACAGATGGTGCTGGCAGAACTGGAAAGTGATATGCAAAAGGCTGAAACAAGACTTTTACCTTACACCTTACACAAAAAATCACAAAAAACATGGATTAAAGACCTAAATGTGAATCCCAGAATTACAAAGGCCACCAATGAAAAAATAGGGGAAAATGTGAGAACTCTAATACAGGGCACATACAGACTACCAAACATTTTGAAACTTACACAAACAGAAATAGACAAAATAGATCAATGGGACACACTAAAAATTAAAAACTTATGTGCATCAAAAGAGTGAAAAAGGAGCCCACAGAATGGGAAAAAAATCTTTTGCAAAGACACATCAGACAAGGAACTAATTTCCAAAATATATAGGAACCTACAAGAAAAGGACGAATAACCCAATTAAAAAATGGGTACAGGACATGAATAGACACTTCACCAAGGAGGAGATCTGGGCAGCCAACAAACATATGAAGAAATGTTCACGATCACAAGCCATTAGAGAGACGCAAATCAAAACAAAAATGATATATCATCTCACACCAGCAATAATAGTAAAAGACAAAAAGTGTAAAAGACAAAAAATGTTGGTGAGGATGTGGAGAGACTGGGATTGCAAAATGGTCCAACCTCTCTGGAAAACAATATGGCGCTTCCTCAGAAGGTTGGAAATAGAGATACCTTATGATCCAGCAATTCCTCTACTTGGTATTTATCCACAAGAAATATGAGTCATAACACGAGTAGATACATGCACATCAGTGTTCATAGCAGCACTGTTTACAATATCAAAAAGATGGAGACAGCCTAAGTGCCCATCTATTGAAGAATGGATAAA
This sequence comes from Chrysochloris asiatica, assembly GCF_000296735.1. Taxonomy (NCBI): domain Eukaryota; kingdom Metazoa; phylum Chordata; class Mammalia; order Afrosoricida; family Chrysochloridae; genus Chrysochloris; species Chrysochloris asiatica. Next base: position 8,692,592 of record NW_006408601.1, on the reverse strand, counting down.
CAAACTGTGGTACATACACACAATGAAATATTATGCTGCCCTGAAGAATAACAAGGAAGCAACAAGCCACCACATAACATGGAAGAACCTTGAGGACATTATGCTGAGTGAAATCAGTCAGTCACAAAAGGAGAAATGTGGCATAGGTCCATTATTATAAAAGATTAAGAAAAAGCACCTACACTGAAAGGGGGAAAATTAATCTTTTTTAAAATTATTTTTATTTTTTAGTTGGTTACTGGGGTGGATGGGGTGGGAGGAGGGGAGGGAGGCATGTGGGCTTGCTCTAACCATGGTCACTGATAGATAAGGGG
>NW_006408601.1:8676892-8690538 GCF_000296735.1 Chrysochloris asiatica | reverse complement strand
TCCTTGGAAACCCTATAAAGGGTTGCTATGAGTCAGAATCGACTTGATGGCACTTAACAACTACAGGAACTACATGAAAACTACCTTCATTGTTTTGGCTGACTTGAGAAGGTGCTTTTGCCATGCGAAATGTTAGTGACTGCTGACCAATAGGGGGAGTCCTGATGTGCCACTCACTGCAGGTTAATGTGCGGGACTGCAAGGTCAGTTTGAACCTCAAGATTGGTGGTTCAAGCTCATCAGCTGCTCCTAGGAAACCCTATACAGTATAACTATGGGTCAGAATTGACTCGACAGCATAAACAACAACACAACAACAACCAATAGGAAACTGTGATGTAATATACAAGAAGCATCAAAAATGGAATTAAACTTTTTGAAGCCCCCTCATATGTTTTAGCCCCATTTTGAGATACATTTACTAACAAAAGTCTTTGTTGGTGGTCTTTATTGGTATCTTTTGTAGATAGAGAAATTCTAAGGAAAAGAAGCAGAATAATAGAAATTTAAAGATGGATAGATTCTTAGAAACCACCTATGTCTAGGTTTACTCATTTGCTAGTCAGTTTACAAGAGCCTAGGCCAGTGTCCTCTTGAGAGCCAGGCCACACCTGAAGCAGGAAGCCAGGTGAGACTGGAGGCAGGGGGATACCTGTTGGCTGCTGCAAGCCTTCCACCCTCCCCTCGTATATGCTACTGTGTATTTCTGTATACAGTGCAGAGTCTTCTGTATTGGCAACACAATGCAAAGTACTGTATAAAATCAGATATGCTGAAATTTGCCCACCTCAGGGAGTATCTTTAATATAAAAGCTAAATAATTTTCATGGGTATTTAGGGAGTTTTCAGAGTAAAAAATTGTGGAATATTAGTCCACTCCTTACACCATAGTCATTGTGCCTGATCCTTTCAACACCTACAATAAACCTGCAGAAGCCGGGCCCTGTGTAAGGTGGAAACCTGTCAGAAAAAGAGAATACAACTATTCCCAGTTATAGAGAGTGATAGGAAAGTGGTAAGACTGCTCCTTGACAAAGATGGAAAACTTGCAAAACCCAGAAAATTAAGGCAGTCCTCTGGAGGCCCAAGTCCCCCAGATTTCACTGTATTTTCCACTCACAGTAACAGGTGGTAAGGCTGCATTCTGTCAAAGACACACTCTCAAGACTCAGGAAACAATGCAATTTCATTGAGTTCTAGCTCTCATTTTCCCCTACATCATGCTCACAATGACCCTTTCTTAACAGCTATACTGACCCTGAATGTCCATGGTTACAAGGCTCCTGTAACTTGGCATCTGAAGACTGGACCATTCTCGTGTAATTGTCTATGCCTCAGGGCCCTGGCAAGAACACAATTCTTGGGAGGGTGCCATGATGTATTGAAACCAGACTGCAAAGGAGATCTGTTCCTAAATAAATGGCACCAAGAGTTACTGATAGTGTCTGATTCTTCAAGTCCCGCTATCACTAAACTTCCTTCGTTCCTTGTTTTTGATATTGACTCGCCCTGCTTAATCACTTTGTTCTCTTGGTATTTCTTTAAATTTGTGAGAAAGGAATTCTTCCCTACTGACGAGTTAGTTAGTCTTTTTATATAAGGCAGTTGTGGGGCACTGACCATCTATGGATTATCTACTCTAGTCTAAGAGTGCATCCCAAGCATAATCAACTGAAGCTAAGATTAACACGAATATGATATAAAATTTCCTTAAAGGCACAGAAGGGGTATGGTAGACATCAGACCTCTATGCCAGGTAGAGTAGAAAGGGCCACCATTTATTGATGGCTTATTTTGTGTTAGATACTCTATAAAGGTTTATATATCCTTTATTTTATTTAATCTTGTAGTAATCCCATAAAGTATGATAGTATTTTACAAATGCAGAAATGAAGTTTCAGAGTGGTTACCTAACTTGCCCTAAGTTAGCTTGGTAGTAATAGCTGACGCCGATGGCAAAGATGCTCTCCAGTATGCAGTGGCGCATCACTATGTTGGGTGACCCTGAAGGTAGTGAGAAGCTGATGAAGTATCGGGATCATGCTCTGGAAGCTTTAGGAAAGAGAGAGCTGATGAGAGATTTCAACAGTAGACTCAGTGGGATTTGGTGGTTGATTTGAGACAAGGGATCATAAGGAGTCCTAAGAAAATCCCCAGGCTTCTGGCTGGAATGACTGGATGATGGTTAGGGAAGTCAGCCAAAAGGATGAGTGGAAGGTGTGTTCTTTTTTGTACTTGTTTGAATTTAGCTGGAGGTGTCCAGCTTACATGTGGACTTGGAACCCTTGTTAAAGAGTGGGGCTAGAGATACAGATTTGAAATTTAAGGAAAAAACCCTGAGGAGCACAAACTGAAATATCAACAAGAGAAACAGGGCTGGACAGGGCACTGCACTAAATTGGAGGTTTACAAAATAATAAAAAAGCTGCACTCCCAGTCCACCATGTCACTTGTGAATCAGCTCCACCAAGAGCTCAGTAAAAGCTAAGCCCTACAATGTTCAGTTGACTCCTGTGAACCCGGGTGGAGACCTGGTTGGCCAGCAGTGTGGCAAGACCTGGGGACTCTTGGGCCCAGAGTCAGTGACATAGTCACAGAGGACTAGAGTGGAGAATGAAGTGTCCAGCTGATATGCATAAGAACACCCACACTTGCAGATAATACCCACTCAACCTGGCTTCAATGACTGGATGATCAGAGATCAACTAGAAGAAGAAAGAAGGGGAGGAAAAAAAGAGTAATCTGATACAATTTGATGAACTTGACCTAACACCTAAGGATGCAGTAGCTCAAAAGAGGGAACAAATCTTTACAGCGAGGATCATTCCCACCCCCTCCATACACAGAGTAGACAGGGATGGGCAACTTGGACATTGGCTACCCAAAATGGGTGGGGGGCGCTACAAAGGCAAGAAGTGACTGGCTGACAAGCTTTCAAGAGGAAGCCTAGATCCAGAGGGTGCAGAGGAAGGTAGAATTTCCACTGAGTTGTATCCAATCTGTCTGGGTGGGGCTGGTGAAAGAAGAGGGGGATAAGTCCCCTGTGGTACAATGGTGAATAATTGTTATCAGCACTGACTGCAAGGGTTGGAAATGTAAAGGTAGACATTTTGTAGCAAAAGGAGGTGAGTGATTGACTATGCAGTCCAGGAGCCGAGGTCCCTGGAACCATCAAGAGAGAAGAGCGGAGTGCAAGACCCTACCCAGAGAAGCAGTGATGCCAGAGATGGAGGCAGAGACGATGATGTGGAGAGATGGAGCGGCTGGGAACTCTAGACCCAGAGAAGGAGAGGGATTGTGTGCTGATGACCTGGGGTCAGGCTTGATGATGCATTGAGGGAATTGTAACCATGGCAATGACACAATATATATATATATGTAGGATGAATGTAAAGCTAATGTTCTCCCATGTAAACTATCACATAATTCACAATTAAACATTTTTAAGAAAAGAGCTCAGTAAAAACAGTTCTGAGTGATGGATTAGCATTCAAAATTAGCAACCTTCTAACAGAAAGATTTTCCTTTAAAGATCTTTCATTTTACACCTGTGCACAGATAGTTAATGTCATAGTGGAAACCACATTCTTTAAAAGGATCTAGATACTGTTTATGAAGTCTGATTTCAATTAGGTTACAATACATAACAATGTTGACTAGCAATTGATTGCATGTTAATGGTGAAAATGAAAAGATAAAGCATTGATCTGGGGTATTACTTTGACCATGTCACTTAACCTTTCTGAAAAATCTCTCTGATGATGTTAAACTATCTACCTTACAGGATTATTGTAAATGTTAAGTGAGATCATATAAAAACACTTGAGGAAGTGTAAAGGTCTGCACTAATCTAACATTAAGGAGCTTCCAAGCACTAATGTTTGATCCAGGGAATTCTGATTTTCAGGACCCTCACCAAGATGCTCTGACGTTGGTTAAAAGAATTGACTGATTTGCTTTTTAGGTCTTCTTGAATAAGATCTGAAAACCTACTTGAACAATATCTGAAAATTCTACAAACATAATCACTTTTCACTAGAGAGAAATTAAATGAAGATGAGTTTCTCAGCCATACTCAACATTTCAATGCAAATCGGATTTGTACTAAACCATCCAGGGCTATTTTATGATTTTACTGTATGCTTCTTGGTGCCCTTCTTTGTGAAATCTTTTCAAATTAACTTTTTTAAAAAACAGCAGCTTCCTGTGCCTCGCTGCTAAGGCGGCAGCTTTTATTTATAAAAACTTTTCTGCTCTCTAGGACACCTTGTTAATTACATACTGAGCTTGTATCAATATTGGGCTTGTTGACCTGCAGACTGTTTAGAAGTTGAAACCATCTGCCAAGCCCAGTGTTGGAAATGCTTTTCTCTATTACTGTAATGAAATCACTAAAATCATTTCCTGTTCCCTGTCCCTGTTCAAATCTTCTATCTACTGTCAACAAGAGGATATTAAAACACCCAGGGAAGACCACACATCCTTTTCATCCCACTCCACAGTGTAGCACATGGCTTTGTGTTTTAGTGTTGGAAATAATAATCAATGGCGTCAAACCTGTTGTAATAAAAGAAGGCTGCTTATTAAACTCCCTTTCTTTAGCTGTTTTTCCTTTGACATCATGGGTTCTGTTTATAATAACTTTATGGGTTTTCCCCCTTTACCATTCAGGATTTATATGATTGCATGAGCTGGAAAGATTTCGGGAATATCCTTTCACAGAAGTGACACCTTCCTGCTCAGGTCCAATGTGCCTGCAGATTCCAGCAATGGGGTGGTGGAAACAGAAATGAAAGACTTACTTGTTCTCCTGGGGGAGTTGGACTTCCTGAAGTATGGATTTGCCTATAGGACAGAGTGAATGTTGAAAGTACAGTGGAAGGTGGATGGGTGAGAAGAAGTGCTTATTTATCATAATCCCCAATTCAAGAGACTATATGTATGTATAATGGCTTTTTTGTTGTTGTTGTTGTTGTCATTTAGTCAACGTAAGATCATCTAGTTTTATTTTGAGTGGTGCTTCTTGACCCTGTGCCATTTAATGGGTTTGTGATTAAGTGCTGCCGAGTCGGTTCCAACTCCAAGGAGCGGTTGGTGAGCTTGAACCGCTGATCTTGTGGTCCAAACCAACCGTGCGATTCAGTGCATTATCCTGGAGTGCCACACAGCTCTGAAAATTCACTCTGCCTTTGAGATTGTTTTGGGGAAAGCTGATGTGCTTTTTTCAACATAGAACTGGTATTGGGCTTTTCCTACCTATAATCCAGGAACAAGCATTCTCTTGTCCGATCAGCAAGCACTTCTGGAAGAAACTCTTAGTCTAGTTCTTTAACTTCTCCTTGACAGAAATGTGTACTCTCATTGTTGAAAGGGGGTTTAGAAATCATTTGTTATTATGGACCTTGGAATGGAGTCACTAAATTAAATTCTCTAATTTTTAAAAAATGTTTGTCTTGTTGTTAAGTGCCACTGAGTTGGTTCTGACTCACGGTGACCCTGTATAGGGATTCCAAAGAGAAGCTGGTAGGTTTGAATTGCCAACTTTGATGTTTGTCTTAGGTTTGGACAAACCAGAAACTGTCCTGTTTATCCTAAATGAGTCTAGGCATTATTTACATTGTATAAGTATGGAATCCATTATTTAACACAATTTGGAGACTTTCTGCTCTGTTGATGTGAATGTTCTTAAAATGTCCAAATTTCACATTTTTATTTGAGCCTTGAGTGATCTGACAAACTCATAGTAGATTTTTCTATTTGTTAAGTTTATGTCTTAATGTGGCTTGGCCATTTCTTGTTTTAGAGCATTTTGTGGGGAAACATGAACAACGAACGCATGAGGGACTTCAGGGTTATTTGTCTCTTAGGAAATGACCACAGGTTACACTGTGTACTTGTGGCCCCCAGGGAAACCAGAAGGATGATACTTCAGACGTCCTTTCAGAGGAACATGGCAGCTGCTCTGTAACCATGAGCTAGCTCTCCTTTGATGAAGATTAATAGTTTCCATAATCATATCATCCTGGTTGTTTCACATCCATTGCATCTCAAACTTGAAAGAAGCTAAGTTAATTGAAAAGGGGGAAAAAAAAATCTCTTCTTCCTTTCTTATCTTCTCTCCAAGTCTCTCATCTAGAGATGTGATTCAAGGAATTTTTACCAGCAAAAACCTACATGATAATTTTCTGTTGTAATTTGTATATTAAGAACCAGAAGAAAGCAATTGTATGATTGGGAGAAAGTGAGCATAGGAAAAGGGCTCCAGCTATCCTTCAATAATTTGTAACAAAACAGAGACTGGGCAGTGGACCCAGTTACATGTGGAGGTAAGTTCTGTGGAGTCTGGACAGCTGGTTCTGAAAATCAGTGCAGTGTAGAAAGCGGGTGTTATAGATGATGTGATTTTCATAATCCCTTTTGCACCCTCCATGCAATGTTGAGTTCACCTTTTTATATTCTTTTTCTTAAATGGACTCCAGATTGAATAACCTTTAGGTGAATCTGCTCTTCTTGATGCTTGAGGCAGCCTTAGTCCTGCCAGCCGATTATTTAGCTAACGTAGCTTTTCAGAAGTGTGGTTTGGCTGAAAGGTGTAGATTAACAGTCCTCTCTTGGCTGTCGCCACAGGGAAGCTGATCCATGACAAGCAACAGATGTCAGTTTTTTGGTCTTGAATCTCTTACTTTGACCCATGACCTTAATAGTAATTTTTACAATGTTCTCAGGAGGAACTCCACTGCAAAGTAGAATAATTGGTTGCTGCAAGTGGTATGGTTCTGTAGTTCTATTGGATTTGCATTATATTGATTGGATTTCATGGTCATTAGTTACATTTTCATAGAATTTTCTGGCAAGGCTTTCACAAGAGCTATGCTGAGGTCCTTTTCTGTGTCCCTGGCATTCTGTACCTCACTACCTAGAACTCCCCTACCCTGGAGAATTTGCTTTATTACTCTTATGAGGTTGATATAAAGCTCTACATTCATTCAATGATTTTATGACACAGGCAAACAATAACTATTTCTACTGGACATGTAGGCTGGTAAGCTGACAGGAGGGCCACGTATAGAGAACTTCCTCTTCTTTACCTTTGGCCAGGTGCACACCTGGACTGTGTTTCAGTGTCTGTCCGTCGGGTGAGCGTGAATACAAACGGAAGAGGGAAGGATGGAGCCCAATGTGCAGGAGCTGACGAGGCTCTCAGCCATGTTTTGAGGTGGCTTTGAGTTAAGTGGTTGTATGAGCTATGCTGACCCATATCATCTACAAAATACAAAGGCTGCTCCAGCCTTCTTTGAGGCTTTCTATTACTGGCCACACGCTATTGTGATGGTTTTGGCCCCTTATATGTATCAAACATTTATAGTAGCAGATCACATCCAGTGTATTCAGGCATCTGATTATCAGAGACTTTGCTACCCACTGAGAAAAAGTTACATAACACATAAATAAGGTGAAGACTAAAGACATGTGATCACATGCAATTTGGGGTTCTGGTGTGGTGCTGTTTCATAAGCAATGGGCTGCTAACCTTAAGGTTGGTGGTTCAAACCTGCTAGCCACTCCTCAGAAACCCTGTACAGCGATGTTCTGAGTTGGAACCTATTCACTGGTACTTAACTACAGCAACAACAACAAACGCAGATTAAGGCTATGGATGTTTCTCTATAGACAAAGACTAGAGCTTTATTGAGTAATTTTGGCTACAGTGTAATATGTTAAGTCTTCTAATACCTGGCAGCTGTGGAGCCTAGGAAGTAATTGCTATGTGGATACGATTTTCCCAGCAATGAGAGGACTATCTTTCTGTGCATGTAGAACTCCAGGAATGACATTCCTTGTCTCTCCACAGATTTATTTTCTTGTCTTGACTCTTCCAGGTGGTCAGATTTGGATTTTCCTAGAATCTTCCTGGTCACTGTGAAAGCTTGGCTACGGTAACTTTGGTTCCTTTTGGAAAAACAAAGAAGGGAGGTTAATCATCAAGTTTGCTCATTTCCCCTGATGTAGGCTTATTGATGACCTTTCATAATAGCTTCAGAGATCATTAATTAGACAAATGGAACTGGCTTTACTTTCTGTCGCCCCAACAAATGCTGTTTGATTTGTAGGGGTAAGGACTGGGTGCACTGAACGAAAGGGATGATAATGCTTCTATAAACACTGCCAAGCAAACATTAAAATAGGAGACATTGTGGGTGGTTAACCAAGTGTGCCCAAAGAGCAGGACCTATTTCTCCAAGCACAATTGCTTCTCATGAATAAGAGAGTTTCCCTCATCCTAAAAATGTTAATACCAGCACTTCCTAATGATTCTGTTGTTGTTGTCAGGTGCCATCGAGTCAGAACCGACTCATAGCGACCCCATGCACAGCAGAATGAAACAATGTCTGATCCTGGGCCAACCTCACTACCGCTGCCACACTTGAGTCTATCAATGATGCCACCTGGCCAATCCATCTGGTTGGGGGTCTTCCTCTTTTTCTCTGATCCTCCACCTTACCAAACATGATATCTATCTCTAGCAACTGTTCCCTCCTGACAATATGTCCAAAGTATGAGAGAGGAAGTTTAGCCATCCTGGCCTCAAAGGAGCACTCTGGCTGCACTTCTTCCAAAATGAACCTATTGGTTGTAAGTCTATGTATTTTCATTGTCCTTGTTAGGTGCCATCGAGTCAGTTCCAACTCAGCAACGCTATGCACAACAGAATGAAACACTGTTTGGTCCTGTGCCATCCTCACAATAGTTGTTATGCTTAATCCCATTGCTGCTGCCATTGTGCCAATCCAGCTCGTTGAAGGTCTTCCTCTTTTCTGCTTACCCTCCACTTTACCAAGCATGAAATCTTTCTCCAGGGACTGGTCCCTCCTGATAATATGTTCAAAGTATGAGAGACGAAATCTTGCCATTTTGGCTTCTAAGGAGCATTCTGGTTGCATTTTTTCCAATACAGATTTGTTTGTTCTGACAGTCCATGAAACTTTTTTTTTTTTCCCTCCATGTCTCAATCCCTGTATCTCAGAGCCCTTTTGTTCCAAGGCTGTGCATACATCATTATTTACTTCTGTCTCACTTAGCCCATGCAAACCTGCCTAATTGTTTTACCCTCCGCCTTGTTCTTCCATTCCCCTCCCCCATCTTGTGTATTGCCCCCCTCCCTAGCACCCAACTATCCTGTGTCTATTCCCTACCTGTGCTCCACCTTCTCCTCCCTCCCCTCACCCCACCCCACACATCCTGGTAACCAGCAATGAGTACCCCTCACCACCCTTTAGTATGGGTTCTTTTTCTTAGTCTTTTACATTAGTGGTCCTATGCAGTATTTCTCCTTTTGTGACTGACTAATGTCATTTAACATGATGTCCTCAAGGTTCATCCATGTTATGTGATAGCTTACAGCTTCCTTGTTATTCTTCAAGGTAGCATAATATTCCATTGTGTGTATGTACCACAGTTTGTTTATCCATTCTTCAGTTGATGGGCACTTTGGCTGCCTCCATCTTTTTGCTATTGTAAATAGTGCTGCTATGAACATTGGTGTGCATATATCTTCTCGTGTTGTGGCTCGTTTTTCTTGTGGGTAAATACCAAGTAGAGGAATTGCTGGATCATAAGGTATTTCTATTTCCAACCTTCTGAGGAAACGCCATATTGCTTTCCAGAGAGGTTGGACCATTTTGCAGTCCCATCAGCACTGTAGGAGGGTCCCAGTCTCTCCACATCCTCTTCAGCATTTATTGTCCTCTACTTTTTTGATCTTAGCTGTTATTGCTGGTGTGAGATGATATCTCATTGTTGTTTTGATTTACATCTCTCTAATGGCTAGTAATGTACAGGGTCGCTATGGGTCGGACCCGACTCGATGGCACTTAACAACAACAACAACAACAATGGCTAGTAATCGTGAACATTTCTTCATATGTTTGTTGGCTGCCCGGATCTCCTCCTTGGTGAAGTGCCTGTTTATGTCCTGGGTTATTTGTCTTTTTCTTGTAGAGGAGTTGTAGTTTCCTATATATTTTAGAAATGAGTCCCTTGTCTGATGTGTTGTTGCAAAAGATTTTTTCTCATTCTGTGGGTTCCCTTTCTACTCTTCTGGTGAAGTCCTTTGATGCACATAAGTTTTAAATTTTTAGTATGTCCCAATCATCTATTTTGTTTGTGTAGCTTTTAAAATGTTTGGTAGTCTTTGTATTCCCTGAATTAGTGCCCTCACATTTGTCCCTATTTTTTCATTGAGGGCCTTCATAATTTTGGAATTCACATTTAGGTCTTTAATCCATGCCGAGTTGGTTTTTGTATAAGGTATGAAGTAAAGATCTTGTTTCCATCTTTTCCATATCGCTTTCCAGTTCTGCCAGCACCATCTGTTGAAGAGACTATCTCCTCCCCATGCGATATATTTAGGTAATTTGTCAAAAATCAGTTGGCTGTATGTGGATGGGTTAATATCTGGATTCTCAATTCTGTTCCATTGATCTATGTATCTTTCATTGTACCAGTACCACGCTATTTTGACCACTGTAGCCATGTAATAAAATTTGAAGTCAGGGAATGAGAGGTTTCCAACCTTATTCTTCTTCTTAAGCAGTGCTTTGCTTATCCTGGGTCTCTTTCCTTTCCATATAAAGTTTGTAATTGTTTTTTTCCATCTCTTTGAGGAATGTTTTTGGAATCTGGATTGGGATTGCATTATATGTGTAAATTGCTCTGGGCAGTATTGACATTTTCACAATGTTAAATCTTGGTATGGTATATTCTTCCATTTTTGTAGGTCTCTTTTGGTTTCTTCTAGTAGTGTTTTGTAGTTTTCTTTGTATAGGTCCTTTGTTTCTCTGGTTACATTTATTCCTAGATATTTCATCCTTTGGGCGGCTATTGTAAATGGTATTGCTTTCCTAATGTCCTTTTCAGTGCTGTTGTTTTTGATATAGAGGAATCCAACTGATTTTTGTATGTTGATCTTATATCCTGCCACTTTGCTGAATCTTCCAATGAGGTCTAGTACTGAGTCTTTGGGACTTTCTATGTATAGGATCATATTGTCTGCAAATAGAGCTTTACTTCCTTTTTGTCAATTTGGAAGCCTTTGATTTCCCTATCTTGCTCTATAGCTCTTGCTAAGACTTCCAGCATGACATTGAATAGGAATGTTGACAAAGGGCATCCTTGTCTGGTTCCTGTTTGCAGAGGGAAGGGTTTCAGTTTCTCTCCATTGAGAGTAATGTAGGTTGTTGGTTTTGTATATATGCTCTTAATTATGTTGTGGAATTTCCCTTCAATTCCTACTTTGTTGAGTGTTTTTTATCAGGAATGGATGTTGGATTTTGTCTAATGCCTTTTCTGCATCAATCGATATGATCATGTGGTTCTTTTCCCTTTTCTCATTTGTATGGTGGATTACATTGATACTTTTAATGTTCTTCTCCAACACCATCATTCAAATGCATCAATTCTTTAATAGTCTTCCTTATTCATTGTCCAACTTTCATATGCATATGAGGCTACTGAAAATGCCATGGCTTAGGTCAGGCGCACCTTAGTCCTCAAACTGACATGTTTACTCTTGAACATTTTAAAGAGGTCTTGTGCTGCAGATTTGCCTAATGCAATATGTCCTTTGACTTCTAGACTGCTGCTTCCATGAGTGGTGATAGTGGATCCAAGCAAAATGAAGTCTTTGAAAACTTCAATCTTTTCTCCATTTATTATGATGTTATTTATTACCAAGCAAGATATCCTTCTCCCTTCTGATAACATGTCCAAAGTACATGAGATGAAGCCTTACCAACCTCGCTACTAAGGAGTATTCTGGTAGTGCTTCTTCCAAGAAAGAGTTGTTTGCTCACTATTGTCACCAACACCGTAATTCAAAGGCATTAATTCTTCTACGTTTTTCCATATTTGTTATCCAGCTATCATATACATATGAGATGACTGAAAATACTATGCCTTGGATCAAGGACACCTTAGTTTTCAAAATCAGCAAGCAAGGTTGTGTCATCTGCATATCACAAGTTGTTGAATCTTCCTCTAATCCTGATGCTGCTTTCTTCTTCATATAATCCAGTTTCTCAGATTCTTTGCTCAGCATACAGATTGAATAAGAATGATGAAAAAATACAACCCTGATACATAACTTTCCTAAATTTAAACTAAGCAACATTCCTTTGTTCTGTTCAAACAATGTTTTCTTGGTCTATGTACAGGTTTTGTATGAGCACAGTTAAGTGTTCTGGAATTCCCATTCTTTATGATGTTACTCATAGATTCATTATAATGTTATGATCCACACAGTCAAATGCCCTTGAATATTCAACAAAAAACAAGTAAATATCTTTCTGGCAGTCTCTGATTTCAGCCAAGATCTATCTGACATCATCAATGATGTTTCTCATTCCCTGTCCTCTTCTGAATCTGGCTTGAATTTCTGGCAGTTCCCTGTCAATGTACTGCTGCAACCATTTTTAAATTGTCTTCAGAAAAATTTTACTTGCATGTGAAATTAATGGATGATTTTCACATTCTGTTGGGTCATCTTTCTTTGGATGGGCACAAATATGGATCTCTTCCAGTCATTTGGCCGAGTAGCTGTCTTCCAAATTTCTTGTTATAAACTAGTGAGCGCTTCCAGCACTGCATGAGTATATTGAAACATTTCATTTGGTATTCTGTCAATTTTTGGAGCCTAATTTTTTGCTAATGCCTTCAATACAACTTCTTCCATCAGTACAACTGGTTCTTGATCATATGCTAACTCCTGAAATGGCTGAACATCAAACAATTATCTTGGTACAGTGATTCTTGTTTTCCTTCCATCTTCTTTTGATACTTTTTGCATCATTTGATATTTTGTAAATGGTGGTGGTTGTGGTGTGTGCCGTGGGGTTGGTGCCAACTCATATAAGGGTTCTGAGGCTATAAATCTTTACAGAAGCAGAAAACCTCATCTTTCTCCCATGGAATGGCTGGTAGTTTCAAACTGATGACCTTGAAGTTAGCAGCCCCACTCATAACCACTACACTACAAGAGCTCCTATTTTGTGCATAGAATACTTCAGTATTAATTTTTTTCTTCAGTTCCTTCAGCTTGAGAAATGCTGAGCATGTTCTTCTGTTTTAGTTTTCTAACTCTAGGTCGTCACACATTTCATTATAATATTTTATGTTGTCTTCTCAAGCTGCACTTTGAAACTTTCTGTTGAGCTCTTTCACTTCGTTATTTCTTCCATTCACTTTAGCTACTCTTCATTCAAGAGCAAGTTTCAGAGTCTCTTCTGACACCCACTTTGGATTTTCCTTTCTTTCCTGACTTTTTAATGACCTTTTACTTTCTTTGTGTCTGATGTCCTTGATGTCATCCTTAGCTCCTCTGGTCCTTTGGTCATTTGTGTCTAATGCATCAAATCTGTTCATGAGGTGGTCTCTGAGTTCAGGTGGGATATACTCAAGATTGTACTTTGGCTCTAGTGAACTTTTTTTTTTTAATTAAATGTTTTTATTTTGCATTGGGTGAAAGTTTACAGGGCACATCATCAGCTTCACATTCAACTATTCATATAGCTTGTTTCATTACATTGATTATTATCCCCTCCATATATCATCAGTTTACAGTGTTTCTCTCTATCCTCTTTAGCTTTTTT
>NW_006408601.1:8671633-8676631 GCF_000296735.1 Chrysochloris asiatica | reverse complement strand
ATTGAGTGAAAGTTTACAGGGCACATCATCAGCTTCACATTCAACCATTCATATAGCTTGTTTCATTACATTGATTATTATCCCCGCCATATATCATCAGTTTACAGTGTTTCTCTCTTTCTTTTTTTGTTTTTTTTTTTTTTTTGGATGGGGGCTCTAGTGAACTTGTTTTAATTTTCCTTAGCTTCAACTTCAAATACTAGCAATTTGTGGTCCGTCCCACAGTCGGCCCTTCGTCTTGTTTTGGCTGATGATATTGAGTTTCTCTATGATCTTTTCCTACAAATGTAGTTCATTTGATTCCTGTAGATCCCATCTAGTGAGGTTCATGTGTATAGTTGCTGTTTATGTTGTCTGAAGAAGGCATTTGCAATGAATAAGTCATTGGTCTTACAAAATGCTATCATGTGATTTTCAGTGCCATTTCTATCACCAAGGCCACATTTTCCAAATACTGATCCTTCCTCTTTGTTTCCAACTTTCCCATTCTAATCATCAGTAATTATCAATGCATCTTGATTCCATGCTTGATCAATTTCAGATTGAAGAATTTTCAATTTCTTCATAATAACTTTGGTGCATAAATTTGAGTAATAGTTGTATTAACTGATCTTCCTTGTAGGCATATGGATATTATCATATCACAGACATCATTGTACTTCAAGATAGACCTTGAAATATTCTTTTTGATTGATTAATGTGACATCATACCTCTTGAATTTGTCATTCCTGGAATAGTAAGCCATGTGATTATCTGATTAGAAATGGTCAATACCTGTTCAGTTCAGCTCATTAATGCCTAGGATAAAGATGTTTATGCATTCAATTTAATTTTGGATGACTTTGAATTTTTCTAGCTTCATATTTTATACATTCCACATTCCAATTATTGATGGATGTTTGCAGCTGTTTCTTCTCATTTTGAGTTATATCTCATCAGCAAATGAAGGTCCTGAAAGCTTTGCTCCATCCACATCATTAAGGTCAGCTCTACTTTGAGATGGCAGCTCTTCTTCAGATGCATTTTGAGTGCCTTCTAACCTGAAGCATTATATCAGACAATGTGTCTCTGCTAGTCATAAGATTCTCAGTGGGTTGTTGTTGTTGTTAAGTGCCATTGAGTTGGTTCCAACCCATAGCAACCCTGTATAGGATTTCCAAGGAGCGGCTGGTGTATTTGAACAGCTGACCTTGTGGTTCAAACTGACCTTGCGGTCCAGTGCGTAACCCACAGTGCCACACCAGGAGTCCTTTCAGTGGGTAATCAATCCATTAGAAATGGACTGCCTATTCTTTCTTCCTAGTCTGTTTTTAAGTCTGGAAGCTCTGCTGACACTTGTCCATCATATGCGATCCTGCTGGTATTTTGAAACATAGCTACCAGCATCCCAGCAACATGCACGTCACCACAGTATGACAAACTGACAGATGTGTGGGGAGACAAGTACACAGCAAATGAAAGGATTTGTTATGAAAGATAAATTGGGCTGTTTTGCCTAATGTGCTTGAAATACCACAAACCAGCATTTCTTGTGATCGTGTGTTGAAGCAAAGCATGATAAACAGTTTCCAATTGTAATTTTTTAAAGTGCAATTGAGAATTGAAGCAAATCTGGAATGAAACTTGCATAAATCTGCTCAGATGTTAATTGGAGATGTGTTTTCACTGAAGGAGTCATGTTGTGAAGATTAGTGTGCTTTTTTTGGGGAAGATTTAGTAGATTTGGATTTTGAGGACTCAAGAGATTATATCCTGGCCTGATCTATTGCCTTCATCCCTTTGCTTCATCAAACTAATCTCCACCTGAACATGGATAGAATTCTACATGACCACTAATGGAGACCTGGTATGGCACTGTAGGATAAGCACTGGACCGCAAGGTAGGCTTGTTTGACTTGCAAGATTGGCAGTTGAAATTCACCAGCCACTCTTCAGAAATGCTATACTGGGTCGGTATGAGTCGGAACTGACTTGATGGCACTTAATAACAACAACAATCTGAGTTCTGATAGAATTAGCTCCTATTTTAAATGAATATTAACGTAAATGGGGCTTTGATCTTTCAGATTAAGAATTACAGAGAGCATTTATTTGTTTTATTAGCCCGTCTTCCATTTCTCTCATGTAGACTTGTTCACTTATGGATTCATTCATTCTCAGTAAACATGCATTGAATAGTGATTTATTGAGCACTGGATCCACGCTGGATCTTGGACTAACAAGATGAAAGAAACAGTCCTTGACCTCAAAGACTTTATGCTTAGTCAAAGAGATAAAACAGCTATCAGATCGTTCTAATACCATAGAGGTAAGCTTAGCAAACAATGAAATACTATGCACTGTTAAAGAAAGATGAATCTGAGAAACACCTCATAACATGGATGAACCTGAAGGACATGATGCTGAGTGAAATTAGTAAATCACACAAAGGACAATTATGGTATAAGACCACTGTTGTAAAAACTCAAGAAAATGTTTTTATACTAAAAGAAAGATTCTTTGATGATTACCAGGGGTGGAAGGGAAGAGAGAGTAATTCACTGGCTAGATACATGTTAACTCGGATGAAGGGGAGGACAATATACTGGAAGAAGGAGGTTGGTAGAAGAATGAAGACAGGTGAAGACACAGGAGGCTATGCAAGGGCTAAAGGGAATAGAGGTAAACAGTGATATATACCCAACCTTGAAACAGCAATGTTCTGAGGGTAGATACATGGACAGAAACATGGGCTGAATGGGTATGAGAGGAAGAGTGATATGTATATATAGAGAGAGCTCTGGTAGCGTAGTGGTTACAAATCGGGCTGTTAACCTCAAGGTTGGCAGTTCGAAACTACCAGCAGTTCTGCAGGAGAAAGATGAGGCGTTCTGCTCCCGTAAAGATTTATAGTCTCGGAAACCCTGTGCAGGGTCACTATGAGTCGGAACCAACTCCACGGTACTTACCAACAACAATATATGTATATGTATATAGAAAGCTGCATAGGAGGCAGATTTGGGGCCTTTCTAGGTCATATAAAGATAGGAGTCTGACTTACTTGACAACAGTCAACAACAACAAAGGATTTAAAACATCATCCTACAGATAATGCGGAGCCATTTTTGATTTTAATCAAAGTAGTGACATAATTGTGTTGGCATTTTTAAGTATGGCAAAAATTGTTGCGTAAACTCTACAAAACAATTTTTAGCCTATTTCAATATGAGCATGGATAGGAAAAGGAGAAGCCAGTGAGGGGAAACTGCAGAACTTTAGAGAGGAGATGGTGGTGGATTGAATTAGCATAGTGGCAGATAAAATGGGGAGGAGTGGATGAATTCAGGTGTAGATTGGAGGTAGAACAGATGGTGGTGGATTGAATTAGCATAGTGGCAGATAAAATGGGGAGGAGTGGATGAATTCAGGTGTAGATTGGAGGTAGAACAGACCAAGTTTAACAAAGTGTGACATGTA
The DNA here is from genome assembly GCF_000296735.1 of Chrysochloris asiatica. NCBI lineage: Eukaryota > Metazoa > Chordata > Mammalia > Afrosoricida > Chrysochloridae > Chrysochloris > Chrysochloris asiatica. Next base: position 8,673,174 of record NW_006408601.1, on the reverse strand, counting down.
GGAGGTGAGAGAGAGGGACATGTAGGAAGGAAGGTTTGGAAGGCAAAGAGATCAGCTTTGCTATTAGATGCAATTCATGTAAGATTAACCATTTTTAGGGGAACAATTCAGTGACATTTAGTACATTCACAATGTTGTGCAACACTGCCTCTACCCAGTTATAAAACATTTCCATTTCTGTAAAGTAAAACCCTTTGCTCATTAAGTCATCATTTCCCATTATACCCTTCTCTAGTCTCTGGAAACCACTACTCTGCATTGTGTTTCTGTGGATTTACCTGTTCTGTAGGTAAATTTACCTATTCTGTGGACTCTTTAAAAGCTTGAGTACAAAATTACATGTGCAGAGGCCCAGGTAAATCAAATCCAGTGTAGAGTCCAGGTAAACTTACCTTGTCTCTTGTAGCCTTCTGTGTCTGACTTCTTTCACTTAGCATAATGTTTTTTGAGATTCCGCCACATTATCATTTGTAGCAGTACATCTTCTGAACATCTCAGTTTCTATCACCTGGCACTATCAGACTATATGCAATGTAATTACTAGGATCATTATAAGCGAAAGAGGGAGGCAGGAGGGCCAGAGAGATTTAAACATGCTACCCGCAGCTTGCTTTGAAGATGGAGGAAGGAGCCACAAGCTAAGGATGAAGTTGGAACAGGGGAAGACATGAATTCTCCCCTATAGGCCCCAGGAAAAGCAACATCAGAAACCCATCCCTGTGGAAACCTTGATTTTTAGACCAGTGAATTGCCTCTGGAACTGCAAGATTATAAATCTGTGTTGTTTAAAACCACTGTTTGTGGTGATTTGTTACAGCAGCAGTAGAAAACGCACACACTACTTAAGGGCTGCCCCCTTTTCTTCAACTGTCTGTTTGCTTTCTATAACCTCCGGGGAAAGGCTCGTGAAAAACCCCAAAAGCAAAAACTCCTTGTTATCAGTCTGGGACTCGGAACTAATTAAATGCTTCAATTAGACAAATATATACGAACATTCCTCCAACGGATGGTCCTTTCCCTGAGCCTTTCCAGAACGTGCGAAAATTCTTATTGGTGGAATTCCAGCCACAATGCTGAAGATGTTTTGGGAAGGATAAAGGTCTTATTAAAATTCTGTCAGAGAAGTGGGAAAGCCCAGATGTGTGTTGTCTTTCGGGGTCATGGGGACCTGGTTTTGTTCAGAACGCTTTGCTCACTCCTTCACAGTAATGTTAATGAAAGAAGTGAGAGATTCCAGCTTTGGTCCCTAACTGGAAGAGGCAAGGATGCTATTATGATAACAGGTATCTTGATTTGTAGGGAATGCCCACCTCTGAACTGTTTGGTATTAGTCAGATTTACGTAGTTAAGGATGGCCTCATATAAGCTTAATTAAAAATACCATTCAGCTACATCTAAAGAGTAAATTTCAGGGCGCAGACTGGCGGGGGCGGTCAGCAGCCAGCAGAGGTCAGACAGGTGGAGGCTCACTGCTTGCAGGTGAACTCCAAAAGCTACGTCCGTGGGGCCTTCTCATTGGCCAATGCTCGGCCCTCCCCACC
>NW_006408601.1:8666097-8671533 GCF_000296735.1 Chrysochloris asiatica | reverse complement strand
GACTGCGGACTGAGCCAGAAGACTGTTAGCGGCGCCCAGGTGAGTGGGCTGGCCTCTTCTCGCGGGGACCCGGAGCCGCTGTCCAGGACTTGGAGGCGCAGAGCTGACCCGGTGTGGGTGTATTCTTCCAGCACGTAAGTGCCTGCGGGGAGCGGATCTAAGAGCTGTGAATTACTCGCCTGTCTCTTTCCTCTTAACCTCTTTGGCACAAAACAAAACACTTTTTTGAGAGCATTTTGCACATCTTCTGAGTTTACCTTCACAATACAGCATGTAAGGTAGATTTCCTGAGTTATACAGATGAATGGAAGCAAGATAAGGCTTTCTGCTCTTGCAAAGATTTACAGCCTGGGAAACCCTCTACAGGATCGCTCTGAGTCAGAAGCGAATCCGCAGCACTAAACAACAACAGCATCAACAGATGAAGAAATTGTGGTTCGGAGTTGAACCCAACTCCGTGAGACTCCTCGGTGTTAGCAGAAAACAACATGTTCTGCCTTCCCTTCCTCTTCATCAGAGGGCAGCATCTTTCTTCCTTTTCCTCGTATAGATATGGACCCCTCCTGTAGGCAACCGCCCTCCCCCACCAAAAGGGAGCCCCACACCTGACCCCGCTATGAGTCGGAACCGACTCGACGGCACTTAACAACAACACCTGACCCTATCTCCTTCACTCCAGCACGGGGACTAAGGTGTTCCATTGCATTGAGTGGATTCCGAGTCATATGACATGGGAGGACAGAGTGGAACGGCCCAGAGGGTTTCCAAGGCTATGATCTTTACAAAGTGGACTGCCACATCTTACTCTCGTGGAGCAGCTGGTGGGTTCAAACTGCTGACCTTTAGGTTGGCAGCTGAGTACTTAACTGCTGCGTCACCAGGGCTCTTTATGAACTCGAGTACAAAATTGCAACTGCACAGAGGTCCAGCCCAGGTCCCAGTAGATCAAATCCAGTGAATAGTCCAGGTAAATTTAACTTTTACAGAGGTTTAATCAGCTCCCCACTAACATCTACTCTAATTGACTTGGTGTAGCGTTGTGGGTTAATGCGTCAGACTGCAAAGCCGTTTGAACTGCAAGGTCGGTGGTTCAAGCTCACCAGCTGCTCTTCGGAAACCCTATACAGGGGTGCTCAGGGTCAGACCCAACTCAATGGCACTTAACAACAACAACAACAACAACAATTGACTTGGGTGGGGGGAACTAGACTTGAACTTTCTAACCCAGTAACAGTTTGTGTTTGTCAAATAATTGTCAAAGAAAGATGGAATTTTTTTATTGGTCTAAAAGTAGATGTGAGCACAGCTTTAAGTAACTATCAATGTTTCTGTAAAACTACCATCTGTGGTTTATGTATTTTGTCACTGAAATTATACATTTGTGAATATTAGATCATATTCAGATAGGGATGTATCTTCTCGCATTTCCATTTCCTTTGCCTGTGCCTGAAATCGCAGATGATGCTTCTCCATAGGCAGTACTTTTTCTTGTAGCTCATCTTCATTTTCATTCTTAGTCCTATCCACTGTTTAGAAAATAAAATTAATACCTCTCTGGAGTATTTGCTCTCTCTCAGTACTGTTCTGTACTCAAACAACATCCATGTTTTTAAAAGACTTTAATTTGGTAGTACTTTGTGCTTCATAAATCAGATAAATTCTTTTTACACTTCTTATTGATTAAACCAAGGGGGAAAAGAGTTCATCAATGTGTCCAGATTGACCTGAACTCTACCACAGGGCTGTTGATCTTCCACCTTCCTTCTTGGTATATCTCCTTTATTCCCTATGGCTTGTGCTGCGAACTGTAGTCTCTGTAGTCAGGCCAGGAAACGCAGTGGGAGAAGGGCTGATTGTCTTTCTCAGCAAGAGTGAAAGTACCAGTTGCCATTGGCCTGTCAGAGTGTTAGTTTTAAAAAGAAAATATATACTGGCTAGCAGTTATCCTTTTAGTCTGGCCAAGCTCTTGAGTTATTAAAGAAATGGAAGGCCTAGCTTCTGCTCTCAAGGAGCTTGATGCCTTGTTGGAAGATAAGACATATGTAAATAAACAGTTGAAAAGCAACTAAAGGCCTGATAAAGTCAAGTGCTAAGACTGTGTGTGGGAGGATAGACCTTCATGGAGGAAGAGAGCTCTATGTCCTCGTTGGCTTGAATGAAGAATTGGATTAGAAAAAAGGCAAGAAAATGACTTGTAGGTGTGGTTATTACATTCTGAGTACTGTGCTAGGCAATATTTCATCTTACTTTGGTCTCTTAGCAGTCTTAAAAAGCAAATCTGCATATCCATGTTTTACAGATGCGGAAACGGAGACCAGAAGAAGGTATCAAATAGTCCTTTACCTTTATTTTCATGTTTTCATTTTAGAGAAGCACATCAATTCATCATGATTGAAGACAATAAGGATAACAGAGAACATGCTCTAGAAAGGAGCAGAGCAACTCTTATTTTTTCCTTAAAGAATGAGGTTGGAGGACTTCTAAAAGCACTGAAAATCTTTCAGGTAAACACTTTCTATATTGCTGCCTAAGACTCCTGAAAACAAATCCCTAAAATTATAGCTAAAATACAAATTAATGTAAATTATTTAGAGACGGGACACAATAATTTTGTTAAGAACTTAAAATATTGACTAATTCTAAAAATTGGGTAAAGGATAGAAATAATTTAGAAGAGAGGCTTGCTCTACAAGAAGAGGAATGGAGACACGGAGGAGATAAGAGTCACTTAATAGTTTTCAAAAAAGCAAATTTTAAGAAGCCTATGGTATTGTTTTTCATATTGTAAAAGAGCAAAGATTCTGCAGTTATATGCTCCCTATCATCAAAGCATCTGGCAGTCCCATACACCGTCTGTGTAAGGATAAATTGGTACAGTCATAGGGGCAAACAATCTGGTCAGATGTATAATAAGCTTTAATGTGTTCAAACACTTTGACTCAATATAACTGTATGTTAAGGAAATAGGGGTTAGTCAGGTAGGACACAAAAATTTACTAAGTGTGGTATGATAGGATAAGCACTGAGCTGCTAACTGCAATGTTGGTGGTTCAAACCCACCAGCCACTCTTTGGAAATCTTACTTAGCATCATAATGAATTGGAACCAACTAAAGGCACTTAGCAAGAATAACAAAATGTACCAGATGGTGGGAGAAAGAGGAGATTTCCTGCTCCCACAAAGAATTACAGTCTCAGAAACCCTATACAGGGTTGCTATGAGTTGGAACTGGCACTTAACAACAACAATAATATATACCCAACAGGAGACTGGGTTCAATTCCTGGCCAATATTCCACAAGTGCAGCTACTACCCATCTATCAGTGGAAGCTTGCGTGTTGGGGTTATGCTAAATTTACAGACTAAAATAGGTCAAGAGGCCTTCCTCTTTACAGATAAGGGACTGGTGATCTAAGTCTGAAAATGAGCCATTGAGAACCCATGGTTCATTTACCCCTGGAAGGTTTAGGGAACTGGAGTTTGCGTGGACAAGGGGAAGAGGGCTAGGAAAGTGGGAAAGGGAGAGGTGAGAAAGAGAAAGACATGAAGTTCATACCTCAGCCAGCAGCTGCCTTCATTTTGAACTGAAGTCCAGCTGACAAACTGTCTAGCTCCATCTCCCCTGTGCTGCCCTAGGTTGTATGGCCACCATGGGTTCCATCCAGATACCCCTGGTACATTAGTCTTGGGCTACTGATATGAATCAAATGAAGCTGAACTTGATGCTCACAGGTTCTCAGCTGTACCCGACTGGGTACTGCTCCAACTTCTATCATAGTAACATTATTAAAGTCACTTTGCACTGGTGGACTTTATAAAAACTATTTTCAAGTGGCTATATATAAAGAGGACTCCTGGTCTACACTAGGAGGATCAGCACTGGACTTCCAATCACAAGGTCTGTAGTTCAAACCCACCAGCTGCTCCTCAGAACCCCTATACAGGGTTGCTTTGTGTTGGAACCAACTCGAGAGCACATAACAACAATTTATAAAGAATGAGTTAATTTATAAAGAATATGCTTTTTGCAAATAATATGTATTTTTCCATTTAACAATTCATACACATTTTGTTTTATCTCATTGATTGCAATCTCCACAATGTAACATCACTCATCCCTGTGTTTCCTGTTTCCATTCCTCCTTCTTTCTTAATCTTTCTAAATTTTATCCTTGGGTAAATGCTGCTCTTTTGATCTCAAATGGTTGATTATTCTAAGGTGGTCATACCTCACTGCTGTTATTATTCCTCTTATGTTGTTGTTGTTAAGTGCTGTTGAGTTGGTTCCAACTCATAGCGACCCTGTATAGGGGTTCTGAGGAGCGCCTGGTGGATTTGAACTGCCAACCTTGCAGTTCAAACCAAACTTGCTATCCAGTGCTTATCCTACAGAGCCACACCAGGACTCCTCTTCTAGACCTATCTCTTGTTTGGCTGGAAATTGAGCTTGGGGAGAACTGGAGGGTGATCAAGGACCACAGTCTCAGGTTCTTCTGATCTCTACCAGACCAGTAAGCCCAGTCTTTTTTTTTTTTTTTAATGCTTTTGAGTTTAATAGAGTAGATCATCAGTTTTACATCAAAGAAATCACTTATTTTCATCTCAATGAGGTTTTGTCTTTTTAATGCTTTTGAGTTTTGCTCCCCATTTTTCTCCCACTCTATCCAGGACCTTCTAATGTGGTGCCTTTCAGAGTACTTGGTAGTGATGGCTGAGCACCATGTACTTCTGGTCTCAGGGTGGTACAGACTGATGGTCACATGGTTAGTTCCATTGGCTTAATTGTTTCCATGTGTCATTGATTTTCATCTCTCTTCTTCCCTCCAGGCAGGGAGAGACCAATACAATAGTTTCACCTTAGGTGGCCACTCATGAGCTTTTAAGACCCTATAATCACTACTCACCAAAGTAGGATGTAGAACATTGTCTTTGTGGACTGTGTTATGCCAACTGATCATGGTGTCCTTGGAGACTGTGGTCCTAAGCCCCTAGGCCCAGTTACTCATTCCCTCTTTTGTTGTTGTTGTTGTTGTTAAGTACTGTGGAGTCAGTTCGGACTCATAGTGACCCTACACAGGGTTACCGAGGCTATAAATCTTTACAGGAGCAGAAAGCTTCATTTTTCTCCCATGGAACTGTTGGTAGTTTCAAAATGCTGACCTTGAGGTTGGCAGCCCAACTCGTAACCACTATGCTACCAGAGCTCCTTCATTCCCTCTAGGTATCTTATAATGTTCAAGAAGTTTTTATAACTTTTCCTCTCTATGCTTCACTACATTCATGGATATATTTGCAACAAAGGTAAATACCCAATGTACAAATATCCCCTGAATTTTAAAAATAATATATTTTGTGTTGAGTTCTCAGATCCCCTGAGAGTACTTTCTGTTTGTAAATTCTATGATTTCCTCTGCATTTCTTGAGGTACCTTTTAAG
>NW_006408601.1:8664313-8665521 GCF_000296735.1 Chrysochloris asiatica | reverse complement strand
TGAGTTCACATCCTGATTTTGTCATATATTTACTCGGTGATTATGGACAAATTAACCCATTTGTACATTTATAAATGGAGGACCTTACCTACCACATAGTGTTGTCCTGAGGATTAATAGAAGTAATATATGTAAACTGCTTGCTTGTAGTTGTTAAGTGCCATCTAGTTGGTTCCAACTCACAGTGATCCTTACAGCTTTTCTGAGGCTGTAAATCTTGGGGGAGCAGAAAGCCTCATCTTTCTCCCATGGAATGGATGGTAGGCTCGAACCACTGACCTTGTGGTTCGCAGTCCAGTGCTTATCCTTCATAGCCACTGTGCTGCCACAGTGTAAAGTGTTTAGGATAGTATAAAGTAAATGATTGATAAACCCTATACACAACAGAATGAAACACTGCCCGGTACTATGCCAACCTCATAATCATTGCTACGTCTGAACCCATCGCTGTCTCCCCTATGCCAATCTTTAGCTTCAGCCTGAACTTCCATATGAGCAATTGATGGTTTCTTCCACAGTGTGCCCCTGGCCTTGTTTTGGCTGATGATATGGAGCTTTTCCACTGTGTCTTCCCACAGATGTAGTCAGTTTGATTTCTGTGTCTTCCATCTGGTGAGGTCCGTGTGTATAGTTGTCTTTTATGTTGTTTAAAACAGGTATTTGTAATGAAGAAATCATTGGTCTTACAAAATTCTATCATGCGATCTCCAGCATCATTTTTATCACTAAGGTCATATTTTCCAACTGCTGATTCTGCCTCTTTGTATTCCAACCACCAGTAATTATCAGTACTTTTTGATTGTATGTTTGATCAATTTCAGATTGAAGAAGTTGGTAGAATTCTTTAATATCACTGGCTCGGTGATACTAAAGTGGTTGGTATGTAAATTTGTATAATAGTTGTATTTACTGGTCTTTCTTGTAGGAATATGGATATTATCCTATCACAGACAGTGCTGTACTTCAAGGTAGATCTTGAAGTGCTCTTTTTGATTATGAATGCGATGCCATTCCTCTTCAATTTGTCATTTCTGGCATAGTAAACTATGTGGTTGTCAGATTTAAGATGGCCAATACCAGTCCATTTTAGCTCAGTAATGCCTAGGATATCGATGTTTATGCATTCCATTTCAGTTTTGACAATTTCCTACATTCGTACTTCATACATTCCTTGTTCTAATTATTAATGGATGAGGCTTTCTGCTACC
>NW_006408601.1:8662124-8663821 GCF_000296735.1 Chrysochloris asiatica | reverse complement strand
CCCAGGTCTCACCATGCTTTGGATCAACCAGCCCTTCCTTATCTCTCTCTCATCTCCAGGTCAACGGGACTATGGAACGTGGTTGAACTCAGCCCATTTCTTCATTGCTGCCTTTCCCCCTCTTCCACTCACCAGTAGACCAATGTGGTCATCAGCAAGCTTACATGCCTGCTAATGTGTTCCTTTGAGTTTCAGTATTAGAGGGGATGTTCTCTAGTTATTTCAATAGTGATTTTTTAAAATCTGAATATTACTTTTACATCTCTTTGAGTTATCAACTTCACACCATGATACTCATTTTCTTCCTTTGATGAGTATTCATGCTCATTGATACCACCTCCCTCTTCCCCAAATCTGATCATTTTATTTATTTAGTTTTTAGCTATTCTATTGATTAAGGAGCTCTGGTAGTTTAGTCAGGCTGCTAACCTCAAGGTCAGTAGTTTGAAACTACCAGCTGTTCTGCAGAAGAAAGATGAAGCTTTCTGCTCCCATAAAGATTTACTGCCTTGGAAATCCTATAGAGGGTAGCTATGAGTCGGAACCAATTCCACAGCACATAACCACAACCACTGTTCTATCGATTATCTTTGGGTATTTAAATTATCTTCTGTCAGCTTCTTTTTTCATTTTTAATCAAAGAATACCTGTATGAGGGGGCCTTAAAAAGTTTGTGGAAAAAGTCTTTTTCTTTTAATTCTATTTTCCCATGAACTTTTTGAAGCTCCCTCACACATGGTTAAAAGTCAATTCAAACTATAAACTTTATTAAAAAACAAAATACCCTAGAAGTCCTCTGCTCTATTTCTCTTAAGCCAGTGAGTATTTTATTAACTTTAGGTGCAGGGTCTCTATGAGTTGGAACCGACACCATGGTACATATTTGTGTTAATCATATTTATTAGATTACATGTATACACTCTCATCTTCATGATCCGTGCAATATTCTCTTGTTTTATTTAACTATAAGTAGTTGGGAGCCCTGGTGCAGCGCTGTAAAATTAGCACTGGACTGCTAATCCCAAGGTCAGCAGATCAAACCCACCAGCTACTCCTCAGAAACCCTAAACAGTGTTGCTCTAAGTCAGAACTAACTTGACAATACTCAGCAAAAACAACAACATAGATAGTTACTCTAATACATTTGATATGTACATCCCATTTTTATGTATACTTGTAGAATATGTGGAGATTTTGTATGTACATGCCTTTGTTGTTTTTGGTTTCATGTTTTTAAACCTACCCAAGCTACTGTGTGTATATCTCATTCATACTTCTAACTGTGGCACAAAATTCTGGATTTACCATCACCCCTTTTACTTATCTTCACCCCGGTAATGGACACCTAGATGAGACTCTTTGAACTATTTTTCTAGTAGCATTTATCTTCATATTTTAAATAATTAGTCTGTTCTGCTGTTGTTTCTAAAAAAAATTTCAATTGTAGATATTATCTATTAGCTTTCTATAGTAGAAGACAAGATTTAGCTTGCTTGGTATAACCCTTCCGTTTCCCTGTTTCTCATCCTCCAAGAGAGTTATGTTCTCATTTTTGGCTATATACTCATGTTTTTGTTAAGCACCGCCAAGTCAGTTCCAACTCATAGTGACCCTGTAATAGGATTTCCAAGGAGCGGTTAGTGAGTTTGAACAGCCGACCTTGCGATTAGCAGTTCAGTGCTTATCCTACAATGTCA